>NC_133396.1:99636989-99952703 GCF_047511655.1 Castor canadensis | reverse complement strand
GCTGTGCTTGCAGGCGCGGGAGGGTGTGTGGCAGAAGGAGGCGCGGCGATGTTTTGAGGGTGCCCCGAGCAGGAGGGGAGCTGCTAAGGCTGAGGGCGGTCGGGTTGCCAGGGGCGCCGGGTGGGCTGGCGGGATTTGGTTAGCAAGTGAAGCCCAGCCGGCGGTGCAGGTGCCAGGCGCCAGGCGCCAAGCTGCCAGCTGCCAGCTGCCAGCTCGAGAGGAGGCGCTGGCTCCAGGGCGGGAGCGCGGGGCACGCAGGCCGACGCTCCCTGGTGGTCTAGTGGTTAGGATTCGGCGCTCTCACCGCCGCGGCCCGGGTTCGATTCCCGGTCAGGGAAGCCTTTCTTCTTCTTCTCCGCCGTCCACCACCGACGTCGGCTTCGTCTTCGCACCACACCTCCCCTTTTGGCCAACAGGCCCGCCCGGTCCACCTACGCCCCAATGAGACGGGACTTCCCGCCCAGCCCTTGTCCGTCAGCGCTTCCTTTTCTCCTGGCTGGCCCGCTCGCCCGCCCTCCACCCATCTTCACCCTTCAGCGTGTCCCCTCTTCCTTGCCCTAGGCTCACCCAAGGGCCCTCGCAGCCCCACGCACACAGGCCAGGTCAGCCTCTCTACTCCTCTGGCTGCCAGCGGACCCACCACCCTCCACCACCACCCCCATCGCCGTCACCACCACCCCCATCGCCACCACCACTACCACCACTACCATCACCAGCGGCCAACAGCACCCACCCACCAATGCAGGACGATCGCTGGTTCCTCACTCCTCTCGCTAGAGCTTCCCGCCTCTCCCTTCCCCTCCCCTCCGCTGTCCCCCCAGTCCCCTCCCCTCCCTTCCCCTCCCCTGCCGTCCCCTCTCCTTTCACACAGAAGGCACAAGCACCCACGCACGCACAAGGTGCTGAGAACTGAGGGAAAACCAGAGCGGTTCCTTGCTCTTCATGCCTCAAGAAACACCGTGCCCTTCATCCGCTTCACCTGCTCTTCCTGAGACTTCAGTCACCTTCCCCCTGGCCTCAGCCCATAGATAGAGAGCCTCAAAATCCAATGCACGGAGAGGTGAGTTGGAGACTCGGGCCCTCCCGGTTCCTCGTGCTCGGCTGCCTCCTACAGAAACTCTTGCTGTTTTGTGAAAGGAAACTCCACGTGGATTTCGTGATTGGAATACCACACGGCTGGCAACGCCAGACTGGCTCCTTCGCTCCCTCACCCCTCGCCCCATCGCCCCATCGCCCGTTCTCTCACTGGCTGCTTCCTCCCTCATGAACTCCTCTAACCCGCCCGCTCACTTTCCCAATCAGCCACCCACTCCTTCACTGCTTCACTGCTTCTCTCACCCTCCCACCTAGCCACCCACTCATTCGCTCAACCACCCTGCCAACCCAGCCACCCATCCACTCAGTAGTGGGGGCCTCTAAGGGGCCAGGACTGTCCCACGACACTGCTCGGTCAAGGGCTCCACCTGTGTGTGACAGCGGCTTTGAAGGGGGTGCCGGTGGGGGTGTGTGGGGGGGAAGGCCGTCGGCGCTAGCGGAGCCTGAGCCAGGGAGGCGGAGGTGTGTGGAGACGTGTGGGGAGCTAGACCACCGGGTGGGCGTTTGGCGGTAGCAGAAGCCGGGCGATGAAGAAATTGGTGGTGACACAGCCAAGGGCCAAGCTGACCCGAGCGGGAGTGGGCCACGAGGGTGGGGGGACATTGGCTGGCAATACCTAGGCTCGGAATCCTATCCCCAGATGGCCAGGGACAAATGGAGAATGTCCATCTACACAGCGCCTAGATTGGATGTGTTGGAGTAGTTCCCCACTGCCGCCTCACCACAGGGCCACCCGGCTCTTCATCCCTCTGTCCGGCTTGCTCTGTGACTGCTCCCCAAAGTCAACCGCACAGCTCAGTCGGCTGGCTGCCCAAAGTTTGTTGACAGCGAAGATGACCGCTGACGTCCAGTCAAGGACCCATAGTGTGCTGTGGGCGGGACTAGGGCGAGGTCAAGGCGCCGCGGCCGCGCCCGGAGAGGATTCCCTATGGCGATACACACCCCGACCGGCGGCCAGGGCAGTTTTCTTGCCCGTGGGTCTTGGGTGGATGAACGGGAACCGTCGTCCCGGACGGGACACCGCGCAGGCCGGGACAAAGGTCGTGACAGCAGAAAGAGGACAGAAGGACACATGGCGCCCGGGCTTGGATGGTGGCTAGAAGAGGTGTGTGTGTGTGTGTGTGTGTGTGTGTGTGTGTGTGTGTGTGTGTTTGTGTGTGTGTGTGCGGGAGAGTGCGCCCAGGTGCGAGCATGATGGGCGGGCAGGGCTGAGAGCCCCGCTGGCAGTCGGGCAGAGATTCTGAGGACCACCCCATGGATGGGAGCGTGGGAGCGACTCGCCCGAGGATGGCGCTGTCCTCCGCTTCCACTGTGGACGAGGGGCTGGCTCGAGATCCCAGGAGCCCTGGGAGGCCAGGTCAGGGGAGCTCCAGCGGTCAGACGTTGTCAACTGAGGACCTGGGAGACAGGGGCATGGCGAGGGATGCCTGGCGGCTGGGTGGGGAGCCCAGGGCCTGGGTAGGGGCAGCGGGCCTGCCGGGAGGGCGAGTCTGGAGGCGGAAAGGAACATCCGATTGGCGACCGGTGGAAGGAAGATCCAACCCCTTGTGGTCAGAGAGGTACCCGGTGACCCCCCGGGCCAGATGGTCTGGAGGCGACCAGAATAACGAGTGGCTCTGGGGTGAGTCGGGAAGTACTCCAGGGTGCCAGACAGTGCACAGGGAGAGTTGTAGAGACAGGGAGACAGAGTGAAAGAGAGATGAGAGACAGAGAGAGTAGAGGGAGAAAGATAGACCCAGAGAAAGAAGACATTACCAGACAGACAGACAGACAGACAGGGACACACAGACAAAGACAGCTAGAACGAGAGCCAGAAAGAGAGACGGACAAAGGGAGAGAGAGGGTGAAAGAAAGAGGAGAGAGACAGATGAGACAGATGAGACAGAGATAGACACAGAGAAAGAGAAGACATACACAGACAGACAAAGGGAGAGAAAGAGAGGAGAGAGCGAGAGAATATCCAGGTGATGTGAGAAGGAGGTAGGAAGGGCAAGTGGACCAGAATCGTGAATAATTCCCTGGGAGGCCACACATGGGCTTGTCAGGTATGTGTTTGGGGGCCTAGATTAAAAGAGACCCAAGGGACAGATGCAGGTCAGAATCCTTGAGCAAAGTTGTGGGTTGTAGGGCGTGAGGGGCGGTTAAGGTGGTTCGGAGGGATGAGAAGACTTGTCGTGGGTAAGCACAGCCTAGAGAACATAGAGTGTGCATATGCGATGATGTTAGTGGAGGTACTTTGAGGTCCCTGGTGTGCTTGGATGACTGCGTGACCGTGTAGGAGACACACGGCGTGTGACTGTTAGGAGAGAAGACTTCCTGTCTAGAGGTTTGGGAGCCATGGGCTTAACTTTCAGGGTGAAGAAAGGCCAAGGGACAGGGCGAGTGAGTGCAAGGATGCATTGCGGTTGGGGACGCCTGGACGCAGAATAGATTGCTGGTGACAGAAGGGCGAGGGAGAGCGAGCGAGAGAGATGCAAGGGATGAGGAGGCAGGTGTGAGAGGCGCCAGGGGTGAGGGAACTGTCTTGCAAGGGGCCGGCGGGTGGGACCCAGTTGGGTGAGTCGCGTGTGAGGCGAGCGCAGACGCAAGCGAGCAAGCGAGCGGGGCAGGTGCGTAGGTGCTGGTGCAGGTGCAGGCCAGGGGGGTGCAGCTGGAGCGGAAGGAGGCTGCGCTCTGCTTAGGCGCTGGGTCTGGAGGACCAAAAGGGGACCAGGCGCTGCATGGGCCGGGAATCGAACCCGGGCCTCCCGCGTGGCAGGCGAGAATTCTACCACTGAACCACCCATGCACCGGCGGCGGCCGCCATCCGACGCAGTCACAGCCGGCGCTCACCAGTTGTCCCGCGGGACACTGGTCCCCGGTCGGAGGCGAGCTGAGCCACACACTGTTCGCCTGGCGCGTGCACCAGGGGCCCGATGGCGCAGGGAGCAAAGGAGCAACCAGAAGGAGAGGCTGCTGGATCGTGGTGGTCGTGGCGGCGGTGGCGGTGGCAGCGGGTGTGTGCGGGAAGGCAGAAGTGTCGCGCGCTGGGGAGGGGCCGGGGGTGGGAGCGGGGAGAAGCGGACTCGCCCCGGTCTGCCCTTTCTCCGCCGCCCAGGCCCGTCACGCTGCCGCAAACGTGGCCCGTGCCTGAATCCCAATCAGGACAGGTGACCTGCGGCAGGCGCTGCTGAGCGCGCCTGTTGTGCTCAGCGCCTCGACGCGCAGAGATGGGGACCCAAGGCGCTGGTGCGCTTGGCGCTGGGGGCCTGGGGGTGAGGTGTGGCGCCGAGGTGGTCTCGGCAGGGGCTTGGAGTTTATGGGCCGGCCCGGGGTGGTAGAGGGCGAAGGTGGGGGGGGGGTGGCTATCATTGCGGGTTTGGCCTGGCCTGCCGGGTGCTCTGCGCCTGGGGAATGGGGGCGTCGATGTGTGCGTGTGTGTGTGTGTGTGTGTGTGTTGTGTGTATGTGTGTAGGCAGAGGATGGAGGGTCTTGTGGGATGGTCGACGTGTCCCGTGGACCCGAATCCCCACTGCCCCTCCTCGCCGGCTCCCGTACCACCTGCGGGCCAAAGAAAGAGAGGCTCTTTTCCTCTGGGGAAAGAGCCGAGGAGGTGATTCAGAGAAACCACCTCTGCGTGTCCGAATGGCCTGTGGCGGAGGGTTGAAGGCGCCGGCGCTTGCGACACTGGGGTTTATGCGCGAGCCTTTCGGGTGGGCGCCAGGAGCGGAGGGGCGGAGGCGTGCGACCACGGGGGCGAGAGATTGGAGAGTGGGCAAAGAGGGCGCGAGCCGGGAAGAGGGCATCGGTGGGCGTCTCCGGGGCTAAAAGGTGGGCTTGTCGGGAGTGGGATTCGAACCCACGCCTCCAGGGGAGACTGCGACCTGAACGCAGCGCCTTAGACCGCTCGGCCATCCTGACGGCGGGCCTGGGCGCGTGGCCGCTCCCCTGGCTGGGACCCGGCGCGGACGCCCGGTACCGTTCCTCGGCGTGGGTGCGCAAGCGGCGGAGGGCAAGCCAAGTCAGTCTCTGCCGCTCGCTGCGGCGTGCAGGCCGCCACGCCCTCCTCCCCTCCTCCCCGAGCGGCGCTTGCTAGTCCGCGCGTCTTCCCCTCCTCCCGGCGCGGTGGCTCGATGCCCGCGTCGGAGGCGGCGGGGCAGGGCGCACCGGGTTGGCTGGGTGGCAGCCGGGTGCAGCTCGAGGTCAGGCTCCGGACCGGGTCGGCTCGCCTCGCCTTTGTCCAGAGTGCTTTGTTGTGTGAGCGTGTGTCCCGCACGTGCCAGATGCTTGCGGTGGGCAGGCGGACGAGGGAGGGCAGGGCCGGGCGTACCAGGGCTCGGGACAGCGGACTGGCGCCCAGAGGGCGGGGCGGGCGTCGCTGTCCTCGTTAGTATAGTGGTGAGTATCCCCGCCTGTCACGCGGGAGACCGGGGTTCGATTCCCCGACGGGGAGGCAGCCGCCCTTTTTGGCCACCGGCGCGAGGTCTGCGACCCAGCCTCTCGCCCTCAAGGGGCGTGCCCTTCTTCCTCCCTCCGCCCACCGCCACCTGGTACCTGGCCTGCCACGTGGTCGCCCCAGACGAGCGGCCCTGCCCGCCCTGCTGGGCCCGGCCAGGCCAGGCCAGGCCAGGCCCGCGCCACCCGAAGTCCTTGTGGGAATGGGCTCCGTGAGGCCGGCAGGGGCAGGAAAGCGTGGGAGGCGACCGAGTGAGTGAGGACCGTCCTTCTGGCTGTCGGGCCGTGGCGGCGGCGTCGCTGGGCCCCGCGCCTGGCCCCACGCCGCAACGTGGAGCCGAGGGCTCAGTCGGGAGCAGCACGGCTGCAGCAGAAGGCCGGCGCAGCGGAGCTGCTGGGCTCTGGGCTGGCCTGGCGCTTTTTGGCGCCGTGGCAGCCAAGAGCTGCGGGCGTCGGGCAGGCCCGCGTCAGGTGGTGGCGGCGCTCGCTCGTGGCAGTCCCCGCCGGCCTGTGGGCGCTGGCCGGGCCGTGCGGCGTTGGTGGTATAGTGGTGAGCATAGCTGCCTTCCAAGCAGTTGACCCGGGTTCGATTCCCGGCCAACGCAGCGGGCTGACCTTTTGCCGAGGCCCGGGGCCGCAGAGGGCGGCCGGGCTGGCACGCAGCTGTGCTTGCAGGCGCGGGAGGGTGTGTGGCAGAAGGAGGCGCGGCGATGTTTTGAGGGTGCCCCGAGCAGGAGGGGAGCTGCTAAGGCTGAGGGCGGTCGGGTTGCCAGGGGCGCCGGGTGGGCTGGCGGGATTTGGTTAGCAAGTGAAGCCCAGCCGGCGGTGCAGGTGCCAGGCGCCAGGCGCCAAGCTGCCAGCTGCCAGCTGCCAGCTCGAGAGGAGGCGCTGGCTCCAGGGCGGGAGCGCGGGGCACGCAGGCCGACGCTCCCTGGTGGTCTAGTGGTTAGGATTCGGCGCTCTCACCGCCGCGGCCCGGGTTCGATTCCCGGTCAGGGAAGCCTTTCTTCTTCTTCTCCGCCGTCCACCACCGACGTCGGCTTCGTCTTCGCACCACACCTCCCCTTTTGGCCAACAGGCCCGCCCGGTCCACCTACGCCCCAATGAGACGGGACTTCCCGCCCAGCCCTTGTCCGTCAGCGCTTCCTTTTCTCCTGGCTGGCCCGCTCGCCCGCCCTCCACCCATCTTCACCCTTCAGCGTGTCCCCTCTTCCTTGCCCTAGGCTCACCCAAGGGCCCTCGCAGCCCCACGCACACAGGCCAGGTCAGCCTCTCTACTCCTCTGGCTGCCAGCGGACCCACCACCCTCCACCACCACCCCCATCGCCGTCACCACCACCCCCATCGCCACCACCACTACCACCACTACCATCACCAGCGGCCAACAGCACCCACCCACCAATGCAGGACGATCGCTGGTTCCTCACTCCTCTCGCTACAGCTTCCCGCCTCTCCCTTCCCCTCCCCTCCGCTGTCCCCCCAGTCCCCTCCCCTCCCTTCCCCTCCCCTGCCGTCCCCTCTCCTTTCACACAGAAGGCACAAGCACCCACGCACGCACAAGGTGCTGAGAACTGAGGGAAAACCAGAGCGGTTCCTTGCTCTTCATGCCTCAAGAAACACCGTGCCCTTCATCCGCTTCACCTGCTCTTCCTGAGACTTCAGTCACCTTCCCCCTGGCCTCAGCCCATAGATAGAGAGCCTCAAAATCCAATGCACGGAGAGGTGAGTTGGAGACTCGGGCCCTCCCGGTTCCTCGTGCTCGGCTGCCTCCTACAGAAACTCTTGCTGTTTTGTGAAAGGAAACTCCACGTGGATTTCGTGATTGGAATACCACACGGCTGGCAACGCCAGACTGGCTCCTTCGCTCCCTCACCCCTCGCCCCATCGCCCCATCGCCCGTTCTCTCACTGGCTGCTTCCTCCCTCATGAACTCCTCTAACCCGCCCGCTCACTTTCCCAATCAGCCACCCACTCCTTCACTGCTTCACTGCTTCTCTCACCCTCCCACCTAGCCACCCACTCATTCGCTCAACCACCCTGCCAACCCAGCCACCCATCCACTCAGTAGTGGGGGCCTCTAAGGGGCCAGGACTGTCCCACGACACTGCTCGGTCAAGGGCTCCACCTGTGTGTGACAGCGGCTTTGAAGGGGGTGCCGGTGGGGGTGTGTGGGGGGGAAGGCCGTCGGCGCTAGCGGAGCCTGAGCCAGGGAGGCGGAGGTGTGTGGAGACGTGTGGGGAGCTAGACCACCGGGTGGGCGTTTGGCGGTAGCAGAAGCCGGGCGATGAAGAAATTGGTGGTGACACAGCCAAGGGCCAAGCTGACCCGAGCGGGAGTGGGCCACGAGGGTGGGGGGACATTGGCTGGCAATACCTAGGCTCGGAATCCTATCCCCAGATGGCCAGGGACAAATGGAGAATGTCCATCTACACAGCGCCTAGATTGGATGTGTTGGAGTAGTTCCCCACTGCCGCCTCACCACAGGGCCACCCGGCTCTTCATCCCTCTGTCCGGCTTGCTCTGTGACTGCTCCCCAAAGTCAACCGCACAGCTCAGTCGGCTGGCTGCCCAAAGTTTGTTGACAGCGAAGATGACCGCTGACGTCCAGTCAAGGACCCATAGTGTGCTGTGGGCGGGACTAGGGCGAGGTCAAGGCGCCGCGGCCGCGCCCGGAGAGGATTCCCTATGGCGATACACACCCCGACCGGCGGCCAGGGCAGTTTTCTTGCCCGTGGGTCTTGGGTGGATGAACGGGAACCGTCGTCCCGGACGGGACACCGCGCAGGCCGGGACAAAGGTCGTGACAGCAGAAAGAGGACAGAAGGACACATGGCGCCCGGGCTTGGATGGTGGCTAGAAGAGGTGTGTGTGTGTGTGTGTGTGTGTGTGTGTGTGTGTGTGTGTGTGTTTGTGTGTGTGTGTGCGGGAGAGTGCGCCCAGGTGCGAGCATGATGGGCGGGCAGGGCTGAGAGCCCCGCTGGCAGTCGGGCAGAGATTCTGAGGACCACCCCATGGATGGGAGCGTGGGAGCGACTCGCCCGAGGATGGCGCTGTCCTCCGCTTCCACTGTGGACGAGGGGCTGGCTCGAGATCCCAGGAGCCCTGGGAGGCCAGGTCAGGGGAGCTCCAGCGGTCAGACGTTGTCAACTGAGGACCTGGGAGACAGGGGCATGGCGAGGGATGCCTGGCGGCTGGGTGGGGAGCCCAGGGCCTGGGTAGGGGCAGCGGGCCTGCCGGGAGGGCGAGTCTGGAGGCGGAAAGGAACATCCGATTGGCGACCGGTGGAAGGAAGATCCAACCCCTTGTGGTCAGAGAGGTACCCGGTGACCCCCCGGGCCAGATGGTCTGGAGGCGACCAGAATAACGAGTGGCTCTGGGGTGAGTCGGGAAGTACTCCAGGGTGCCAGACAGTGCACAGGGAGAGTTGTAGAGACAGGGAGACAGAGTGAAAGAGAGATGAGAGACAGAGAGAGTAGAGGGAGAAAGATAGACCCAGAGAAAGAAGACATTACCAGACAGACAGACAGACAGACAGGGACACACAGACAAAGACAGCTAGAACGAGAGCCAGAAAGAGAGACGGACAAAGGGAGAGAGAGGGTGAAAGAAAGAGGAGAGAGACAGATGAGACAGATGAGACAGAGATAGACACAGAGAAAGAGAAGACATACACAGACAGACAAAGGGAGAGAAAGAGAGGAGAGAGCGAGAGAATATCCAGGTGATGTGAGAAGGAGGTAGGAAGGGCAAGTGGACCAGAATCGTGAATAATTCCCTGGGAGGCCACACATGGGCTTGTCAGGTATGTGTTTGGGGGCCTAGATTAAAAGAGACCCAAGGGACAGATGCAGGTCAGAATCCTTGAGCAAAGTTGTGGGTTGTAGGGCGTGAGGGGCGGTTAAGGTGGTTCGGAGGGATGAGAAGACTTGTCGTGGGTAAGCACAGCCTAGAGAACATAGAGTGTGCATATGCGATGATGTTAGTGGAGGTACTTTGAGGTCCCTGGTGTGCTTGGATGACTGCGTGACCGTGAAGGAGACACACGGCGTGTGACTGTTAGGAGAGAAGACTTCCTGTCTAGAGGTTTGGGAGCCATGGGCTTAACTTTCAGGGTGAAGAAAGGCCAAGGGACAGGGCGAGTGAGTGCAAGGATGCATTGCGGTTGGGGACGCCTGGACGCAGAATAGATTGCTGGTGACAGAAGGGCGAGGGAGAGCGAGCGAGAGAGATGCAAGGGATGAGGAGGCAGGTGTGAGAGGCGCCAGGGGTGAGGGAACTGTCTTGCAAGGGGCCGGCGGGTGGGACCCAGTTGGGTGAGTCGCGTGTGAGGCGAGCGCAGACGCAAGCGAGCAAGCGAGCGGGGCAGGTGCGTAGGTGCTGGTGCAGGTGCAGGCCAGGGGGGTGCAGCTGGAGCGGAAGGAGGCTGCGCTCTGCTTAGGCGCTGGGTCTGGAGGACCAAAAGGGGACCAGGCGCTGCATGGGCCGGGAATCGAACCCGGGCCTCCCGCGTGGCAGGCGAGAATTCTACCACTGAACCACCCATGCACCGGCGGCGGTCGCCATCCGACGCAGCCACAGCCGGCGCTCACCAGTTGTCCCGCGGGACACTGGTCCCCGGTCGGAGGCGAGCTGAGCCACACACTGTTCGCCTGGCGCGTGCACCAGGGGCCCGATGGCGCAGGGAGCAAAGGAGCAACCAGAAGGAGAGGCTGCTGGATCGTGGTGGTCGTGGCGGCGGTGGCGGTGCCAGCGGGTGTGTGCGGGAAGGCAGAAGTGTCGCGCGCTGGGGAGGGGCCGGGGGTGGGAGCGGGGAGAAGCGGACTCGCCCCGGTCTGCCCTTTCTCCGCCGCCCAGGCCCGTCACGCTGCCGCAAACGTGGCCCGTGCCTGAATCCCAATCAGGACAGGTGACCTGCGGCAGGCGCTGCTGAGCGCGCCTGTTGTGCTCAGCGCCTCGACGCGCAGAGATGGGGACCCAAGGCGCTGGTGCGCTTGGCGCTGGGGGCCTGGGGGTGAGGTGTGGCGCCGAGGTGGTCTCGGCAGGGGCTTGGAGTTTATGGGCCGGCCCGGGGTGGTAGAGGGCGAAGGTGGGGGGGGGTGGCTATCATTGCGGGTTTGGCCTGGCCTGCCGGGTGCTCTGCGCCTGGGGAATGGGGGCGTCGATGTGTGCGTGTGTGTGTGTGTGTGTGTGTTGTGTGTATGTGTAGGCAGAGGATGGAGGGTCTTGTGGGATGGTCGACGTGTCCCGTGGACCCGAATCCCCACTGCCCCTCCTCGCCGGCTCCCGTACCACCTGCGGGCCAAAGAAAGAGAGGCTCTTTTCCTCTGGGGAAAGAGCCTAGGAGGTGATTCAGAGAAACCACCTCTGCGTGTCCGAATGGCCTGTGGCGGAGGGTTGAAGGCGCCGGCGCTTGCGACACTGGCGTTTATGCGCGAGCCTTTCGGGTGGGCGCCAGGAGCGGAGGGGCGGAGGCGTGCGACCACGGGGGCGAGAGATTGGAGAGTGGGCAAAGAGGGCGCGAGCCGGGAAGAGGGCATCGGTGGGCGTCTCTGGGGCTAAAAGGTGGGCTTGTCAGGAGTGGGATTCGAACCCACGCCTCCAGGGGAGACTGCGACCTGAACGCAGCGCCTTAGACCGCTCGGCCATCCTGACGGCGGGCCTGGGCGCGTGGCCGCTCCCCTGGCTGGGACCCGGCGCGGACGCCCGGTACCGTTCCTCGGCGTGGGTGCGCAAGCGGCGGAGGGCAAGCCAAGTCAGTCTCTGCCGCTCGCTGCGGCGTGCAGGCCGCCACGCCCTCCTCCCCTCCTCCCCGAGCGGCGCTTGCTAGTCCGCGCGTCTTCCCCTCCTCCCGGCGCGGTGGCTCGATGCCCGCGTCGGAGGCGGCGGGGCAGGGCGCACCGGGTTGGCTGGGTGGCAGCCGGGTGCAGCTCGAGGTCAGGCTCCGGACCGGGTCGGCTCGCCTCGCCTTTGTCCAGAGTGCTTTGTTGTGTGAGCGTGTGTCCCGCACGTGCCAGATGCTTGCGGTGGGCAGGCGGACGAGGGAGGGCAGGGCCGGGCGTACCAGGGCTCGGGACAGCGGACTGGCGCCCAGAGGGCGGGGCGGGCGTCGCTGTCCTCGTTAGTATAGTGGTGAGTATCCCCGCCTGTCACGCGGGAGACCGGGGTTCGATTCCCCGACGGGGAGGCAGCCGCCCTTTTTGGCCACCGGCGCGAGGTCTGCGACCCAGCCTCTCGCCCTCAAGGGGCGTGCCCTTCTTCCTCCCTCCGCCCACCGCCACCTGGTACCTGGCCTGCCACGTGGTCGCCCCAGACGAGCGGCCCTGCCCGCCCTGCTGGGCCCGGCCAGGCCAGGCCAGGCCAGGCCCGCGCCACCCGAAGTCCTTGTGGGAATGGGCTCCGTGAGGCCGGCAGGGGCAGGAAAGCGTGGGAGGCGACCGAGTGAGTGAGGACCGTCCTTCTGGCTGTCGGGCCGTGGCGGCGGCGTCGCTGGGCCCCGCGCCTGGCCCCACGCCGCAACGTGGAGCCGAGGGCTCAGTCGGGAGCAGCACGGCTGCAGCAGAAGGCCGGCGCAGCGGAGCTGCTGGGCTCTGGGCTGGCCTGGCGCTTTTTGGCGCCGTGGCAGCCAAGAGCTGCGGGCGTCGGGCAGGCCCGCGTCAGGTGGTGGCGGCGCTCGCTCGTGGCAGTCCCCGCCGGCCTGTGGGCGCTGGCCGGGCCGTGCGGCGTTGGTGGTATAGTGGTGAGCATAGCTGCCTTCCAAGCAGTTGACCCGGGTTCGATTCCCGGCCAACGCAGCGGGCTGACCTTTTGCCGAGGCCCGGGGCCGCAGAGGGCGGCCGGGCTGGCACGCAGCTGTGCTTGCAGGCGCGGGAGGGTGTGTGGCAGAAGGAGGCGCGGCGATGTTTTGAGGGTGCCCCGAGCAGGAGGGGAGCTGCTAAGGCTGAGGGCGGTCGGGTTGCCAGGGGCGCCGGGTGGGCTGGCGGGATTTGGTTAGCAAGTGAAGCCCAGCCGGCGGTGCAGGTGCCAGGCGCCAGGCGCCAAGCTGCCAGCTGCCAGCTGCCAGCTCGAGAGGAGGCGCTGGCTCCAGGGCGGGAGCGCGGGGCACGCAGGCCGACGCTCCCTGGTGGTCTAGTGGTTAGGATTCGGCGCTCTCACCGCCGCGGCCCGGGTTCGATTCCCGGTCAGGGAAGCCTTTCTTCTTCTTCTCCGCCGTCCACCACCGACGTCGGCTTCGTCTTCGCACCACACCTCCCCTTTTGGCCAACAGGCCCGCCCGGTCCACCTACGCCCCAATGAGACGGGACTTCCCGCCCAGCCCTTGTCCGTCAGCGCTTCCTTTTCTCCTGGCTGGCCCGCTCGCCCGCCCTCCACCCATCTTCACCCTTCAGCGTGTCCCCTCTTCCTTGCCCTAGGCTCACCCAAGGGCCCTCGCAGCCCCACGCACACAGGCCAGGTCAGCCTCTCTACTCCTCTGGCTGCCAGCGGACCCACCACCCTCCACCACCACCCCCATCGCCGTCACCACCACCCCCATCGCCACCACCACTACCACCACTACCATCACCAGCGGCCAACAGCACCCACCCACCAATGCAGGACGATCGCTGGTTCCTCACTCCTCTCGCTACAGCTTCCCGCCTCTCCCTTCCCCTCCCCTCCGCTGTCCCCCCAGTCCCCTCCCCTCCCTTCCCCTCCCCTGCCGTCCCCTCTCCTTTCACACAGAAGGCACAAGCACCCACGCACGCACAAGGTGCTGAGAACTGAGGGAAAACCAGAGCGGTTCCTTGCTCTTCATGCCTCAAGAAACACCGTGCCCTTCATCCGCTTCACCTGCTCTTCCTGAGACTTCAGTCACCTTCCCCCTGGCCTCAGCCCATAGATAGAGAGCCTCAAAATCCAATGCACGGAGAGGTGAGTTGGAGACTCGGGCCCTCCCGGTTCCTCATGCTCGGCTGCCTCCTACAGAAACTCTTGCTGTTTTGTGAAAGGAAACTCCACGTGGATTTCGTGATTGGAATACCACACGGCTGGCAACGCCAGACTGGCTCCTTCGCTCCCTCACCCCTCGCCCCATCGCCCCATCGCCCATTCTCTCACTGGCTGCTTCCTCCCTCATGAACTCCTCTAACCCGCCCGCTCACTTTCCCAATCAGCCACCCACTCCTTCACTGCTTCACTGCTTCTCTCACCCTCCCACCTAGCCACCCACTCATTCGCTCAACCACCCTGCCAACCCAGCCACCCATCCACTCAGTAGTGGGGGCCTCTAAGGGGCCAGGACTGTCCCACGACACTGCTCGGTCAAGGGCTCCACCTGTGTGTGACAGCGGCTTTGAAGGGGGTGCCGGTGGGGGTGTGTGGGGGGGAAGGCCGTCGGCGCTAGCGGAGCCTGAGCCAGGGAGGCGGAGGTGTGTGGAGACGTGTGGGGAGCTAGACCACCGGGTGGGCGTTTGGCGGTAGCAGAAGCCGGGCGATGAAGAAATTGGTGGTGACACAGCCAAGGGCCAAGCTGACCCGAGCGGGAGTGGGCCACGAGGGTGGGGGGACATTGGCTGGCAATACCTAGGCTCGGAATCCTATCCCCAGATGGCCAGGGACAAATGGAGAATGTCCATCTACACAGCGCCTAGATTGGATGTGTTGGAGTAGTTCCCCACTGCCGCCTCACCACAGGGCCACCCGGCTCTTCATCCCTCTGTCCGGCTTGCTCTGTGACTGCTCCCCAAAGTCAACCGCACAGCTCAGTCGGCTGGCTGCCCAAAGTTTGTTGACAGCGAAGATGACCGCTGACGTCCAGTCAAGGACCCATAGTGTGCTGTGGGCGGGACTAGGGCGAGGTCAAGGCGCCGCGGCCGCGCCCGGAGAGGATTCCCTATGGCGATACACACCCCGACCGGCGGCCAGGGCAGTTTTCTTGCCCGTGGGTCTTGGGTGGATGAACGGGAACCGTCGTCCCGGGCGGGACACCGCGCAGGCCGGGACAAAGGTCGTGACAGCAGAAAGAGGACAGAAGGACACATGGCGCCCGGGCTTGGATGGTGGCTAGAAGAGGTGTGTGTGTGTGTGTGTGTGTGTGTGTGTGTGTGTGTGTGTGTGTTTGTGTGTGTGTGTGCGGGAGAGTGCGCCCAGGTGCGAGCATGATGGGCGGGCAGGGCTGAGAGCCCCGCTGGCAGTCGGGCAGAGATTCTGAGGACCACCCCATGGATGGGAGCGTGGGAGCGACTCGCCCGAGGATGGCGCTGTCCTCCGCTTCCACTGTGGACGAGGGGCTGGCTCGAGATCCCAGGAGCCCTGGGAGGCCAGGTCAGGGGAGCTCCAGCGGTCAGACGTTGTCAACTGAGGACCTGGGAGACAGGGGCATGGCGAGGGATGCCTGGCGGCTGGGTGGGGAGCCCAGGGCCTGGGTAGGGGCAGCGGGCCTGCCGGGAGGGCGAGTCTGGAGGCGGAAAGGAACATCCGATTGGCGACCGGTGGAAGGAAGATCCAACCCCTTGTGGTCAGAGAGGTACCCGGTGACCCCCCGGGCCAGATGGTCTGGAGGCGACCAGAATAACGAGTGGCTCTGGGGTGAGTCGGGAAGTACTCCAGGGTGCCAGACAGTGCACAGGGAGAGTTGTAGAGACAGGGAGACAGAGTGAAAGAGAGATGAGAGACAGAGAGAGTAGAGGGAGAAAGATAGACCCAGAGAAAGAAGACATTACCAGACAGACAGACAGACAGACAGGGACACACAGACAAAGACAGCTAGAACGAGAGCCAGAAAGAGAGACGGACAAAGGGAGAGAGAGGGTGAAAGAAAGAGGAGAGAGACAGATGAGACAGATGAGACAGAGATAGACACAGAGAAAGAGAAGACATACACAGACAGACAAAGGGAGAGAAAGAGAGGAGAGAGCGAGAGAATATCCAGGTGATGTGAGAAGGAGGTAGGAAGGGCAAGTGGACCAGAATCGTGAATAATTCCCTGGGAGGCCACACATGGGCTTGTCAGGTATGTGTTTGGGGGCCTAGATTAAAAGAGACCCAAGGGACAGATGCAGGTCAGAATCCTTGAGCAAAGTTGTGGGTTGTAGGGCGTGAGGGGCGGTTAAGGTGGTTCGGAGGGATGAGAAGACTTGTCGTGGGTAAGCACAGCCTAGAGAACATAGAGTGTGCATATGCGATGATGTTAGTGGAGGTACTTTGAGGTCCCTGGTGTGCTTGGATGACTGCGTGACCGTGAAGGAGACACACGGCGTGTGACTGTTAGGAGAGAAGACTTCCTGTCTAGAGGTTTGGGAGCCATGGGCTTAACTTTCAGGGTGAAGAAAGGCCAAGGGACAGGGCGAGTGAGTGCAAGGATGCATTGCGGTTGGGGACGCCTGGACGCAGAATAGATTGCTGGTGACAGAAGGGCGAGGGAGAGCGAGCGAGAGAGATGCAAGGGATGAGGAGGCAGGTGTGAGAGGCGCCAGGGGTGAGGGAACTGTCTTGCAAGGGGCCGGCGGGTGGGACCCAGTTGGGTGAGTCGCGTGTGAGGCGAGCCCAGACGCAAGCGAGCAAGCGAGCGGGGCAGGTGCGTAGGTGCTGGTGCAGGTGCAGGCCAGGGGGGTGCAGCTGGAGCGGAAGGAGGCTGCGCTCTGCTTAGGCGCTGGGTCTGGAGGACCAAAAGGGGACCAGGCGCTGCATGGGCCGGGAATCGAACCCGGGCCTCCCGCGTGGCAGGCGAGAATTCTACCACTGAACCACCCATGCACCGGCGGCGGTCGCCATCCGACGCAGCCACAGCCGGCGCTCACCAGTTGTCCCGCGGGACACTGGTCCCCGGTCGGAGGCGAGCTGAGCCACACACTGTTCGCCTGGCGTGTGCACCAGGGGCCCGATGGCGCAGGGAGCAAAGGAGCAACCAGAAGGAGAGGCTGCTGGATCGTGGTGGTCGTGGCGGCGGTGGCGGTGCCAGCGGGTGTGTGCGGGAAGGCAGAAGTGTCGCGCGCTGGGGAGGGGCCGGGGGTGGGAGCGGGGAGAAGCGGACTCGCCCCGGTCTGCCCTTTCTCCGCCGCCCAGGCCCGTCACGCTGCCGCAAACGTGGCCCGTGCCTGAATCCCAATCAGGACAGGTGACCTGCGGCAGGCGCTGCTGAGCGCGCCTGTTGTGCTCAGCGCCTCGACGCGCAGAGATGGGGACCCAAGGCGCTGGTGCGCTTGGCGCTGGGGGCCTGGGGGTGAGGTGTGGCGCCGAGGTGGTCTCGGCAGGGGCTTGGAGTTTATGGGCCGGCCCGGGGTGGTAGAGGGCGAAGGTGGGGGGGGGTGGCTATCATTGCGGGTTTGGCCTGGCCTGCCGGGTGCTCTGCGCCTGGGGAATGGGGGCGTCGATGTGTGCGTGTGTGTGTGTGTGTGTGTGTTGTGTGTATGTGTAGGCAGAGGATGGAGGGTCTTGTGGGATGGTCGACGTGTCCCGTGGACCCGAATCCCCACTGCCCCTCCTCGCCGGCTCCCGTACCACCTGCGGGCCAAAGAAAGAGAGGCTCTTTTCCTCTGGGGAAAGAGCCTAGGAGGTGATTCAGAGAAACCACCTCTGCGTGTCCGAATGGCCTGTGGCGGAGGGTTGAAGGCGCCGGCGCTTGCGACACTGGCGTTTATGCGCGAGCCTTTCGGGTGGGCGCCAGGAGCGGAGGGGCGGAGGCGTGCGACCACGGGGGCGAGAGATTGGAGAGTGGGCAAAGAGGGCGCGAGCCGGGAAGAGGGCATCGGTGGGCGTCTCTGGGGCTAAAAGGTGGGCTTGTCAGGAGTGGGATTCGAACCCACGCCTCCAGGGGAGACTGCGACCTGAACGCAGCGCCTTAGACCGCTCGGCCATCCTGACGGCGGGCCTGGGCGCGTGGCCGCTCCCCTGGCTGGGACCCGGCGCGGACGCCCGGTACCGTTCCTCGGCGTGGGTGCGCAAGCGGCGGAGGGCAAGCCAAGTCAGTCTCTGCCGCTCGCTGCGGCGTGCAGGCCGCCACGCCCTCCTCCCCTCCTCCCCGAGCGGCGCTTGCTAGTCCGCGCGTCTTCCCCTCCTCCCGGCGCGGTGGCTCGATGCCCGCGTCGGAGGCGGCGGGGCAGGGCGCACCGGGTTGGCTGGGTGGCAGCCGGGTGCAGCTCGAGGTCAGGCTCCGGACCGGGTCGGCTCGCCTCGCCTTTGTCCAGAGTGCTTTGTTGTGTGAGCGTGTGTCCCGCACGTGCCAGATGCTTGCGGTGGGCAGGCGGACGAGGGAGGGCAGGGCCGGGCGTACCAGGGCTCGGGACAGCGGACTGGCGCCCAGAGGGCGGGGCGGGCGTCGCTGTCCTCGTTAGTATAGTGGTGAGTATCCCCGCCTGTCACGCGGGAGACCGGGGTTCGATTCCCCGACGGGGAGGCAGCCGCCCTTTTTGGCCACCGGCGCGAGGTCTGCGACCCAGCCTCTCGCCCTCAAGGGGCGTGCCCTTCTTCCTCCCTCCGCCCACCGCCACCTGGTACCTGGCCTGCCACGTGGTCGCCCCAGACGAGCGGCCCTGCCCGCCCTGCTGGGCCCGGCCAGGCCAGGCCAGGCCAGGCCCGCGCCACCCGAAGTCCTTGTGGGAATGGGCTCCGTGAGGCCGGCAGGGGCAGGAAAGCGTGGGAGGCGACCGAGTGAGTGAGGACCGTCCTTCTGGCTGTCGGGCCGTGGCGGCGGCGTCGCTGGGCCCCGCGCCTGGCCCCACGCCGCAACGTGGAGCCGAGGGCTCAGTCGGGAGCAGCACGGCTGCAGCAGAAGGCCGGCGCAGCGGAGCTGCTGGGCTCTGGGCTGGCCTGGCGCTTTTTGGCGCCGTGGCAGCCAAGAGCTGCGGGCGTCGGGCAGGCCCGCGTCAGGTGGTGGCGGCGCTCGCTCGTGGCAGTCCCCGCCGGCCTGTGGGCGCTGGCCGGGCCGTGCGGCGTTGGTGGTATAGTGGTGAGCATAGCTGCCTTCCAAGCAGTTGACCCGGGTTCGATTCCCGGCCAACGCAGCGGGCTGACCTTTTGCCGAGGCCCGGGGCCGCAGAGGGCGGCCGGGCTGGCACGCAGCTGTGCTTGCAGGCGCGGGAGGGTGTGTGGCAGAAGGAGGCGCGGCGATGTTTTGAGGGTGCCCCGAGCAGGAGGGGAGCTGCTAAGGCTGAGGGCGGTCGGGTTGCCAGGGGCGCCGGGTGGGCTGGCGGGATTTGGTTAGCAAGTGAAGCCCAGCCGGCGGTGCAGGTGCCAGGCGCCAGGCGCCAAGCTGCCAGCTGCCAGCTGCCAGCTCGAGAGGAGGCGCTGGCTCCAGGGCGGGAGCGCGGGGCACGCAGGCCGACGCTCCCTGGTGGTCTAGTGGTTAGGATTCGGCGCTCTCACCGCCGCGGCCCGGGTTCGATTCCCGGTCAGGGAAGCCTTTCTTCTTCTTCTCCGCCGTCCACCACCGACGTCGGCTTCGTCTTCGCACCACACCTCCCCTTTTGGCCAACAGGCCCGCCCGGTCCACCTACGCCCCAATGAGACGGGACTTCCCGCCCAGCCCTTGTCCGTCAGCGCTTCCTTTTCTCCTGGCTGGCCCGCTCGCCCGCCCTCCACCCATCTTCACCCTTCAGCGTGTCCCCTCTTCCTTGCCCTAGGCTCACCCAAGGGCCCTCGCAGCCCCACGCACACAGGCCAGGTCAGCCTCTCTACTCCTCTGGCTGCCAGCGGACCCACCACCCTCCACCACCACCCCCATCGCCGTCACCACCACCCCCATCGCCACCACCACTACCACCACTACCATCACCAGCGGCCAACAGCACCCACCCACCAATGCAGGACGATCGCTGGTTCCTCACTCCTCTCGCTACAGCTTCCCGCCTCTCCCTTCCCCTCCCCTCCGCTGTCCCCCCAGTCCCCTCCCCTCCCTTCCCCTCCCCTGCCGTCCCCTCTCCTTTCACACAGAAGGCACAAGCACCCACGCACGCACAAGGTGCTGAGAACTGAGGGAAAACCAGAGCGGTTCCTTGCTCTTCATGCCTCAAGAAACACCGTGCCCTTCATCCGCTTCACCTGCTCTTCCTGAGACTTCAGTCACCTTCCCCCTGGCCTCAGCCCATAGATAGAGAGCCTCAAAATCCAATGCACGGAGAGGTGAGTTGGAGACTCGGGCCCTCCCGGTTCCTCGTGCTCGGCTGCCTCCTACAGAAACTCTTGCTGTTTTGTGAAAGGAAACTCCACGTGGATTTCGTGATTGGAATACCACACGGCTGGCAACGCCAGACTGGCTCCTTCGCTCCCTCACCCCTCGCCCCATCGCCCCATCGCCCGTTCTCTCACTGGCTGCTTCCTCCCTCATGAACTCCTCTAACCCGCCCGCTCACTTTCCCAATCAGCCACCCACTCCTTCACTGCTTCACTGCTTCTCTCACCCTCCCACCTAGCCACCCACTCATTCGCTCAACCACCCTGCCAACCCAGCCACCCATCCACTCAGTAGTGGGGGCCTCTAAGGGGCCAGGACTGTCCCACGACACTGCTCGGTCAAGGGCTCCACCTGTGTGTGACAGCGGCTTTGAAGGGGGTGCCGGTGGGGGTGTGTGGGGGGGAAGGCCGTCGGCGCTAGCGGAGCCTGAGCCAGGGAGGCGGAGGTGTGTGGAGACGTGTGGGGAGCTAGACCACCGGGTGGGCGTTTGGCGGTAGCAGAAGCCGGGCGATGAAGAAATTGGTGGTGACACAGCCAAGGGCCAAGCTGACCCGAGCGGGAGTGGGCCACGAGGGTGGGGGGACATTGGCTGGCAATACCTAGGCTCGGAATCCTATCCCCAGATGGCCAGGGACAAATGGAGAATGTCCATCTACACAGCGCCTAGATTGGATGTGTTGGAGTAGTTCCCCACTGCCGCCTCACCACAGGGCCACCCGGCTCTTCATCCCTCTGTCCGGCTTGCTCTGTGACTGCTCCCCAAAGTCAACCGCACAGCTCAGTCGGCTGGCTGCCCAAAGTTTGTTGACAGCGAAGATGACCGCTGACGTCCAGTCAAGGACCCATAGTGTGCTGTGGGCGGGACTAGGGCGAGGTCAAGGCGCCGCGGCCGCGCCCGGAGAGGATTCCCTATGGCGATACACACCCCGACCGGCGGCCAGGGCAGTTTTCTTGCCCGTGGGTCTTGGGTGGATGAACGGGAACCGTCGTCCCGGACGGGACACCGCGCAGGCCGGGACAAAGGTCGTGACAGCAGAAAGAGGACAGAAGGACACATGGCGCCCGGGCTTGGATGGTGGCTAGAAGAGGTGTGTGTGTGTGTGTGTGTGTGTGTGTGTGTGTGTTTGTGTGTGTGTGTGCGGGAGAGTGCGCCCAGGTGCGAGCATGATGGGCGGGCAGGGCTGAGAGCCCCGCTGGCAGTCGGGCAGAGATTCTGAGGACCACCCCATGGATGGGAGCGTGGAAGCGACTCGCCCGAGGATGGCGCTGTCCTCCGCTTCCACTGTGGACGAGGGGCTGGCTCGAGATCCCAGGAGCCCTGGGAGGCCAGGTCAGGGGAGCTCCAGCGGTCAGACGTTGTCAACTGAGGACCTGGGAGACAGGGGCATGGCGAGGGATGCCTGGCGGCTGGGTGGGGAGCCCAGGGCCTGGGTAGGGGCAGCGGGCCTGCCGGGAGGGCGAGTCTGGAGGCGGAAAGGAACATCCGATTGGCGACCGGTGGAAGGAAGATCCAACCCCTTGTGGTCAGAGAGGTACCCGGTGACCCCCCGGGCCAGATGGTCTGGAGGCGACCAGAATAACGAGTGGCTCTGGGGTGAGTCGGGAAGTACTCCAGGGTGCCAGACAGTGCACAGGGAGAGTTGTAGAGACAGGGAGACAGAGTGAAAGAGAGATGAGAGACAGAGAGAGTAGAGGGAGAAAGATAGACCCAGAGAAAGAAGACATTACCAGACAGACAGACAGACAGACAGGGACACACAGACAAAGACAGCTAGAACGAGAGCCAGAAAGAGAGACGGACAAAGGGAGAGAGAGGGTGAAAGAAAGAGGAGAGAGACAGATGAGACAGAGATAGACACAGAGAAAGAGAAGACATACACAGACAGACAAAGGGAGAGAAAGAGAGGAGAGAGCGAGAGAATATCCAGGTGATGTGAGAAGGAGGTAGGAAGGGCAAGTGGACCAGAATCGTGAATAATTCCCTGGGAGGCCACACATGGGCTTGTCAGGTATGTGTTTGGGGGCCTAGATTAAAAGAGACCCAAGGGACAGATGCAGGTCAGAATCCTTGAGCAAAGTTGTGGGTTGTAGGGCGTGAGGGGCGGTTAAGGTGGTTCGGAGGGATGAGAAGACTTGTCGTGGGTAAGCACAGCCTAGAGAACATAGAGTGTGCATATGCGATGATGTTAGTGGAGGTACTTTGAGGTCCCTGGTGTGCTTGGATGACTGCGTGACCGTGAAGGAGACACACGGCGTGTGACTGTTAGGAGAGAAGACTTCCTGTCTAGAGGTTTGGGAGCCATGGGCTTAACTTTCAGGGTGAAGAAAGGCCAAGGGACAGGGCGAGTGAGTGCAAGGATGCATTGCGGTTGGGGACGCCTGGACGCAGAATAGATTGCTGGTGACAGAAGGGCGAGGGAGAGCGAGCGAGAGAGATGCAAGGGATGAGGAGGCAGGTGTGAGAGGCGCCAGGGGTGAGGGAACTGTCTTGCAAGGGGCCGGCGGGTGGGACCCAGTTGGGTGAGTCGCGTGTGAGGCGAGCCCAGACGCAAGCGAGCAAGCGAGCGGGGCAGGTGCGTAGGTGCTGGTGCAGGTGCAGGCCAGGGGGGTGCAGCTGGAGCGGAAGGAGGCTGCGCTCTGCTTAGGCGCTGGGTCTGGAGGACCAAAAGGGGACCAGGCGCTGCATGGGCCGGGAATCGAACCCGGGCCTCCCGCGTGGCAGGCGAGAATTCTACCACTGAACCACCCATGCACCGGCGGCGGTCGCCATCCGACGCAGCCACAGCCGGCGCTCACCAGTTGTCCCGCGGGACACTGGTCCCCGGTCGGAGGCGAGCTGAGCCACACACTGTTCGCCTGGCGCGTGCACCAGGGGCCCGATGGCGCAGGGAGCAAAGGAGCAACCAGAAGGAGAGGCTGCTGGATCGTGGTGGTCGTGGCGGCGGTGGCGGTGCCAGCGGGTGTGTGCGGGAAGGCAGAAGTGTCGCGCGCTGGGGAGGGGCCGGGGGTGGGAGCGGGGAGAAGCGGACTCGCCCCGGTCTGCCCTTTCTCCGCCGCCCAGGCCCGTCACGCTGCCGCAAACGTGGCCCGTGCCTGAATCCCAATCAGGACAGGTGACCTGCGGCAGGCGCTGCTGAGCGCGCCTGTTGTGCTCAGCGCCTCGACGCGCAGAGATGGGGACCCAAGGCGCTGGTGCGCTTGGCGCTGGGGGCCTGGGGGTGAGGTGTGGCGCCGAGGTGGTCTCGGCAGGGGCTTGGAGTTTATGGGCCGGCCCGGGGTGGTAGAGGGCGAAGGTGGGGGGGGGTGGCTATCATTGCGGGTTTGGCCTGGCCTGCCGGGTGCTCTGCGCCTGGGGAATGGGGGCGTCGATGTGTGCGTGTGTGTGTGTGTGTGTGTGTTGTGTGTATGTGTAGGCAGAGGATGGAGGGTCTTGTGGGATGGTCGACGTGTCCCGTGGACCCGAATCCCCACTGCCCCTCCTCGCCGGCTCCCGTACCACCTGCGGGCCAAAGAAAGAGAGGCTCTTTTCCTCTGGGGAAAGAGCCTAGGAGGTGATTCAGAGAAACCACCTCTGCGTGTCCGAATGGCCTGTGGCGGAGGGTTGAAGGCGCCGGCGCTTGCGACACTGGCGTTTATGCGCGAGCCTTTCGGGTGGGCGCCAGGAGCGGAGGGGCGGAGGCGTGCGACCACGGGGGCGAGAGATTGGAGAGTGGGCAAAGAGGGCGCGAGCCGGGAAGAGGGCATCGGTGGGCGTCTCTGGGGCTAAAAGGTGGGCTTGTCAGGAGTGGGATTCGAACCCACGCCTCCAGGGGAGACTGCGACCTGAACGCAGCGCCTTAGACCGCTCGGCCATCCTGACGGCGGGCCTGGGCGCGTGGCCGCTCCCCTGGCTGGGACCCGGCGCGGACGCCCGGTAACGTTCCTCGGCGTGGGTGCGCAAGCGGCGGAGGGCAAGCCAAGTCAGTCTCTGCCGCTCGCTGCGGCGTGCAGGCCGCCACGCCCTCCTCCCCTCCTCCCCGAGCGGCGCTTGCTAGTCCGCGCGTCTTCCCCTCCTCCCGGCGCGGTGGCTCGATGCCCGCGTCGGAGGCGGCGGGGCAGGGCGCACCGGGTTGGCTGGGTGGCAGCCGGGTGCAGCTCGAGGTCAGGCTCCGGACCGGGTCGGCTCGCCTCGCCTTTGTCCAGAGTGCTTTGTTGTGTGAGCGTGTGTCCCGCACGTGCCAGATGCTTGCGGTGGGCAGGCGGACGAGGGAGGGCAGGGCCGGGCGTACCAGGGCTCGGGACAGCGGACTGGCGCCCAGAGGGCGGGGCGGGCGTCGCTGTCCTCGTTAGTATAGTGGTGAGTATCCCCGCCTGTCACGCGGGAGACCGGGGTTCGATTCCCCGACGGGGAGGCAGCCGCCCTTTTTGGCCACCGGCGCGAGGTCTGCGACCCAGCCTCTCGCCCTCAAGGGGCGTGCCCTTCTTCCTCCCTCCGCCCACCGCCACCTGGTACCTGGCCTGCCACGTGGTCGCCCCAGACGAGCGGCCCTGCCCGCCCTGCTGGGCCCGGCCAGGCCAGGCCAGGCCAGGCCCGCGCCACCCGAAGTCCTTGTGGGAATGGGCTCCGTGAGGCCGGCAGGGGCAGGAAAGCGTGGGAGGCGACCGAGTGAGTGAGGACCGTCCTTCTGGCTGTCGGGCCGTGGCGGCGGCGTCGCTGGGCCCCGCGCCTGGCCCCACGCCGCAACGTGGAGCCGAGGGCTCAGTCGGGAGCAGCACGGCTGCAGCAGAAGGCCGGCGCAGCGGAGCTGCTGGGCTCTGGGCTGGCCTGGCGCTTTTTGGCGCCGTGGCAGCCAAGAGCTGCGGGCGTCGGGCAGGCCCGCGTCAGGTGGTGGCGGCGCTCGCTCGTGGCAGTCCCCGCCGGCCTGTGGGCGCTGGCCGGGCCGTGCGGCGTTGGTGGTATAGTGGTGAGCATAGCTGCCTTCCAAGCAGTTGACCCGGGTTCGATTCCCGGCCAACGCAGCGGGCTGACCTTTTGCCGAGGCCCGGGGCCGCAGAGGGCGGCCGGGCTGGCACGCAGCTGTGCTTGCAGGCGCGGGAGGGTGTGTGGCAGAAGGAGGCGCGGCGATGTTTTGAGGGTGCCCCGAGCAGGAGGGGAGCTGCTAAGGCTGAGGGCGGTCGGGTTGCCAGGGGCGCCGGGTGGGCTGGCGGGATTTGGTTAGCAAGTGAAGCCCAGCCGGCGGTGCAGGTGCCAGGCGCCAGGCGCCAAGCTGCCAGCTGCCAGCTGCCAGCTCGAGAGGAGGCGCTGGCTCCAGGGCGGGAGCGCGGGGCACGCAGGCCGACGCTCCCTGGTGGTCTAGTGGTTAGGATTCGGCGCTCTCACCGCCGCGGCCCGGGTTCGATTCCCGGTCAGGGAAGCCTTTCTTCTTCTTCTCCGCCGTCCACCACCGACGTCGGCTTCGTCTTCGCACCACACCTCCCCTTTTGGCCAACAGGCCCGCCCGGTCCACCTACGCCCCAATGAGACGGGACTTCCCGCCCAGCCCTTGTCCGTCAGCGCTTCCTTTTCTCCTGGCTGGCCCGCTCGCCCGCCCTCCACCCATCTTCACCCTTCAGCGTGTCCCCTCTTCCTTGCCCTAGGCTCACCCAAGGGCCCTCGCAGCCCCACGCACACAGGCCAGGTCAGCCTCTCTACTCCTCTGGCTGCCAGCGGACCCACCACCCTCCACCACCACCCCCATCGCCGTCACCACCACCCCCATCGCCACCACCACTACCACCACTACCATCACCAGCGGCCAACAGCACCCACCCACCAATGCAGGACGATCGCTGGTTCCTCACTCCTCTCGCTACAGCTTCCCGCCTCTCCCTTCCCCTCCCCTCCGCTGTCCCCCCAGTCCCCTCCCCTCCCTTCCCCTCCCCTGCCGTCCCCTCTCCTTTCACACAGAAGGCACAAGCACCCACGCACGCACAAGGTGCTGAGAACTGAGGGAAAACCAGAGCGGTTCCTTGCTCTTCATGCCTCAAGAAACACCGTGCCCTTCATCCGCTTCACCTGCTCTTCCTGAGACTTCAGTCACCTTCCCCCTGGCCTCAGCCCATAGATAGAGAGCCTCAAAATCCAATGCACGGAGAGGTGAGTTGGAGACTCGGGCCCTCCCGGTTCCTCATGCTCGGCTGCCTCCTACAGAAACTCTTGCTGTTTTGTGAAAGGAAACTCCACGTGGATTTCGTGATTGGAATACCACACGGCTGGCAACGCCAGACTGGCTCCTTCGCTCCCTCACCCCTCGCCCCATCGCCCCATCGCCCATTCTCTCACTGGCTGCTTCCTCCCTCATGAACTCCTCTAACCCGCCCGCTCACTTTCCCAATCAGCCACCCACTCCTTCACTGCTTCACTGCTTCTCTCACCCTCCCACCTAGCCACCCACTCATTCGCTCAACCACCCTGCCAACCCAGCCACCCATCCACTCAGTAGTGGGGGCCTCTAAGGGGCCAGGACTGTCCCACGACACTGCTCGGTCAAGGGCTCCACCTGTGTGTGACAGCGGCTTTGAAGGGGGTGCCGGTGGGGGTGTGTGGGGGGGAAGGCCGTCGGCGCTAGCGGAGCCTGAGCCAGGGAGGCGGAGGTGTGTGGAGACGTGTGGGGAGCTAGACCACCGGGTGGGCGTTTGGCGGTAGCAGAAGCCGGGCGATGAAGAAATTGGTGGTGACACAGCCAAGGGCCAAGCTGACCCGAGCGGGAGTGGGCCACGAGGGTGGGGGGACATTGGCTGGCAATACCTAGGCTCGGAATCCTATCCCCAGATGGCCAGGGACAAATGGAGAATGTCCATCTACACAGCGCCTAGATTGGATGTGTTGGAGTAGTTCCCCACTGCCGCCTCACCACAGGGCCACCCGGCTCTTCATCCCTCTGTCCGGCTTGCTCTGTGACTGCTCCCCAAAGTCAACCGCACAGCTCAGTCGGCTGGCTGCCCAAAGTTTGTTGACAGCGAAGATGACCGCTGACGTCCAGTCAAGGACCCATAGTGTGCTGTGGGCGGGACTAGGGCGAGGTCAAGGCGCCGCGGCCGCGCCCGGAGAGGATTCCCTATGGCGATACACACCCCGACCGGCGGCCAGGGCAGTTTTCTTGCCCGTGGGTCTTGGGTGGATGAACGGGAACCGTCGTCCCGGGCGGGACACCGCGCAGGCCGGGACAAAGGTCGTGACAGCAGAAAGAGGACAGAAGGACACATGGCGCCCGGGCTTGGATGGTGGCTAGAAGAGGTGTGTGTGTGTGTGTGTGTGTGTGTGTGTGTGTGTGTTTGTGTGTGTGTGTGCGGGAGAGTGCGCCCAGGTGCGAGCATGATGGGCGGGCAGGGCTGAGAGCCCCGCTGGCAGTCGGGCAGAGATTCTGAGGACCACCCCATGGATGGGAGCGTGGGAGCGACTCGCCCGAGGATGGCGCTGTCCTCCGCTTCCACTGTGGACGAGGGGCTGGCTCGAGATCCCAGGAGCCCTGGGAGGCCAGGTCAGGGGAGCTCCAGAGGTCAGACGTTGTCAACTGAGGACCTGGGAGACAGGGGCATGGCGAGGGATGCCTGGCGGCTGGGTGGGGAGCCCAGGGCCTGGGTAGGGGCAGCGGGCCTGCCGGGAGGGCGAGTCTGGAGGCGGAAAGGAACATCCGATTGGCGACCGGTGGAAGGAAGATCCAACCCCTTGTGGTCAGAGAGGTACCCGGTGACCCCCCGGGCCAGATGGTCTGGAGGCGACCAGAATAACGAGTGGCTCTGGGGTGAGTCGGGAAGTACTCCAGGGTGCCAGACAGTGCACAGGGAGAGTTGTAGAGACAGGGAGACAGAGTGAAAGAGAGATGAGAGACAGAGAGAGTAGAGGGAGAAAGATAGACCCAGAGAAAGAAGACATTACCAGACAGACAGACAGACAGACAGGGACACACAGACAAAGACAGCTAGAACGAGAGCCAGAAAGAGAGACGGACAAAGGGAGAGAGAGGGTGAAAGAAAGAGGAGAGAGACAGATGAGACAGATGAGACAGAGATAGACACAGAGAAAGAGAAGACATACACAGACAGACAAAGGGAGAGAAAGAGAGGAGAGAGCGAGAGAATATCCAGGTGATGTGAGAAGGAGGTAGGAAGGGCAAGTGGACCAGAATCGTGAATAATTCCCTGGGAGGCCACACATGGGCTTGTCAGGTATGTGTTTGGGGGCCTAGATTAAAAGAGACCCAAGGGACAGATGCAGGTCAGAATCCTTGAGCAAAGTTGTGGGTTGTAGGGCGTGAGGGGCGGTTAAGGTGGTTCGGAGGGATGAGAAGACTTGTCGTGGGTAAGCACAGCCTAGAGAACATAGAGTGTGCATATGCGATGATGTTAGTGGAGGTACTTTGAGGTCCCTGGTGTGCTTGGATGACTGCGTGACCGTGAAGGAGACACACGGCGTGTGACTGTTAGGAGAGAAGACTTCCTGTCTAGAGGTTTGGGAGCCATGGGCTTAACTTTCAGGGTGAAGAAAGGCCAAGGGACAGGGCGAGTGAGTGCAAGGATGCATTGCGGTTGGGGACGCCTGGACGCAGAATAGATTGCTGGTGACAGAAGGGCGAGGGAGAGCGAGCGAGAGAGATGCAAGGGATGAGGAGGCAGGTGTGAGAGGCGCCAGGGGTGAGGGAACTGTCTTGCAAGGGGCCGGCGGGTGGGACCCAGTTGGGTGAGTCGCGTGTGAGGCGAGCCCAGACGCAAGCGAGCAAGCGAGCGGGGCAGGTGCGTAGGTGCTGGTGCAGGTGCAGGCCAGGGGGGTGCAGCTGGAGCGGAAGGAGGCTGCGCTCTGCTTAGGCGCTGGGTCTGGAGGACCAAAAGGGGACCAGGCGCTGCATGGGCCGGGAATCGAACCCGGGCCTCCCGCGTGGCAGGCGAGAATTCTACCACTGAACCACCCATGCACCGGCGGCGGTCGCCATCCGACGCAGCCACAGCCGGCGCTCACCAGTTGTCCCGCGGGACACTGGTCCCCGGTCGGAGGCGAGCTGAGCCACACACTGTTCGCCTGGCGCGTGCACCAGGGGACCGATGGCGCAGGGAGCAAAGGAGCAACCAGAAGGAGAGGCTGCTGGATCGTGGTGGTCGTGGCGGCGGTGGCGGTGCCAGCGGGTGTGTGCGGGAAGGCAGAAGTGTCGCGCGCTGGGGAGGGGCCGGGGGTGGGAGCGGGGAGAAGCGGACTCGCCCCGGTCTGCCCTTTCTCCGCCGCCCAGGCCCGTCACGCTGCCGCAAACGTGGCCCGTGCCTGAATCCCAATCAGGACAGGTGACCTGCGGCAGGCGCTGCTGAGCGCGCCTGTTGTGCTCAGCGCCTCGACGCGCAGAGATGGGGACCCAAGGCGCTGGTGCGCTTGGCGCTGGGGGCCTGGGGGTGAGGTGTGGCGCCGAGGTGGTCTCGGCAGGGGCTTGGAGTTTATGGGCCGGCCCGGGGTGGTAGAGGGCGAAGGTGGGGGGGGGTGGCTATCATTGCGGGTTTGGTCTGGCCTGCCGGGTGCTCTGCGCCTGGGGAATGGGGGCGTCGATGTGTGCGTGTGTGTGTGTGTGTGTGTGTTGTGTGTATGTGTAGGCAGAGGATGGAGGGTCTTGTGGGATGGTCGACGTGTCCCGTGGACCCGAATCCCCACTGCCCCTCCTCGCCGGCTCCCGTACCACCTGCGGGCCAAAGAAAGAGAGGCTCTTTTCCTCTGGGGAAAGAGCCTAGGAGGTGATTCAGAGAAACCACCTCTGCGTGTCCGAATGGCCTGTGGCGGAGGGTTGAAGGCGCCGGCGCTTGCGACACTGGCGTTTATGCGCGAGCCTTTCGGGTGGGCGCCAGGAGCGGAGGGGCGGAGGCGTGCGACCACGGGGGCGAGAGATTGGAGAGTGGGCAAAGAGGGCGCGAGCCGGGAAGAGGGCATCGGTGGGCGTCTCCGGGGCTAAAAGGTGGGCTTGTCAGGAGTGGGATTCGAACCCACGCCTCCAGGGGAGACTGCGACCTGAACGCAGCGCCTTAGACCGCTCGGCCATCCTGACGGCGGGCCTGGGCGCGTGGCCGCTCCCCTGGCTGGGACCCGGCGCGGACGCCCGGTACCGTTCCTCGGCGTGGGTGCGCAAGCGGCGGAGGGCAAGCCAAGTCAGTCTCTGCCGCTCGCTGCGGCGTGCAGGCCGCCACGCCCTCCTCCCCTCCTCCCCGAGCGGCGCTTGCTAGTCCGCGCGTCTTCCCCTCCTCCCGGCGCGGTGGCTCGATGCCCGCGTCGGAGGCGGCGGGGCAGGGCGCACCGGGTTGGCTGGGTGGCAGCCGGGTGCAGCTCGAGGTCAGGCTCCGGACCGGGTCGGCTCGCCTCGCCTTTGTCCAGAGTGCTTTGTTGTGTGAGCGTGTGTCCCGCACGTGCCAGATGCTTGCGGTGGGCAGGCGGACGAGGGAGGGCAGGGCCGGGCGTACCAGGGCTCGGGACAGCGGACTGGCGCCCAGAGGGCGGGGCGGGCGTCGCTGTCCTCGTTAGTATAGTGGTGAGTATCCCCGCCTGTCACGCGGGAGACCGGGGTTCGATTCCCCGACGGGGAGGCAGCCGCCCTTTTTGGCCACCGGCGCGAGGTCTGCGACCCAGCCTCTCGCCCTCAAGGGGCGTGCCCTTCTTCCTCCCTCCGCCCACCGCCACCTGGTACCTGGCCTGCCACGTGGTCGCCCCAGACGAGCGGCCCTGCCCGCCCTGCTGGGCCCGGCCAGGCCAGGCCAGGCCAGGCCCGCGCCACCCGAAGTCCTTGTGGGAATGGGCTCCGTGAGGCCGGCAGGGGCAGGAAAGCGTGGGAGGCGACCGAGTGAGTGAGGACCATCCTTCTGGCTGTCGGGCCGTGGCGGCGGCGTCGCTGGGCCCCGCGCCTGGCCCCACGCCGCAACGTGGAGCCGAGGGCTCAGTCGGGAGCAGCACGGCTGCAGCAGAAGGCCGGCGCAGCGGAGCTGCTGGGCTCTGGGCTGGCCTGGCGCTTTTTGGCGCCGTGGCAGCCAAGAGCTGCGGGCGTCGGGCAGGCCCGCGTCAGGTGGTGGCGGCGCTCGCTCGTGGCAGTCCCCGCCGGCCTGTGGGCGCTGGCCGGGCCGTGCGGCGTTGGTGGTATAGTGGTGAGCATAGCTGCCTTCCAAGCAGTTGACCCGGGTTCGATTCCCGGCCAACGCAGCGGGCTGACCTTTTGCCGAGGCCCGGGGCCGCAGAGGGCGGCCGGGCTGGCACGCAGCTGTGCTTGCAGGCGCGGGAGGGTGTGTGGCAGAAGGAGGCGCGGCGATGTTTTGAGGGTGCCCCGAGCAGGAGGGGAGCTGCTAAGGCTGAGGGCGGTCGGGTTGCCAGGGGCGCCGGGTGGGCTGGCGGGATTTGGTTAGCAAGTGAAGCCCAGCCGGCGGTGCAGGTGCCAGGCGCCAGGCGCCAAGCTGCCAGCTGCCAGCTGCCAGCTCGAGAGGAGGCGCTGGCTCCAGGGCGGGAGCGCGGGGCACGCAGGCCGACGCTCCCTGGTGGTCTAGTGGTTAGGATTCGGCGCTCTCACCGCCGCGGCCCGGGTTCGATTCCCGGTCAGGGAAGCCTTTCTTCTTCTTCTCCGCCGTCCACCACCGACGTCGGCTTCGTCTTCGCACCACACCTCCCCTTTTGGCCAACAGGCCCGCCCGGTCCACCTACGCCCCAATGAGACGGGACTTCCCGCCCAGCCCTTGTCCGTCAGCGCTTCCTTTTCTCCTGGCTGGCCCGCTCGCCCGCCCTCCACCCATCTTCACCCTTCAGCATGTCCCCTCTTCCTTGCCCTAGGCTCACCCAAGGGCCCTCGCAGCCCCACGCACACAGGCCAGGTCAGCCTCTCTACTCCTCTGGCTGCCAGCGGACCCACCACCCTCCACCACCACCCCCATCGCCGTCACCACCACCCCCATCGCCACCACCACTACCACCACTACCATCACCAGCGGCCAACAGCACCCACCCACCAATGCAGGATGATCGCTGGTTCCTCACTCCTCTCGCTACAGCTTCCCGCCTCTCCCTTCCCCTCCCCTCCGCTGTCCCCCCAGTCCCCTCCCCTCCCTTCCCCTCCCCTGCCGTCCCCTCTCCTTTCACACAGAAGGCACAAGCACCCACGCACGCACAAGGTGCTGAGAACTGAGGGAAAACCAGAGCGGTTCCTTGCTCTTCATGCCTCAAGAAACACCGTGCCCTTCATCCGCTTCACCTGCTCTTCCTGAGACTTCAGTCACCTTCCCCCTGGCCTCAGCCCATAGATAGAGAGCCTCAAAATCCAATGCACGGAGAGGTGAGTTGGAGACTCGGGCCCTCCCGGTTCCTCATGCTCGGCTGCCTCCTACAGAAACTCTTGCTGTTTTGTGAAAGGAAACTCCACGTGGATTTCGTGATTGGAATACCACACGGCTGGCAACGCCAGACTGGCTCCTTCGCTCCCTCACCCCTCGCCCCATCGCCCCATCGCCCATTCTCTCACTGGCTGCTTCCTCCCTCATGAACTCCTCTAACCCGCCCGCTCACTTTCCCAATCAGCCACCCACTCCTTCACTGCTTCACTGCTTCTCTCACCCTCCCACCTAGCCACCCACTCATTCGCTCAACCACCCTGCCAACCCAGCCACCCATCCACTCAGTAGTGGGGGCCTCTAAGGGGCCAGGACTGTCCCACGACACTGCTCGGTCAAGGGCTCCACCTGTGTGTGACAGCGGCTTTGAAGGGGGTGCCGGTGGGGGTGTGTGGGGGGGAAGGCCGTCGGCGCTAGCGGAGCCTGAGCCAGGGAGGCGGAGGTGTGTGGAGACGTGTGGGGAGCTAGACCACCGGGTGGGCGTTTGGCGGTAGCAGAAGCCGGGCGATGAAGAAATTGGTGGTGACACAGCCAAGGGCCAAGCTGACCCGAGCGGGAGTGGGCCACGAGGGTGGGGGGACATTGGCTGGCAATACCTAGGCTCGGAATCCTATCCCCAGATGGCCAGGGACAAATGGAGAATGTCCATCTACACAGCGCCTAGATTGGATGTGTTGGAGTAGTTCCCCACTGCCGCCTCACCACAGGGCCACCCGGCTCTTCATCCCTCTGTCCGGCTTGCTCTGTGACTGCTCCCCAAAGTCAACTGCACAGCTCAGTCGGCTGGCTGCCCAAAGTTTGTTGACAGCGAAGATGACCGCTGACGTCCAGTCAAGGACCCATAGTGTGCTGTGGGCGGGACTAGGGCGAGGTCAAGGCGCCGCGGCCGCGCCCGGAGAGGATTCCCTATGGCGATACACACCCCGACCGGCGGCCAGGGCAGTTTTCTTGCCCGTGGGTCTTGGGTGGATGAACGGGAACCGTCGTCCCGGGCGGGACACCGCGCAGGCCGGGACAAAGGTCGTGACAGCAGAAAGAGGACAGAAGGACACATGGCGCCCGGGCTTGGATGGTGGCTAGAAGAGGTGTGTGTGTGTGTGTGTGTGTGTGTGTGTGTGTGTGTTTGTGTGTGTGTGTGCGGGAGAGTGCGCCCAGGTGCGAGCATGATGGGCGGGCAGGGCTGAGAGCCCCGCTGGCAGTCGGGCAGAGATTCTGAGGACCACCCCATGGATGGGAGCGTGGAAGCGACTCGCCCGAGGATGGCGCTGTCCTCCGCTTCCACTGTGGACGAGGGGCTGGCTCGAGATCCCAGGAGCCCTGGGAGGCCAGGTCAGGGGAGCTCCAGCGGTCAGACGTTGTCAACTGAGGACCTGGGAGACAGGGGCATGGCGAGGGATGCCTGGCGGCTGGGTGGGGAGCCCAGGGCCTGGGTAGGGGCAGCGGGCCTGCCGGGAGGGCGAGTCTGGAGGCGGAAAGGAACATCCGATTGGCGACCGGTGGAAGGAAGATCCAACCCCTTGTGGTCAGAGAGGTACCCGGTGACCCCCCGGGCCAGATGGTCTGGAGGCGACCAGAATAACGAGTGGCTCTGGGGTGAGTCGGGAAGTACTCCAGGGTGCCAGACAGTGCACAGGGAGAGTTGTAGAGACAGGGAGACAGAGTGAAAGAGAGATGAGAGACAGAGAGAGTAGAGGGAGAAAGATAGACCCAGAGAAAGAAGACATTACCAGACAGACAGACAGACAGACAGGGACACACAGACAAAGACAGCTAGAACGAGAGCCAGAAAGAGAGACGGACAAAGGGAGAGAGAGGGTGAAAGAAAGAGGAGAGAGACAGATGAGACAGAGATAGACACAGAGAAAGAGAAGGCATAAACAGACAGACAAAGGGAGAGAAAGAGAGGAGAGAGCGAGAGAATATCCAGGTGATGTGAGAAGGAGGTAGGAAGGGCAAGTGGACCAGAATCGTGAATAATTCCCTGGGAGGCCACACATGGGCTTGTCAGGTATGTGTTTGGGGGCCTAGATTAAAAGAGACCCAAGGGACAGATGCAGGTCAGAATCCTTGAGCAAAGTTGTGGGTTGTAGGGCGTGAGGGGCGGTTAAGGTGGTTCGGAGGGATGAGAAGACTTGTCGTGGGTAAGCACAGCCTAGAGAACATAGAGTGTGCATATGCGATGATGTTAGTGGAGGTACTTTGAGGTCCCTGGTGTGCTTGGATGACTGCGTGACCGTGTAGGAGACACACGGCGTGTGACTGTTAGGAGAGAAGACTTCCTGTCTAGAGGTTTGGGAGCCATGGGCTTAACTTTCAGGGTGAAGAAAGGCCAAGGGACAGGGCGAGTGAGTGCAAGGATGCATTGCGGTTGGGGACGCCTGGACGCAGAATAGATTGCTGGTGACAGAAGGGCGAGGGAGAGCGAGCGAGAGAGATGCAAGGGATGAGGAGGCAGGTGTGAGAGGCGCCAGGGGTGAGGGAACTGTCTTGCAAGGGGCCGGCGGGTGGGACCCAGTTGGGTGAGTCGCGTGTGAGGCGAGCGCAGACGCAAGCGAGCAAGCGAGCGGGGCAGGTGCGTAGGTGCTGGTGCAGGTGCAGGCCAGGGGGGTGCAGCTGGAGCGGAAGGAGGCTGCGCTCTGCTTAGGCGCTGGGTCTGGAGGACCAAAAGGGGACCAGGCGCTGCATGGGCCGGGAATCGAACCCGGGCCTCCCGCGTGGCAGGCGAGAATTCTACCACTGAACCACCCATGCACCGGCGGCGGCCGCCATCCGACGCAGTCACAGCCGGCGCTCACCAGTTGTCCCGCGGGACACTGGTCCCCGGTCGGAGGCGAGCTGAGCCACACACTGTTCGCCTGGCGCGTGCACCAGGGGCCCGATGGCGCAGGGAGCAAAGGAGCAACCAGAAGGAGAGGCTGCTGGATCGTGGTGGTCGTGGCGGCGGTGGCGGTGGCAGCGGGTGTGTGCGGGAAGGCAGAAGTGTCGCGCGCTGGGGAGGGGCCGGGGGTGGGAGCGGGGAGAAGCGGACTCGCCCCGGTCTGCCCTTTCTCCGCCGCCCAGGCCCGTCACGCTGCCGCAAACGTGGCCCGTGCCTGAATCCCAATCAGGACAGGTGACCTGCGGCAGGCGCTGCTGAGCGCGCCTGTTGTGCTCAGCGCCTCGACGCGCAGAGATGGGGACCCAAGGCGCTGGTGCGCTTGGCGCTGGGGGCCTGGGGGTGAGGTGTGGCGCCGAGGTGGTCTCGGCAGGGGCTTGGAGTTTATGGGCCGGCCCGGGGTGGTAGAGGGCGAAGGTGGGGGGGGGTGGCTATCATTGCGGGTTTGGCCTGGCCTGCCGGGTGCTCTGCGCCTGGGGAATGGGGGCGTCGATGTGTGCGTGTGTGTGTGTGTGTGTGTGTTGTGTGTATGTGTGTAGGCAGAGGATGGAGGGTCTTGTGGGATGGTCGACGTGTCCCGTGGACCCGAATCCCCACTGCCCCTCCTCGCCGGCTCCCGTACCACCTGCGGGCCAAAGAAAGAGAGGCTCTTTTCCTCTGGGGAAAGAGCCGAGGAGGTGATTCAGAGAAACCACCTCTGCGTGTCCGAATGGCCTGTGGCGGAGGGTTGAAGGCGCCGGCGCTTGCGACACTGGGGTTTATGCGCGAGCCTTTCGGGTGGGCGCCAGGAGCGGAGGGGCGGAGGCGTGCGACCACGGGGGCGAGAGATTGGAGAGTGGGCAAAGAGGGCGCGAGCCGGGAAGAGGGCATCGGTGGGCGTCTCTGGGGCTAAAAGGTGGGCTTGTCAGGAGTGGGATTCGAACCCACGCCTCCAGGGGAGACTGCGACCTGAACGCAGCGCCTTAGACCGCTCGGCCATCCTGACGGCGGGCCTGGGCGCGTGGCCGCTCCCCTGGCTGGGACCCGGCGCGGACGCCCGGTACCGTTCCTCGGCGTGGGTGCGCAAGCGGCGGAGGGCAAGCCAAGTCAGTCTCTGCCGCTCGCTGCGGCGTGCAGGCCGCCACGCCCTCCTCCCCTCCTCCCCGAGCGGCGCTTGCTAGTCCGCGCGTCTTCCCCTCCTCCCGGCGCGGTGGCTCGATGCCCGCGTCGGAGGCGGCGGGGCAGGGCGCACCGGGTTGGCTGGGTGGCAGCCGGGTGCAGCTCGAGGTCAGGTTCCGGACCGGGTCGGCTCGCCTCGCCTTTGTCCAGAGTGCTTTGTTGTGTGAGCGTGTGTCCCGCACGTGCCAGATGCTTGTGGTGGGCAGGCGGACGAGGGAGGGCAGGGCCGGGCGTACCAGGGCTCGGGACAGCGGACTGGCGCCCAGAGGGCGGGGCGGGCGTCGCTGTCCTCGTTAGTATAGTGGTGAGTATCCCCGCCTGTCACGCGGGAGACCGGGGTTCGATTCCCCGACGGGGAGGCAGCCGCCCTTTTTGGCCACCGGCGCGAGGTCTGCGACCCAGCCTCTCGCCCTCAAGGGGCGTGCCCTTCTTCCTCCCTCCGCCCACCGCCACCTGGTACCTGGCCTGCCACGTGGTCGCCCCAGACGAGCGGCCCTGCCCGCCCTGCTGGGCCCGGCCAGGCCAGGCCAGGCCAGGCCCGCGCCACCCGAAGTCCTTGTGGGAATGGGCTCCGTGAGGCCGGCAGGGGCAGGAAAGCGTGGGAGGCGACCGAGTGAGTGAGGACCGTCCTTCTGGCTGTCGGGCCGTGGCGGCGGCGTCGCTGGGCCCCGCGCCTGGCCCCACGCCGCAACGTGGAGCCGAGGGCTCAGTCGGGAGCAGCACGGCTGCAGCAGAAGGCCGGCGCAGCGGAGCTGCTGGGCTCTGGGCTGGCCTGGCGCTTTTTGGCGCCGTGGCAGCCAAGAGCTGCGGGCGTCGGGCAGGCCCGCGTCAGGTGGTGGCGGCGCTCGCTCGTGGCAGTCCCCGCCGGCCTGTGGGCGCTGGCCGGGCCGTGCGGCGTTGGTGGTATAGTGGTGAGCATAGCTGCCTTCCAAGCAGTTGACCCGGGTTCGATTCCCGGCCAACGCAGCGGGCTGACCTTTTCCCGAGGCCCGGGGCCGCAGAGGGCGGCCGGGCTGGCACGCAGCTGTGCTTGCAGGCGCGGGAGGGTGTGTGGCAGAAGGAGGCGCGGCGATGTTTTGAGGGTGCCCCGAGCAGGAGGGGAGCTGCTAAGGCTGAGGGCGGTCGGGTTGCCAGGGGCGCCGGGTGGGCTGGCGGGATTTGGTTAGCAAGTGAAGCCCAGCCGGCGGTGCAGGTGCCAGGCGCCAGGCGCCAAGCTGCCAGCTGCCAGCTGCCAGCTCGAGAGGAGGCGCTGGCTCCAGGGCGGGAGCGCGGGGCACGCAGGCCGACGCTCCCTGGTGGTCTAGTGGTTAGGATTCGGCGCTCTCACCGCCGCGGCCCGGGTTCGATTCCCGGTCAGGGAAGCCTTTCTTCTTCTTCTCCGCCGTCCACCACCGACGTCGGCTTCGTCTTCGCACCACACCTCCCCTTTTGGCCAACAGGCCCGCCCGGTCCACCTACGCCCCAATGAGACGGGACTTCCCGCCCAGCCCTTGTCCGTCAGCGCTTCCTTTTCTCCTGGCTGGCCCGCTCGCCCGCCCTCCACCCATCTTCACCCTTCAGCGTGTCCCCTCTTCCTTGCCCTAGGCTCACCCAAGGGCCCTCGCAGCCCCACGCACACAGGCCAGGTCAGCCTCTCTACTCCTCTGGCTGCCAGCGGACCCACCACCCTCCACCACCACCCCCATCGCCGTCACCACCACCCCCATCGCCACCACCACTACCACCACTACCATCACCAGCGGCCAACAGCACCCACCCACCAATGCAGGACGATCGCTGGTTCCTCACTCCTCTCGCTACAGCTTCCCGCCTCTCCCTTCCCCTCCCCTCCGCTGTCCCCCCAGTCCCCTCCCCTCCCTTCCCCTCCCCTGCCGTCCCCTCTCCTTTCACACAGAAGGCACAAGCACCCACGCACGCACAAGGTGCTGAGAACTGAGGGAAAACCAGAGCGGTTCCTTGCTCTTCATGCCTCAAGAAACACCGTGCCCTTCATCCGCTTCACCTGCTCTTCCTGAGACTTCAGTCACCTTCCCCCTGGCCTCAGCCCATAGATAGAGAGCCTCAAAATCCAATGCACGGAGAGGTGAGTTGGAGACTCGGGCCCTCCCGGTTCCTCGTGCTCGGCTGCCTCCTACAGAAACTCTTGCTGTTTTGTGAAAGGAAACTCCACGTGGATTTCGTGATTGGAATACCACACGGCTGGCAACGCCAGACTGGCTCCTTCGCTCCCTCACCCCTCGCCCCATCGCCCCATCGCCCATTCTCTCACTGGCTGCTTCCTCCCTCATGAACTCCTCTAACCCGCCCGCTCACTTTCCCAATCAGCCACCCACTCCTTCACTGCTTCACTGCTTCTCTCACCCTCCCACCTAGCCACCCACTCATTCGCTCAACCACCCTGCCAACCCAGCCACCCATCCACTCAGTAGTGGGGGCCTCTAAGGGGCCAGGACTGTCCCACGACACTGCTCGGTCAAGGGCTCCACCTGTGTGTGACAGCGGCTTTGAAGGGGGTGCCGGTGGGGGTGTGTGGGGGGGAAGGCCGTCGGCGCTAGCGGAGCCTGAGCCAGGGAGGCGGAGGTGTGTGGAGACGTGTGGGGAGCTAGACCACCGGGTGGGCGTTTGGCGGTAGCAGAAGCCGGGCGATGAAGAAATTGGTGGTGACACAGCCAAGGGCCAAGCTGACCCGAGCGGGAGTGGGCCACGAGGGTGGGGGGACATTGGCTGGCAATACCTAGGCTCGGAATCCTATCCCCAGATGGCCAGGGACAAATGGAGAATGTCCATCTACACAGCGCCTAGATTGGATGTGTTGGAGTAGTTCCCCACTGCCGCCTCACCACAGGGCCACCCGGCTCTTCATCCCTCTGTCCGGCTTGCTCTGTGACTGCTCCCCAAAGTCAACCGCACAGCTCAGTCGGCTGGCTGCCCAAAGTTTGTTGACAGCGAAGATGACCGCTGACGTCCAGTCAAGGACCCATAGTGTGCTGTGGGCGGGACTAGGGCGAGGTCAAGGCGCCGCGGCCGCGCCCGGAGAGGATTCCCTATGGCGATACACACCCCGACCGGCGGCCAGGGCAGTTTTCTTGCCCGTGGGTCTTGGGTGGATGAACGGGAACCGTCGTCCCGGGCGGGACACCGCGCAGGCCGGGACAAAGGTCGTGACAGCAGAAAGAGGACAGAAGGACACATGGCGCCCGGGCTTGGATGGTGGCTAGAAGAGGTGTGTGTGTGTGTGTGTGTGTGTGTGTGTGTGTGTGTGTGTTTGTCTGTGTGTGTGCGGGAGAGTGCGCCCAGGTGCGAGCATGATGGGCGGGCAGGGCTGAGAGCCCCGCTGGCAGTCGGGCAGAGATTCTGAGGACCACCCCATGGATGGGAGCGTGGGAGCGACTCGCCCGAGGATGGCGCTGTCCTCCGCTTCCACTGTGGACGAGGGGCTGGCTCGAGATCCCAGGAGCCCTGGGAGGCCAGGTCAGGGGAGCTCCAGCGGTCAGATGTTGTCAACTGAGGACCTGGGAGACAGGGGCATGGCGAGGGATGCCTGGCGGCTGGGTGGGGAGCCCAGGGCCTGGGTAGGGGCAGCGGGCCTGCCGGGAGGGCGAGTCTGGAGGCGGAAAGGAACATCCGATTGGCGACCGGTGGAAGGAAGATCCAACCCCTTGTGGTCAGAGAGGTACCCGGTGACCCCCCGGGCCAGATGGTCTGGAGGCGACCAGAATAACGAGTGGCTCTGGGGTGAGTCGGGAAGTACTCCAGGGTGCCAGACAGTGCACAGGGAGAGTTGTAGAGACAGGGAGACAGAGTGAAAGAGAGATGAGAGACAGAGAGAGTAGAGGGAGAAAGATAGACCCAGAGAAAGAAGACATTACCAGACAGACAGACAGACAGACAGGGACACACAGACAAAGACAGCTAGAACGAGAGCCAGAAAGAGAGACGGACAAAGGGAGAGAGAGGGTGAAAGAAAGAGGAGAGAGACAGATGAGACAGAGATAGACACAGAGAAAGAGAAGACATACACAGACAGACAAAGGGAGAGAAAGAGAGGAGAGAGCGAGAGAATATCCAGGTGATGTGAGAAGGAGGTAGGAAGGGCAAGTGGACCAGAATCGTGAATAATTCCCTGGGAGGCCACACATGGGCTTGTCAGGTATGTGTTTGGGGGCCTAGATTAAAAGAGACCCAAGGGACAGATGCAGGTCAGAATCCTTGAGCAAAGTTGTGGGTTGTAGGGCGTGAGGGGCGGTTAAGGTGGTTCGGAGGGATGAGAAGACTTGTCGTGGGTAAGCACAGCCTAGAGAACATAGAGTGTGCATATGCGATGATGTTAGTGGAGGTACTTTGAGGTCCCTGGTGTGCTTGGATGACTGCGTGACCGTGTAGGAGACACACGGCGTGTGACTGTTAGGAGAGAAGACTTCCTGTCTAGAGGTTTGGGAGCCATGGGCTTAACTTTCAGGGTGAAGAAAGGCCAAGGGACAGGGCGAGTGAGTGCAAGGATGCATTGCGGTTGGGGACGCCTGGACGCAGAATAGATTGCTGGTGACAGAAGGGCGAGGGAGAGCGAGCGAGAGAGATGCAAGGGATGAGGAGGCAGGTGTGAGAGGCGCCAGGGGTGAGGGAACTGTCTTGCAAGGGGCCGGCGGGTGGGACCCAGTTGGGTGAGTCGCGTGTGAGGCGAGCGCAGACGCAAGCGAGCAAGCGAGCGGGGCAGGTGCGTAGGTGCTGGTGCAGGTGCAGGCCAGGGGGGTGCAGCTGGAGCGGAAGGAGGCTGCGCTCTGCTTAGGCGCTGGGTCTGGAGGACCAAAAGGGGACCAGGCGCTGCATGGGCCGGGAATCGAACCCGGGCCTCCCGCGTGGCAGGCGAGAATTCTACCACTGAACCACCCATGCACCGGCGGCGGCCGCCATCCGACGCAGTCACAGCCGGCGCTCACCAGTTGTCCCGCGGGACACTGGTCCCCGGTCGGAGGCGAGCTGAGCCACACACTGTTCGCCTGGCGCGTGCACCAGGGGCCCGATGGCGCAGGGAGCAAAGGAGCAACCAGAAGGAGAGGCTGCTGGATCGTGGTGGTCGTGGCGGCGGTGGCGGTGGCAGCGGGTGTGTGCGGGAAGGCAGAAGTGTCGCGCGCTGGGGAGGGGCCGGGGGTGGGAGCGGGGAGAAGCGGACTCGCCCCGGTCTGCCCTTTCTCCGCCGCCCAGGCCCGTCACGCTGCCGCAAACGTGGCCCGTGCCTGAATCCCAATCAGGACAGGTGACCTGCGGCAGGCGCTGCTGAGCGCGCCTGTTGTGCTCAGCGCCTCGACGCGCAGAGATGGGGACCCAAGGCGCTGGTGCGCTTGGCGCTGGGGGCCTGGGGGTGAGGTGTGGCGCCGAGGTGGTCTCGGCAGGGGCTTGGAGTTTATGGGCCGGCCCGGGGTGGTAGAGGGCGAAGGTGGGGGGGGGTGGCTATCATTGCGGGTTTGGCCTGGCCTGCCGGGTGCTCTGCGCCTGGGGAATGGGGGCGTCGATGTGTGCGTGTGTGTGTGTGTGTGTGTGTTGTGTGTATGTGTGTAGGCAGAGGATGGAGGGTCTTGTGGGATGGTCGACGTGTCCCGTGGACCCGAATCCCCACTGCCCCTCCTCGCCGGCTCCCGTACCACCTGCGGGCCAAAGAAAGAGAGGCTCTTTTCCTCTGGGGAAAGAGCCGAGGAGGTGATTCAGAGAAACCACCTCTGCGTGTCCGAATGGCCTGTGGCGGAGGGTTGAAGGCGCCGGCGCTTGCGACACTGGGGTTTATGCGCGAGCCTTTCGGGTGGGCGCCAGGAGCGGAGGGGCGGAGGCGTGCGACCACGGGGGCGAGAGATTGGAGAGTGGGCAAAGAGGGCGCGAGCCGGGAAGAGGGCATCGGTGGGCGTCTCTGGGGCTAAAAGGTGGGCTTGTCAGGAGTGGGATTCGAACCCACGCCTCCAGGGGAGACTGCGACCTGAACGCAGCGCCTTAGACCGCTCGGCCATCCTGACGGCGGGCCTGGGCGCGTGGCCGCTCCCCTGGCTGGGACCCGGCGCGGACGCCCGGTACCGTTCCTCGGCGTGGGTGCGCAAGCGGCGGAGGGCAAGCCAAGTCAGTCTCTGCCGCTCGCTGCGGCGTGCAGGCCGCCACGCCCTCCTCCCCTCCTCCCCGAGCGGCGCTTGCTAGTCCGCGCGTCTTCCCCTCCTCCCGGCGCGGTGGCTCGATGCCCGCGTCGGAGGCGGCGGGGCAGGGCGCACCGGGTTGGCTGGGTGGCAGCCGGGTGCAGCTCGAGGTCAGGTTCCGGACCGGGTCGGCTCGCCTCGCCTTTGTCCAGAGTGCTTTGTTGTGTGAGCGTGTGTCCCGCACGTGCCAGATGCTTGCGGTGGGCAGGCGGACGAGGGAGGGCAGGGCCGGGCGTACCAGGGCTCGAGACAGCGGACTGGCGCCCAGAGGGCGGGGCGGGCGTCGCTGTCCTCGTTAGTATAGTGGTGAGTATCCCCGCCTGTCACGCGGGAGACCGGGGTTCGATTCCCCGACGGGGAGGCAGCCGCCCTTTTTGGCCACCGGCGCGAGGTCTGCGACCCAGCCTCTCGCCCTCAAGGGGCGTGCCCTTCTTCCTCCCTCCGCCCACCGCCACCTGGTACCTGGCCTGCCACGTGGTCGCCCCAGACGAGCGGCCCTGCCCGCCCTGCTGGGCCCGGCCAGGCCAGGCCAGGCCAGGCCCGCGCCACCCGAAGTCCTTGTGGGAATGGGCTCCGTGAGGCCGGCAGGGGCAGGAAAGCGTGGGAGGCGACCGAGTGAGTGAGGACCGTCCTTCTGGCTGTCGGGCCGTGGCGGCGGCGTCGCTGGGCCCCGCGCCTGGCCCCACGCCGCAACGTGGAGCCGAGGGCTCAGTCGGGAGCAGCACGGCTGCAGCAGAAGGCCGGCGCAGCGGAGCTGCTGGGCTCTGGGCTGGGCGGGGCTGGGCTGGCGCTTTTTGGCGCCGTGGCAGCCAAGAGCTGCGGGCGTCGGGCAGGCCCGCGTCAGGCGGTGGCGGCGCTCGCTCGTGGCAGTCCCGGCCGGCCTGTGGGCGCTGGCCGGGCCGTGCGGCGTTGGTGGTATAGTGGTGAGCATAGCTGCCTTCCAAGCAGTTGACCCGGGTTCGATTCCCGGCCAACGCAGCGGGCTGACCTTTTGCCGAGACCCGGGGCCGCAGAGGGCGGCCGGGCTGGCACGCAGCTGTGCTTGCAGGCGCGGGAGGGTGTGTGGCAGAAGGAGGCGCGGCGATGTTTTGAGGGTGCCCCGAGCAGGAGGGGAGCTGCTAAGGCTGAGGGCGGTCGGGTTGCCAGGGGCGCCGGGTGGGCTGGCGGGATTTGGTTAGCAAGTGAAGCCCAGCCGGCGGTGCAGGTGCCAGGCGCCAGGCGCCAAGCTGCCAGCTGCCAGCTGCCAGCTCGAGAGGAGGCGCTGGCTCCAGGGCGGGAGCGCGGGGCACGCAGGCCGACGCTCCCTGGTGGTCTAGTGGTTAGGATTCGGCGCTCTCACCGCCGCGGCCCGGGTTCGATTCCCGGTCAGGGAAGCCTTTCTTCTTCTTCTCCGCCGTCCACCACCGACGTCGGCTTCGTCTTCGCACCACACCTCCCCTTTTGGCCAACAGGCCCGCCCGGTCCACCTACGCCCCAATGAGACGGGACTTCCCGCCCAGCCCTTGTCCGTCAGCGCTTCCTTTTCTCCTGGCTGGCCCGCTCGCCCGCCCTCCACCCATCTTCACCCTTCAGCGTGTCCCCTCTTCCTTGCCCTAGGCTCACCCAAGGGCCCTCGCAGCCCCACGCACACAGGCCAGGTCAGCCTCTCTACTCCTCTGGCTGCCAGCGGACCCACCACCCTCCACCACCACCCCCATCGCCGTCACCACCACCCCCATCGCCACCACCACTACCACCACTACCATCACCAGCGGCCAACAGCACCCACCCACCAATGCAGGACGATCGCTGGTTCCTCACTCCTCTCGCTACAGCTTCCCGCCTCTCCCTTCCCCTCCCCTCCGCTGTCCCCCCAGTCCCCTCCCCTCCCTTCCCCTCCCCTGCCGTCCCCTCTCCTTTCACACAGAAGGCACAAGCACCCACGCACGCACAAGGTGCTGAGAACTGAGGGAAAACCAGAGCGGTTCCTTGCTCTTCATGCCTCAAGAAACACCGTGCCCTTCATCCGCTTCACCTGCTCTTCCTGAGACTTCAGTCACCTTCCCCCTGGCCTCAGACCATAGATAGAGAGCCTCAAAATCCAATGCACGGAGAGGTGAGTTGGAGACTCGGGCCCTCCCGGTTCCTCGTGCTCGGCTGCCTCCTACAGAAACTCTTGCTGTTTTGTGAAAGGAAACTCCACGTGGATTTCGTGATTGGAATACCACACGGCTGGCAACGCCAGACTGGCTCCTTCGCTCCCTCACCCCTCGCCCCATCGCCCCATCGCCCATTCTCTCACTGGCTGCTTCCTCCCTCATGAACTCCTCTAACCCGCCCGCTCACTTTCCCAATCAGCCACCCACTCCTTCACTGCTTCACTGCTTCTCTCACCCTCCCACCTAGCCACCCACTCATTCGCTCAACCACCCTGCCAACCCAGCCACCCATCCACTCAGTAGTGGGGGCCTCTAAGGGGCCAGGACTGTCCCACGACACTGCTCGGTCAAGGGCTCCACCTGTGTGTGACAGCGGCTTTGAAGGGGGTGCCGGTGGGGGTGTGTGGGGGGGAAGGCCGTCGGCGCTAGCGGAGCCTGAGCCAGGGAGGCGGAGGTGTGTGGAGACGTGTGGGGAGCTAGACCACCGGGTGGGCGTTTGGCGGTAGCAGAAGCCGGGCGATGAAGAAATTGGTGGTGACACAGCCAAGGGCCAAGCTGACCCGAGCGGGAGTGGGCCACGAGGGTGGGGGGACATTGGCTGGCAATACCTAGGCTCGGAATCCTATCCCCAGATGGCCAGGGACAAATGGAGAATGTCCATCTACACAGCGCCTAGATTGGATGTGTTGGAGTAGTTCCCCACTGCCGCCTCACCACAGGGCCACCCGGCTCTTCATCCCTCTGTCCGGCTTGCTCTGTGACTGCTCCCCAAAGTCAACCGCACAGCTCAGTCGGCTGGCTGCCCAAAGTTTGTTGACAGCGAAGATGACCGCTGACGTCCAGTCAAGGACCCATAGTGTGCTGTGGGCGGGACTAGGGCGAGGTCAAGGCGCCGCGGCCGCGCCCGGAGAGGATTCCCTATGGCGATACACACCCCGACCGGCGGCCAGGGCAGTTTTCTTGCCCGTGGGTCTTGGGTGGATGAACGGGAACCGTCGTCCCGGGCGGGACACCGCGCAGGCCGGGACAAAGGTCGTGACAGCAGAAAGAGGACAGAAGGACACATGGCGCCCGGGCTTGGATGGTGGCTAGAAGAGGTGTGTGTGTGTGTGTGTGTGTGTGTGTGTGTTTGTGTGTGTGTGTGCGGGAGAGTGCGCCCAGGTGCGAGCATGATGGGCGGGCAGGGCTGAGAGCCCCGCTGGCAGTCGGGCAGAGATTCTGAGGACCACCCCATGGATGGGAGCGTGGGAGCGACTCGCCCGAGGATGGCGCTGTCCTCCGCTTCCACTGTGGACGAGGGGCTGGCTCGAGATCCCAGGAGCCCTGGGAGGCCAGGTCAGGGGAGCTCCAGCGGTCAGACGTTGTCAACTGAGGACCTGGGAGACAGGGGCATGGCGAGGGATGCCTGGCAGCTGGGTGGGGAGCCCAGGGCCTGGGTAGGGGCAGCGGGCCTGCCGGGAGGGCGAGTCTGGAGGCGGAAAGGAACATCCGATTGGTGACCGGTGGAAGGAAGATCCAACCCCTTGTGGTCAGAGAGGTACCCGGTGACCCCCCGGGCCAGATGGTCTGGAGGCGACCAGAATAACGAGTGGCTCTGGGGTGAGTCGGGAAGTACTCCAGGGTGCCAGACAGTGCACAGGGAGAGTTGTAGAGACAGGGAGACAGAGTGAAAGAGAGATGAGAGACAGAGAGAGTAGAGGGAGAAAGATAGACCCAGAGAAAGAAGACATTACCAGACAGACAGACAGACAGACAGGGACACACAGACAAAGACAGCTAGAACGAGAGCCAGAAAGAGAGACGGACAAAGGGAGAGAGAGGGTGAAAGAAAGAGGAGAGAGACAGATGAGACAGATGAGACAGAGATAGACACAGAGAAAGAGAAGACATACACAGACAGACAAAGGGAGAGAAAGAGAGGAGAGAGCGAGAGAATATCCAGGTGATGTGAGAAGGAGGTAGGAAGGGCAAGTGGACCAGAATCGTGAATAATTCCCTGGGAGGCCACACATGGGCTTGTCAGGTATGTGTTTGGGGGCCTAGATTAAAAGAGACCCAAGGGACAGATGCAGGTCAGAATCCTTGAGCAAAGTTGTGGGTTGTAGGGCGTGAGGGGCGGTTAAGGTGGTTCGGAGGGATGAGAAGACTTGTCGTGGGTAAGCACAGCCTAGAGAACATAGAGTGTGCATATGCGATGATGTTAGTGGAGGTACTTTGAGGTCCCTGGTGTGCTTGGATGACTGCGTGACCGTGTAGGAGACACACGGCGTGTGACTGTTAGGAGAGAAGACTTCCTGTCTAGAGGTTTGGGAGCCATGGGCTTAACTTTCAGGGTGAAGAAAGGCCAAGGGACAGGGCGAGTGAGTGCAAGGATGCATTGCGGTTGGGGACGCCTGGACGCAGAATAGATTGCTGGTGACAGAAGGGCGAGGGAGAGCGAGCGAGAGAGATGCAAGGGATGAGGAGGCAGGTGTGAGAGGCGCCAGGGGTGAGGGAACTGTCTTGCAAGGGGCCGGCGGGTGGGACCCAGTTGGGTGAGTCGCGTGTGAGGCGAGCGCAGACGCAAGCGAGCAAGCGAGCGGGGCAGGTGCGTAGGTGCTGGTGCAGGTGCAGGCCAGGGGGGTGCAGCTGGAGCGGAAGGAGGCTGCGCTCTGCTTAGGCGCTGGGTCTGGAGGACCAAAAGGGGACCAGGCGCTGCATGGGCCGGGAATCGAACCCGGGCCTCCCGCGTGGCAGGCGAGAATTCTACCACTGAACCACCCATGCACCGGCGGCGGCCGCCATCCGACGCAGTCACAGCCGGCGCTCACCAGTTGTCCCGCGGGACACTGGTCCCCGGTCGGAGGCGAGCTGAGCCACACACTGTTCGCCTGGCGCGTGCACCAGGGGCCCGATGGCGCAGGGAGCAAAGGAGCAACCAGAAGGAGAGGCTGCTGGATCGTGGTGGTCGTGGCGGCGGTGGCGGTGGCAGCGGGTGTGTGCGGGAAGGCAGAAGTGTCGCGCGCTGGGGAGGGGCCGGGGGTGGGAGCGGGGAGAAGCGGACTCGCCCCGGTCTGCCCTTTCTCCGCCGCCCAGGCCCGTCACGCTGCCGCAAACGTGGCCCGTGCCTGAATCCCAATCAGGACAGGTGACCTGCGGCAGGCGCTGCTGAGCGCGCCTGTTGTGCTCAGCGCCTCGACGCGCAGAGATGGGGACCCAAGGCGCTGGTGCGCTTGGCGCTGGGGGCCTGGGGGTGAGGTGTGGCGCCGAGGTGGTCTCGGCAGGGGCTTGGAGTTTATGGGCCGGCCCGGGGTGGTAGAGGGCGAAGGTGGGGGGGGGTGGCTATCATTGCGGGTTTGGCCTGGCCTGCCGGGTGCTCTGCGCCTGGGGAATGGGGGCGTCGATGTGTGCGTGTGTGTGTGTGTGTGTGTGTTGTGTGTATGTGTGTAGGCAGAGGATGGAGGGTCTTGTGGGATGGTCGACGTGTCCCGTGGACCCGAATCCCCACTGCCCCTCCTCGCCGGCTCCCGTACCACCTGCGGGCCAAAGAAAGAGAGGCTCTTTTCCTCTGGGGAAAGAGCCGAGGAGGTGATTCAGAGAAACCACCTCTGCGTGTCCGAATGGCCTGTGGCGGAGGGTTGAAGGCGCCGGCGCTTGCGACACTGGGGTTTATGCGCGAGCCTTTCGGGTGGGCGCCAGGAGCGGAGGGGCGGAGGCGTGCGACCACGGGGGCGAGAGATTGGAGAGTGGGCAAAGAGGGCGCGAGCCGGGAAGAGGGCATCGGTGGGCGTCTCCGGGGCTAAAAGGTGGGCTTGTCAGGAGTGGGATTCGAACCCACGCCTCCAGGGGAGACTGCGACCTGAACACAGCGCCTTAGACCGCTCGGCCATCCTGACGGCGGGCCTGGGCGCGTGGCCGCTCCCCTGGCTGGGACCCGGCGCGGACGCCCGGTACCGTTCCTCGGCGTGGGTGCGCAAGCGGCGGAGGGCAAGCCAAGTCAGTCTCTGCCGCTCGCTGCGGCGTGCAGGCCGCCACGCCCTCCTCCCCTCCTCCCCGAGCGGCGCTTGCTAGTCCGCGCGTCTTCCCCTCCTCCCGGCGCGGTGGCTCGATGCCCGCGTCGGAGGCGGCGGGGCAGGGCGCACCGGGTTGGCTGGGTGGCAGCCGGGTGCAGCTCGAGGTCAGGCTCCGGACCGGGTCGGCTCGCCTCGCCTTTGTCCAGAGTGCTTTGTTGTGTGAGCGTGTGTCCCGCACGTGCCAGATGCTTGCGGTGGGCAGGCGGACGAGGGAGGGCAGGGCCGGGCGTACCAGGGCTCGGGACAGCGGACTGGCGCCCAGAGGGCGGGGCGGGCGTCGCTGTCCTCGTTAGTATAGTGGTGAGTATCCCCGCCTGTCACGCGGGAGACCGGGGTTCGATTCCCCGACGGGGAGGCAGCCGCCCTTTTTGGCCACCGGCGCGAGGTCTGCGACCCAGCCTCTCGCCCTCAAGGGGCGTGCCCTTCTTCCTCCCTCCGCCCACCGCCACCTGGTACCTGGCCTGCCACGTGGTCGCCCCAGACGAGCGGCCCTGCCCGCCCTGCTGGGCCCGGCCAGGCCAGGCCAGGCCAGGCCCGCGCCACCCGAAGTCCTTGTGGGAATGGGCTCCGTGAGGCCGGCAGGGGCAGGAAAGCGTGGGAGGCGACCGAGTGAGTGAGGACCGTCCTTCTGGCTGTCGGGCCGTGGCGGCGGCGTCGCTGGGCCCCGCGCCTGGCCCCACGCCGCAACGTGGAGCCGAGGGCTCAGTCGGGAGCAGCACGGCTGCAGCAGAAGGCCGGCGCAGCGGAGCTGCTGGGCTCTGGGCTGGGCGGGGCTGGGCTGGCGCTTTTTGGCGCCGTGGCAGCCAAGAGCTGCGGGCGTCGGGCAGGCCCGCGTCAGGCGGTGGCGGCGCTCGCTCGTGGCAGTCCCGGCCGGCCTGTGGGCGCTGGCCGGGCCGTGCGGCGTTGGTGGTATAGTGGTGAGCATAGCTGCCTTCCAAGCAGTTGACCCGGGTTCGATTCCCGGCCAACGCAGCGGGCTGACCTTTTGCCGAGACCCGGGGCCGCAGAGGGCGGCCGGGCTGGCACGCAGCTGTGCTTGCAGGCGCGGGAGGGTGTGTGGCAGAAGGAGGCGCGGCGATGTTTTGAGGGTGCCCCGAGCAGGAGGGGAGCTGCTAAGGCTGAGGGCGGTCGGGTTGCCAGGGGCGCCGGGTGGGCTGGCGGGATTTGGTTAGCAAGTGAAGCCCAGCCGGCGGTGCAGGTGCCAGGCGCCAGGCGCCAAGCTGCCAGCTGCCAGCTGCCAGCTCGAGAGGAGGCGCTGGCTCCAGGGCGGGAGCGCGGGGCACGCAGGCCGACGCTCCCTGGTGGTCTAGTGGTTAGGATTCGGCGCTCTCACCGCCGCGGCCCGGGTTCGATTCCCGGTCAGGGAAGCCTTTCTTCTTCTTCTCCGCCGTCCACCACCGACGTCGGCTTCGTCTTCGCACCACACCTCCCCTTTTGGCCAACAGGCCCGCCCGGTCCACCTACGCCCCAATGAGACGGGACTTCCCGCCCAGCCCTTGTCCGTCAGCGCTTCCTTTTCTCCTGGCTGGCCCGCTCGCCCGCCCTCCACCCATCTTCACCCTTCAGCGTGTCCCCTCTTCCTTGCCCTAGGCTCACCCAAGGGCCCTCGCAGCCCCACGCACACAGGCCAGGTCAGCCTCTCTACTCCTCTGGCTGCCAGCGGACCCACCACCCTCCACCACCACCCCCATCGCCGTCACCACCACCCCCATCGCCACCACCACTACCACCACTACCATCACCAGCGGCCAACAGCACCCACCCACCAATGCAGGACGATCGCTGGTTCCTCACTCCTCTCGCTACAGCTTCCCGCCTCTCCCTTCCCCTCCCCTCCGCTGTCCCCCCAGTCCCCTCCCCTCCCTTCCCCTCCCCTGCCGTCCCCTCTCCTTTCACACAGAAGGCACAAGCACCCACGCACGCACAAGGTGCTGAGAACTGAGGGAAAACCAGAGCGGTTCCTTGCTCTTCATGCCTCAAGAAACACCGTGCCCTTCATCCGCTTCACCTGCTCTTCCTGAGACTTCAGTCACCTTCCCCCTGGCCTCAGCCCATAGATAGAGAGCCTCAAAATCCAATGCACGGAGAGGTGAGTTGGAGACTCGGGCCCTCCCGGTTCCTCGTGCTCGGCTGCCTCCTACAGAAACTCTTGCTGTTTTGTGAAAGGAAACTCCACGTGGATTTCGTGATTGGAATACCACACGGCTGGCAACGCCAGACTGGCTCCTTCGCTCCCTCACCCCTCGCCCCATCGCCCCATCGCCCGTTCTCTCACTGGCTGCTTCCTCCCTCATGAACTCCTCTAACCCGCCCGCTCACTTTCCCAATCAGCCACCCACTCCTTCACTGCTTCACTGCTTCTCTCACCCTCCCACCTAGCCACCCACTCATTCGCTCAACCACCCTGCCAACCCAGCCACCCATCCACTCAGTAGTGGGGGCCTCTAAGGGGCCAGGACTGTCCCACGACACTGCTCGGTCAAGGGCTCCACCTGTGTGTGACAGCGGCTTTGAAGGGGGTGCCGGTGGGGGTGTGTGTGGGGGAAGGCCGTCGGCGCTAGCGGAGCCTGAGCCAGGGAGGCGGAGGTGTGTGGAGACGTGTGGGGAGCTAGACCACCGGGTGGGCGTTTGGCGGTAGCAGAAGCCGGGCGATGAAGAAATTGGTGGTGACACAGCCAAGGGCCAAGCTGACCCGAGCGGGAGTGGGCCACGAGGGTGGGGGGACATTGGCTGGCAATACCTAGGCTCGGAATCCTATCCCCAGATGGCCAGGGACAAATGGAGAATGTCCATCTACACAGCGCCTAGATTGGATGTGTTGGAGTAGTTCCCCACTGCCGCCTCACCACAGGGCCACCCGGCTCTTCATCCCTCTGTCCGGCTTGCTCTGTGGCTGCTCCCCAAAGTCAACCGCACAGCTCAGTCGGCTGGCTGCCCAAAGTTTGTTGACAGCGAAGATGACCGCTGACGTCCAGTCAAGGACCCATAGTGTGCTGTGGGCGGGACTAGGGCGAGGTCAAGGCGCCGCGGCCGCGCCCGGAGAGGATTCCCTATGGCGATACACACCCCGACCGGCGGCCAGGGCAGTTTTCTTGCCCGTGGGTCTTGGGTGGATGAACGGGAACCGTCGTCCCGGGCGGGACACCGCGCAGGCCGGGACAAAGGTCGTGACAGCAGAAAGAGGACAGAAGGACACATGGCGCCCGGGCTTGGATGGTGGCTAGAAGAGGTGTGTGTGTGTGTGTGTGTGTGTGTGTGTGTGTGTGTGTGTGTTGTGTGTGTGTGTGCGGGAGAGTGCGCCCAGGTGCGAGCATGATGGGCGGGCAGGGCTGAGAGCCCCGCTGGCAGTCGGGCAGAGATTCTGAGGACCACCCCATGGATGGGAGCGTGGGAGCGACTCGCCCGAGGATGGCGCTGTCCTCCGCTTCCACTGTGGACGAGGGGCTGGCTCGAGATCCCAGGAGCCCTGGGAGGCCAGGTCAGGGGAGCTCCAGCGGTCAGACGTTGTCAACTGAGGACCTGGGAGACAGGGGCATGGCGAGGGATGCCTGGCGGCTGGGTGGGGAGCCCAGGGCCTGGGTAGGGGCAGCGGGCCTGCCGGGAGGGCGAGTCTGGAGGCGGAAAGGAACATCCGATTGGCGACCGGTGGAAGGAAGATCCAACCCCTTGTGGTCAGAGAGGTACCCGGTGACCCCCCGGGCCAGATGGTCTGGAGGCGACCAGAATAACGAGTGGCTCTGGGGTGAGTCGGGAAGTACTCCAGGGTGCCAGACAGTGCACAGGGAGAGTTGTAGAGACAGGGAGACAGAGTGAAAGAGAGATGAGAGACAGAGAGAGTAGAGGGAGAAAGATAGACCCAGAGAAAGAAGACATTACCAGACAGACAGACAGACAGGGACACACAGACAAAGACAGCTAGAACGAGAGCCAGAAAGAGAGACGGACAAAGGGAGAGAGAGGGTGAAAGAAAGAGGAGAGAGACAGATGAGACAGATGAGACAGAGATAGACACAGAGAAAGAGAAGACATACACAGACAGACAAAGGGAGAGAAAGAGAGGAGAGAGCGAGAGAATATCCAGGTGATGTGAGAAGGAGGTAGGAAGGGCAAGTGGACCAGAATCGTGAATAATTCCCTGGGAGGCCACACATGGGCTTGTCAGGTATGTGTTTGGGGGCCTAGATTAAAAGAGACCCAAGGGACAGATGCAGGTCAGAATCCTTGAGCAAAGTTGTGGGTTGTAGGGCGTGAGGGGCGGTTAAGGTGGTTCGGAGGGATGAGAAGACTTGTCGTGGGTAAGCACAGCCTAGAGAACATAGAGTGTGCATATGCGATGATGTTAGTGGAGGTACTTTGAGGTCCCTGGTGTGCTTGGATGACTGCGTGACCGTGTAGGAGACACACGGCGTGTGACTGTTAGGAGAGAAGACTTCCTGTCTAGAGGTTTGGGAGCCATGGGCTTAACTTTCAGGGTGAAGAAAGGCCAAGGGACAGGGCGAGTGAGTGCAAGGATGCATTGCGGTTGGGGACGCCTGGACGCAGAATAGATTGCTGGTGACAGAAGGGCGAGGGAGAGCGAGCGAGAGAGATGCAAGGGATGAGGAGGCAGGTGTGAGAGGCGCCAGGGGTGAGGGAACTGTCTTGCAAGGGGCCGGCGGGTGGGACCCAGTTGGGTGAGTCGCGTGTGAGGCGAGCCCAGACGCAAGCGAGCAAGCGAGCGGGGCAGGTGCGTAGGTGCTGGTGCAGGTGCAGGCCAGGGGGGTGCAGCTGGAGCGGAAGGAGGCTGCGCTCTGCTTAGGCGCTGGGTCTGGAGGACCAAAAGGGGACCAGGCGCTGCATGGGCCGGGAATCGAACCCGGGCCTCCCGCGTGGCAGGCGAGAATTCTACCACTGAACCACCCATGCACCGGCGGCGGCCGCCATCCGACGCAGCCACAGCCGGCGCTCACCAGTTGTCCCGCGGGACACTGGTCCCCGGTCGGAGGCGAGCTGAGCCACACACTGTTCGCCTGGAGCGTGCACCAGGGGCCCGATGGCGCAGGGAGCAAAGGAGCAACCAGAAGGAGAGGCTGCTGGATCGTGGTGGTCGTGGCGGTGGTGGCGGTGCCAGCGGGTGTGTGCGGGAAGGCAGAAGTGTCGCGCGCTGGGGAGGGGCCGGGGGTGGGAGCGGGGAGAAGCGGACTCGCCCCGGTCTGCCCTTTCTCCGCCGCCCAGGCCCGTCACGCTGCCGCAAACGTGGCCCGTGCCTGAATCCCAATCAGGACAGGTGACCTGCGGCAGGCGCTGCTGAGCGCGCCTGTTGTGCTCAGCGCCTCGACGCGCAGAGATGGGGACCCAAGGCGCTGGTGCGCTTGGCGCTGGGGGCCTGGGGGTGAGGTGTGGCGTCGAGGTGGTCTCGGCAGGGGCTTGGAGTTTATGGGCCGGCCCGGGGTGGTAGAGGGCGAAGGTGGGGGGGGGTGGCTATCATTGCGGGTTTGGCCTGGCCTGCCGGGTGCTCTGCGCCTGGGGAATGGGGGCGTCGATGTGTGCGTGTGTGTGTGTGTGTGTGTGTGTTGTGTGTGTGTGTGTAGGCAGAGGATGGAGGGTCTTGTGGGATGGTCGACGTGTCCCGTGGACCCGAATCCCCACTGCCCCTCCTCGCCGGCTCCCGTACCACCTGCGGGCCAAAGAAAGAGAGGCTCTTTTCCTCTGGGGAAAGAGCCTAGGAGGTGATTAAGAGAAACCACCTCTGCGTGTCCGAATGGCCTGTGGCGGAGGGTTGAAGGCGCCGGCGCTTGCGACACTGGGGTTTATGCGCGAGCCTTTCGGGTGGGCGCCAGGAGCGGAGGGGCGGAGGCGTGCGACCACGGGGGCGAGAGATTGGAGAGTGGGCAAAGAGGGCGCGAGCCGGGAAGAGGGCATCGGTGGGCGTCTCTGGGGCTAAAAGGTGGGCTTGTCAGGAGTGGGATTCGAACCCACGCCTCCAGGGGAGACTGGGACCTGAACGCAGCGCCTTAGACCGCTCGGCCATCCTGACGGCGGGCCTGGGCGCGTGGCCGCTCCCCTGGCTGGGACCCGGCGCGGACGCCCGGTACCGTTCCTCGGCGTGGGTGCGCAAGCGGCGGAGGGCAAGCCAAGTCAGTCTCTGCCGCTCGCTGCGGCGTGCAGGCCGCCACGCCCTCCTCCCCTCCTCCCCGAGCGGCGCTTGCTAGTCCGCGCGTCTTCCCCTCCTCCCGGCGCGGTGGCTCGATGCCCGCGTCGGAGGCGGCGGGGCAGGGCGCACCGGGTTGGCTGGGTGGCAGCCGGGTGCAGCTCGAGGTCAGGCTCCGGACCGGGTCGGCTCGCCTCGCCTTTGTCCAGAGTGCTTTGTTGTGTGAGCGTGTGTCCCGCACGTGCCAGATGCTTGCGGTGGGCAGGCGGACGAGGGAGGGCAGGGCCGGGCGTACCAGGGCTCGGGACAGCGGACTGGCGCCCAGAGGGCGGGGCGGGCGTCGCTGTCCTCGTTAGTATAGTGGTGAGTATCCCCGCCTGTCACGCGGGAGACCGGGGTTCGATTCCCCGACGGGGAGGCAGCCGCCCTTTTTGGCCACCGGCGCGAGGTCTGCGACCCAGCCTCTCGCCCTCAAGGGGCGTGCCCTTCTTCCTCCCTCCGCCCACCGCCACCTGGTACCTGGCCTGCCACGTGGTCGCCCCAGACGAGCGGCCCTGCCCGCCCTGCTGGGCCCGGCCAGGCCAGGCCAGGCCAGGCCCGCGCCACCCGAAGTCCTTGTGGGAATGGGCTCCGTGAGGCCGGCAGGGGCAGGAAAGCGTGGGAGGCGACCGAGTGAGTGAGGACCGTCCTTCTGGCTGTCGGGCCGTGGCGGCGGCGTCGCTGGGCCCCGCGCCTGGCCCCACGCCGCAACGTGGAGCCGAGGGCTCAGTCGGGAGCAGCACGGCTGCAGCAGAAGGCCGGCGCAGCGGAGCTGCTGGGCTCTGGGCTGGCCTGGCGCTTTTTGGCGCCGTGGCAGCCAAGAGCTGCGGGCGTCGGGCAGGCCCGCGTCAGGTGGTGGCGGCGCTCGCTCGTGGCAGTCCCCGCCGGCCTGTGGGCGCTGGCCGGCCCGTGCGGCGTTGGTGGTATAGTGGTGAGCATAGCTGCCTTCCAAGCAGTTGACCCGGGTTCGATTCCCGGCCAACGCAGCGGGCTGACCTTTTGCCGAGGCCCGGGGCCGCAGAGGGCGGCCGGGCTGGCACGCAGCTGTGCTTGCAGGCGCGGGAGGGTGTGTGGCAGAAGGAGGCGCGGCGATGTTTTGAGGGTGCCCCGAGCAGGAGGGGAGCTGCTAAGGCTGAGGGCGGTCGGGTTGCCAGGGGCGCCGGGTGGGCTGGCGGGATTTGGTTAGCAAGTGAAGCCCAGCCGGCGGTGCAGGTGCCAGGCGCCAGGCGCCAAGCTGCCAGCTGCCAGCTGCCAGCTCGAGAGGAGGCGCTGGCTCCAGGGCGGGAGCGCGGGGCACGCAGGCCGACGCTCCCTGGTGGTCTAGTGGTTAGGATTCGGTGCTCTCACCGCCGCGGCCCGGGTTCGATTCCCGGTCAGGGAAGCCTTTCTTCTTCTTCTCCGCCGTCCACCACCGACGTCGGCTTCGTCTTCGCACCACACCTCCCCTTTTGGCCAACAGGCCCGCCCGGTCCACCTACGCCCCAATGAGACGGGACTTCCCGCCCAGCCCTTGTCCGTCAGCACTTCCTTTTCTCCTGGCTGGCCTGCTCGCCCGCCCTCCACCCATCTTCACCCTTCAGCGTGTCCCCTCTTCCTTGCCCTAGGCTCACCCAAGGGCCCTCGCAGCCCCACGCACACAGGCCAGGTCAGCCTCTCTACTCCTCTGGCTGCCAGCGGACCCACCACCCTCCACCACCACCCCCATCGCCGTCACCACCACCCCCATCGCCACCACCACTACCACCACTACCATCACCAGCGGCCAACAGCACCCACCCACCAATGCAGGACGATCGCTGGTTCCTCACTCCTCTCGCTACAGCTTCCCGCCTCTCCCTTCCCCTCCCCTCCGCTGTCCCCCCAGTCCCCTCCCCTCCCTTCCCCTCCCCTGCCGTCCCCTCTCCTTTCACACAGAAGGCACAAGCACCCACGCACGCACAAGGTGCTGAGAACTGAGGGAAAACCAGAGCGGTTCCTTGCTCTTCATGCCTCAAGAAACACCGTGCCCTTCATCTGCTTCACCTGCTCTTCTTGAGACTTCAGTCACCTTCCCCCTGGCCTCAGCCCATAGATAGAGAGCCTCAAAATCCAATGCACGGAGAGGTGAGTTGGAGACTCGGGCCCTCCCGGTTCCTCGTGCTCGGCTGCCTCCTACAGAAACTCTTGCTGTTTTGTGAAAGGAAACTCCACGTGGATTTCGTGATTGGAATACCACACGGCTGGCAACGCCAGACTGGCTCCTTCGCTCCCTCACCCCTCGCCCCATCGCCCCATCGCCCATTCTCTCACTGGCTGCTTCCTCCCTCATGAACTCCTCTAACCCGCCCGCTCACTTTCCCAATCAGCCACCCACTCCTTCACTGCTTCACTGCTTCTCTCACCCTCCCACCTAGCCACCCACTCATTCGCTCAACCACCCTGCCAACCCAGCCACCCATCCACTCAGTAGTGGGGGCCTCTAAGGGGCCAGGACTGTCCCACGACACTGCTCGGTCAAGGGCTCCACCTGTGTGTGACAGCGGCTTTGAAGGGGGTGCCGGTGGGGGTGTGTGGGGGGGAAGGCCGTCGGCGCTAGCGGAGCCTGAGCCAGGGAGGCGGAGGTGTGTGGAGACGTGTGGGGAGCTAGACCACCGGGTGGGCGTTTGGCGGTAGCAGAAGCCGGGCGATGAAGAAATTGGTGGTGACACAGCCAAGGGCCAAGCTGACCCGAGCGGGAGTGGGCCACGAGGGTGGGGGGACATTGGCTGGCAATACCTAGGCTCGGAATCCTATCCCCAGATGGCCAGGGACAAATGGAGAATGTCCATCTACACAGCGCCTAGATTGGATGTGTTGGAGTAGTTCCCCACTGCCGCCTCACCACAGGGCCACCCGGCTCTTCATCCCTCTGTCCGGCTTGCTCTGTGACTGCTCCCCAAAGTCAACCGCACAGCTCAGTCGGCTGGCTGCCCAAAGTTTGTTGACAGCGAAGATGACCGCTGACGTCCAGTCAAGGACCCATAGTGTGCTGTGGGCGGGACTAGGGCGAGGTCAAGGCGCCGCGGCCGCGCCCGGAGAGGATTCCCTATGGCGATACACACCCCGACCGGCGGCCAGGGCAGTTTTCTTGCCCGTGGGTCTTGGGTGGATGAACGGGAACCGTCGTCCCGGGCGGGACACCGCGCAGGCCGGGACAAAGGTCGTGACAGCAGAAAGAGGACAGAAGGACACATGGCGCCCGGGCTTGGATGGTGGCTAGAAGAGGTGTGTGTGTGTGTGTGTGTGTGTGTGTGTGTGTGTGTGTTTGTGTGTGTGTGTGCGGGAGAGTGCGCCCAGGTGCGAGCATGATGGGCGGGCAGGGCTGAGAGCCCCGCTGGCAGTCGGGCAGAGATTCTGAGGACCACCCCATGGATGGGAGCGTGGGAGCGACTCGCCCGAGGATGGCGCTGTCCTCCGCTTCCACTGTGGACGAGGGGCTGGCTCGAGATCCCAGGAGCCCTGGGAGGCCAGGTCAGGGGAGCTCCAGCGGTCAGACGTTGTCAACTGAGGACCTGGGAGACAGGGGCATGGCGAGGGATGCCTGGCGGCTGGGTGGGGAGCCCAGGGCCTGGGTAGGGGCAGCGGGCCTGCCGGGAGGGCGAGTCTGGAGGCGGAAAGGAACATCCGATTGGCGACCGGTGGAAGGAAGATCCAACCCCTTGTGGTCAGAGAGGTACCCGGTGACCCCCCGGGCCAGATGGTCTGGAGGCGACCAGAATAACGAGTGGCTCTGGGGTGAGTCGGGAAGTACTCCAGGGTGCCAGACAGTGCACAGGGAGAGTTGTAGAGACAGGGAGACAGAGTGAAAGAGAGATGAGAGACAGAGAGAGTAGAGGGAGAAAGATAGACCCAGAGAAAGAAGACATTACCAGACAGACAGACAGACAGACAGGGACACACAGACAAAGACAGCTAGAACGAGAGCCAGAAAGAGAGACGGACAAAGGGAGAGAGAGGGTGAAAGAAAGAGGAGAGAGACAGATGAGACAGATGAGACAGAGATAGACACAGAGAAAGAGAAGACATACACAGACAGACAAAGGGAGAGAAAGAGAGGAGAGAGCGAGAGAATATCCAGGTGATGTGAGAAGGAGGTAGGAAGGGCAAGTGGACCAGAATCGTGAATAATTCCCTGGGAGGCCACACATGGGCTTGTCAGGTATGTGTTTGGGGGCCTAGATTAAAAGAGACCCAAGGGACAGATGCAGGTCAGAATCCTTGAGCAAAGTTGTGGGTTGTAGGGCGTGAGGGGCGGTTAAGGTGGTTCGGAGGGATGAGAAGACTTGTCGTGGGTAAGCACAGCCTAGAGAACATAGAGTGTGCATATGCGATGATGTTAGTGGAGGTACTTTGAGGTCCCTGGTGTGCTTGGATGACTGCGTGACCGTGTAGGAGACACACGGCGTGTGACTGTTAGGAGAGAAGACTTCCTGTCTAGAGGTTTGGGAGCCATGGGCTTAACTTTCAGGGTGAAGAAAGGCCAAGGGACAGGGCGAGTGAGTGCAAGGATGCATTGCGGTTGGGGACGCCTGGACGCAGAATAGATTGCTGGTGACAGAAGGGCGAGGGAGAGCGAGCGAGAGAGATGCAAGGGATGAGGAGGCAGGTGTGAGAGGCGCCAGGGGTGAGGGAACTGTCTTGCAAGGGGCCGGCGGGTGGGACCCAGTTGGGTGAGTCGCGTGTGAGGCGAGCGCAGACGCAAGCGAGCAAGCGAGCGGGGCAGGTGCGTAGGTGCTGGTGCAGGTGCAGGCCAGGGGGGTGCAGCTGGAGCGGAAGGAGGCTGCGCTCTGCTTAGGCGCTGGGTCTGGAGGACCAAAAGGGGACCAGGCGCTGCATGGGCCGGGAATCGAACCCGGGCCTCCCGCGTGGCAGGCGAGAATTCTACCACTGAACCACCCATGCACCGGCGGCGGCCGCCATCCGACGCAGTCACAGCCGGCGCTCACCAGTTGTCCCGCGGGACACTGGTCCCCGGTCGGAGGCGAGCTGAGCCACACACTGTTCGCCTGGCGCGTGCACCAGGGGCCCGATGGCGCAGGGAGCAAAGGAGCAACCAGAAGGAGAGGCTGCTGGATCGTGGTGGTCGTGGCGGCGGTGGCGGTGGCAGCGGGTGTGTGCGGGAAGGCAGAAGTGTCGCGCGCTGGGGAGGGGCCGGGGGTGGGAGCGGGGAGAAGCGGACTCGCCCCGGTCTGCCCTTTCTCCGCCGCCCAGGCCCGTCACGCTGCCGCAAACGTGGCCCGTGCCTGAATCCCAATCAGGACAGGTGACCTGCGGCAGGCGCTGCTGAGCGCGCCTGTTGTGCTCAGCGCCTCGACGCGCAGAGATGGGGACCCAAGGCGCTGGTGCGCTTGGCGCTGGGGGCCTGGGGGTGAGGTGTGGCGCCGAGGTGGTCTCGGCAGGGGCTTGGAGTTTATGGGCCGGCCCGGGGTGGTAGAGGGCGAAGGTGGGGGGGGGTGGCTATCATTGCGGGTTTGGCCTGGCCTGCCGGGTGCTCTGCGCCTGGGGAATGGGGGCGTCGATGTGTGCGTGTGTGTGTGTGTGTGTGTGTTGTGTGTATGTGTGTAGGCAGAGGATGGAGGGTCTTGTGGGATGGTCGACGTGTCCCGTGGACCCGAATCCCCACTGCCCCTCCTCGCCGGCTCCCGTACCACCTGCGGGCCAAAGAAAGAGAGGCTCTTTTCCTCTGGGGAAAGAGCCGAGGAGGTGATTCAGAGAAACCACCTCTGCGTGTCCGAATGGCCTGTGGCGGAGGGTTGAAGGCGCCGGCGCTTGCGACACTGGGGTTTATGCGCGAGCCTTTCGGGTGGGCGCCAGGAGCGGAGGGGCGGAGGCGTGCGACCACGGGGGCGAGAGATTGGAGAGTGGGCAAAGAGGGCGCGAGCCGGGAAGAGGGCATCGGTGGGCGTCTCCGGGGCTAAAAGGTGGGCTTGTCAGGAGTGGGATTCGAACCCACGCCTCCAGGGGAGACTGCGACCTGAACGCAGCGCCTTAGACCGCTCGGCCATCCTGACGGCGGGCCTGGGCGCGTGGCCGCTCCCCTGGCTGGGACCCGGCGCGGACGCCCGGTACCGTTCCTCGGCGTGGGTGCGCAAGCGGCGGAGGGCAAGCCAAGTCAGTCTCTGCCGCTCGCTGCGGCGTGCAGGCCGCCACGCCCTCCTCCCCTCCTCCCCGAGCGGCGCTTGCTAGTCCGCGCGTCTTCCCCTCCTCCCGGCGCGGTGGCTCGATGCCCGCGTCGGAGGCGGCGGGGCAGGGCGCACCGGGTTGGCTGGGTGGCAGCCGGGTGCAGCTCGAGGTCAGGCTCCGGACCGGGTCGGCTCGCCTCGCCTTTGTCCAGAGTGCTTTGTTGTGTGAGCGTGTGTCCCGCACGTGCCAGATGCTTGCGGTGGGCAGGCGGACGAGGGAGGGCAGGGCCGGGCGTACCAGGGCTCGGGACAGCGGACTGGCGCCCAGAGGGCGGGGCGGGCGTCGCTGTCCTCGTTAGTATAGTGGTGAGTATCCCCGCCTGTCACGCGGGAGACCGGGGTTCGATTCCCCGACGGGGAGGCAGCCGCCCTTTTTGGCCACCGGCGCGAGGTCTGCGACCCAGCCTCTCGCCCTCAAGGGGCGTGCCCTTCTTCCTCCCTCCGCCCACCGCCACCTGGTACCTGGCCTGCCACGTGGTCGCCCCAGACGAGCGGCCCTGCCCGCCCTGCTGGGCCCGGCCAGGCCAGGCCAGGCCAGGCCCGCGCCACCCGAAGTCCTTGTGGGAATGGGCTCCGTGAGGCCGGCAGGGGCAGGAAAGCGTGGGAGGCGACCGAGTGAGTGAGGACCGTCCTTCTGGCTGTCGGGCCGTGGCGGCGGCGTCGCTGGGCCCCGCGCCTGGCCCCACGCCGCAACGTGGAGCCGAGGGCTCAGTCGGGAGCAGCACGGCTGCAGCAGAAGGCCGGCGCAGCGGAGCTGCTGGGCTCTGGGCTGGCCTGGCGCTTTTTGGCGCCGTGGCAGCCAAGAGCTGCGGGCGTCGGGCAGGCCCGCGTCAGGTGGTGGCGGCGCTCGCTCGTGGCAGTCCCCGCCGGCCTGTGGGCGCTGGCCGGGCCGTGCGGCGTTGGTGGTATAGTGGTGAGCATAGCTGCCTTCCAAGCAGTTGACCCGGGTTCGATTCCCGGCCAACGCAGCAGGCTGACCTTTTGCCGAGGCCCAGGGCCGCAGAGGGCGGCCGGGCTGGCACGCAGCTGTGCTTGCAGGCGCGGGAGGGTGTGTGGCAGAAGGAGGCGCGGCGATGTTTTGAGGGTGCCCCGAGCAGGAGGGGAGCTGCTAAGGCTGAGGGCGGTCGGGTTGCCAGGGGCGCCGGGTGGGCTGGTGGGATTTGGTTAGCAAGTGAAGCCCAGCCGGCGGTGCAGGTGCCAGGCGCCAGGCGCCAAGCTGCCAGCTGCCAGCTGCCAGCTCGAGAGGAGGCGCTGGCTCCAGGGCGGGAGCGCGGGGCACGCAGGCCGACGCTCCCTGGTGGTCTAGTGGTTAGGATTCGGCGCTCTCACCGCCGCGGCCCGGGTTCGATTCCCGGTCAGGGAAGCCTTTCTTCTTCTTCTCCGCCGTCCACCACCGACGTCGGCTTCGTCTTCGCACCACACCTCCCCTTTTGGCCAACAGGCCCGCCCGGTCCACCTACGCCCCAATGAGACGGGACTTCCCGCCCAGCCCTTGTCCGTCAGCGCTTCCTTTTCTCCTGGCTGGCCCGCTCGCCCGCCCTCCACCCATCTTCACCCTTCAGCGTGTCCCCTCTTCCTTGCCCTAGGCTCACCCAAGGGCCCTCGCAGCCCCACGCACACAGGCCAGGTCAGCCTCTCTACTCCTCTGGCTGCCAGCGGACCCACCACCCTCCACCACCACCCCCATCGCCGTCACCACCACCCCCATCGCCACCACCACTACCACCACTACCATCACCAGCGGCCAACAGCACCCACCCACCAATGCAGGACGATCGCTGGTTCCTCACTCCTCTCGCTACAGCTTCCCGCCTCTCCCTTCCCCTCCCCTCCGCTGTCCCCCCAGTCCCCTCCCCTCCCTTCCCCTCCCCTGCCGTCCCCTCTCCTTTCACACAGAAGGCACAAGCACCCACGCACGCACAAGGTGCTGAGAACTGAGGGAAAACCAGAGCGGTTCCTTGCTCTTCATGCCTCAAGAAACACCGTGCCCTTCATCCGCTTCACCTGCTCTTCCTGAGACTTCAGTCACCTTCCCCCTGGCCTCAGCCCATAGATAGAGAGCCTCAAAATCCAATGCACGGAGAGGTGAGTTGGAGACTCGGGCCCTCCCGGTTCCTCGTGCTCGGCTGCCTCCTACAGAAACTCTTGCTGTTTTGTGAAAGGAAACTCCACGTGGATTTCGTGATTGGAATACCACACGGCTGGCAACGCCAGACTGGCTCCTTCGCTCCCTCACCCCTCGCCCCATCGCCCCATCGCCCATTCTCTCACTGGCTGCTTCCTCCCTCATGAACTCCTCTAACCCGCCCGCTCACTTTCCCAATCAGCCACCCACTCCTTCACTGCTTCACTGCTTCTCTCACCCTCCCACCTAGCCACCCACTCATTCGCTCAACCACCCTGCCAACCCAGCCACCCATCCACTCAGTAGTGGGGGCCTCTAAGGGGCCAGGACTGTCCCACGACACTGCTCGGTCAAGGGCTCCACCTGTGTGTGACAGCGGCTTTGAAGGGTGTGCCGGTGGGGGTGTGTGGGGGGGAAGGCCGTCGGCGCTAGCGGAGCCTGAGCCAGGGAGGCGGAGGTGTGTGGAGACGTGTGGGGAGCTAGACCACCGGGTGGGCGTTTGGCGGTAGCAGAAGCCGGGCGATGAAGAAATTGGTGGTGACACAGCCAAGGGCCAAGCTGACCCGAGCGGGAGTGGGCCACGAGGGTGGGGGGACATTGGCTGGCAATACCTAGGCTCGGAATCCTATCCCCAGATGGCCAGGGACAAATGGAGAATGTCCATCTACACAGCGCCTAGATTGGATGTGTTGGAGTAGTTCCCCACTGCCGCCTCACCACAGGGCCACCCGGCTCTTCATCCCTCTGTCCGGCTTGCTCTGTGGCTGCTCCCCAAAGTCAACCGCACAGCTCAGTCGGCTGGCTGCCCAAAGTTTGTTGACAGCGAAGATGACCGCTGACGTCCAGTCAAGGACCCATAGTGTGCTGTGGGCGGGACTAGGGCGAGGTCAAGGCGCCGCGGCCGCGCCCGGAGAGGATTCCCTATGGCGATACACACCCCGACCGGCGGCCAGGGCAGTTTTCTTGCCCGTGGGTCTTGGGTGGATGAACGGGAACCGTCGTCCCGGGCGGGACACCGCGCAGGCCGGGACAAAGGTCGTGACAGCAGAAAGAGGACAGAAGGACACATGGCGCCCGGGCTTGGATGGTGGCTAGAAGAGGTGTGTGTGTGTGTGTGTGTGTGTGTGTGTGTGTGTGTGTGTTTGTGTGTGTGTGTGCGGGAGAGTGCGCCCAGGTGCGAGCATGATGGGCGGGCAGGGCTGAGAGCCCCGCTGGCAGTCGGGCAGAGATTCTGAGGACCACCCCATGGATGGGAGCGTGGGAGCGACTCGCCCGAGGATGGCGCTGTCCTCCGCTTCCACTGTGGACGAGGGGCTGGCTCGAGATCCCAGGAGCCCTGGGAGGCCAGGTCAGGGGAGCTCCAGCGGTCAGACGTTGTCAACTGAGGACCTGGGAGACAGGGGCATGGCGAGGGATGCCTGGCGGCTGGGTGGGGAGCCCAGGGCCTGGGTAGGGGCAGCGGGCCTGCCGGGAGGGCGAGTCTGGAGGCGGAAAGGAACATCCGATTGGCGACCGGTGGAAGGAAGATCCAACCCCTTGTGGTCAGAGAGGTACCCGGTGACCCCCCGGGCCAGATGGTCTGGAGGCGACCAGAATAACGAGTGGCTCTGGGGTGAGTCGGGAAGTACTCCAGGGTGCCAGACAGTGCACAGGGAGAGTTGTAGAGACAGGGAGACAGAGTGAAAGAGAGATGAGAGACAGAGAGAGTAGAGGGAGAAAGATAGACCCAGAGAAAGAAGACATTACCAGACAGACAGACAGACAGGGACACACAGACAAAGACAGCTAGAACGAGAGCCAGAAAGAGAGACGGACAAAGGGAGAGAGAGGGTGAAAGAAAGAGGAGAGAGACAGATGAGACAGATGAGACAGAGATAGACACAGAGAAAGAGAAGACATACACAGACAGACAAAGGGAGAGAAAGAGAGGAGAGAGCGAGAGAATATCCAGGTGATGTGAGAAGGAGGTAGGAAGGGCAAGTGGACCAGAATCGTGAATAATTCCCTGGGAGGCCACACATGGGCTTGTCAGGTATGTGTTTGGGGGCCTAGATTAAAAGAGACCCAAGGGACAGATGCAGGTCAGAATCCTTGAGCAAAGTTGTGGGTTGTAGGGCGTGAGGGGCGGTTAAGGTGGTTCGGAGGGATGAGAAGACTTGTCGTGGGTAAGCACAGCCTAGAGAACATAGAGTGTGCATATGCGATGATGTTAGTGGAGGTACTTTGAGGTCCCTGGTGTGCTTGGATGACTGCGTGACCGTGTAGGAGACACACGGCGTGTGACTGTTAGGAGAGAAGACTTCCTGTCTAGAGGTTTGGGAGCCATGGGCTTAACTTTCAGGGTGAAGAAAGGCCAAGGGACAGGGCGAGTGAGTGCAAGGATGCATTGCGGTTGGGGACGCCTGGACGCAGAATAGATTGCTGGTGACAGAAGGGCGAGGGAGAGCGAGCGAGAGAGATGCAAGGGATGAGGAGGCAGGTGTGAGAGGCGCCAGGGGTGAGGGAGCTGTCTTGCAAGGGGCCGGCGGGTGGGACCCAGTTGGGTGAGTCGCGTGTGAGGCGAGCGCAGACGCAAGCGAGCAAGCGAGCGGGGCAGGTGCGTAGGTGCTGGTGCAGGTGCAGGCCAGGGGGGTGCAGCTGGAGCGGAAGGAGGCTGCGCTCTGCTTAGGCGCTGGGTCTGGAGGACCAAAAGGGGACCAGGCGCTGCATGGGCCGGGAATCGAACCCGGGCCTCCCGCGTGGCAGGCGAGAATTCTACCACTGAACCACCCATGCACCGGCGGCGGCCGCCATCCGACGCAGTCACAGCCGGCGCTCACCAGTTGTCCCGCGGGACACTGGTCCCCGGTCGGAGGCGAGCTGAGCCACACACTGTTCGCCTGGCGCGTGCACCAGGGGCCCGATGGCGCAGGGAGCAAAGGAGCAACCAGAAGGAGAGGCTGCTGGATCGTGGTGGTCGTGGCGGCGGTGGCGGTGGCAGCGGGTGTGTGCGGGAAGGCAGAAGTGTCGCGCGCTGGGGAGGGGCCGGGGGTGGGAGCGGGGAGAAGCGGACTCGCCCCGGTCTGCCCTTTCTCCGCCGCCCAGGCCCGTCACGCTGCCGCAAACGTGGCCCGTGCCTGAATCCCAATCAGGACAGGTGACCTGCGGCAGGCGCTGCTGAGCGCGCCTGTTGTGCTCAGCGCCTCGACGCGCAGAGATGGGGACCCAAGGCGCTGGTGCGCTTGGCGCTGGGGGCCTGGGGGTGAGGTGTGGCGCCGAGGTGGTCTCGGCAGGGGCTTGGAGTTTATGGGCCGGCCCGGGGTGGTAGAGGGCGAAGGTGGGGGGGGGTGGCTATCATTGCGGGTTTGGCCTGGCCTGCCGGGTGCTCTGCGCCTGGGGAATGGGGGCGTCGATGTGTGCGTGTGTGTGTGTGTGTGTGTGTTGTGTGTATGTGTGTAGGCAGAGGATGGAGGGTCTTGTGGGATGGTCGACGTGTCCCGTGGACCCGAATCCCCACTGCCCCTCCTCGCCGGCTCCCGTACCACCTGCGGGCCAAAGAAAGAGAGGCTCTTTTCCTCTGGGGAAAGAGCCGAGGAGGTGATTCAGAGAAACCACCTCTGCGTGTCCGAATGGCCTGTGGCGGAGGGTTGAAGGCGCCGGCGCTTGCGACACTGGGGTTTATGCGCGAGCCTTTCGGGTGGGCGCCAGGAGCGGAGGGGCGGAGGCGTGCGACCACGGGGGCGAGAGATTGGAGAGTGGGCAAAGAGGGCGCGAGCCGGGAAGAGGGCATCGGTGGGCGTCTCCGGGGCTAAAAGGTGGGCTTGTCAGGAGTGGGATTCGAACCCACGCCTCCAGGGGAGACTGCGACCTGAACGCAGCGCCTTAGACCGCTCGGCCATCCTGACGGCGGGCCTGGGCGCGTGGCCGCTCCCCTGGCTGGGACCCGGCGCGGACGCCCGGTACCGTTCCTCGGCGTGGGTGCGCAAGCGGCGGAGGGCAAGCCAAGTCAGTCTCTGCCGCTCGCTGCGGCGTGCAGGCCGCCACGCCCTCCTCCCCTCCTCCCCGAGCGGCGCTTGCTAGTCCGCGCGTCTTCCCCTCCTCCCGGCGCGGTGGCTCGATGCCCGCGTCGGAGGCGGCGGGGCAGGGCGCACCGGGTTGGCTGGGTGGCAGCCGGGTGCAGCTCGAGGTCAGGCTCCGGACCGGGTCGGCTCGCCTCGCCTTTGTCCAGAGTGCTTTGTTGTGTGAGCGTGTGTCCCGCACGTGCCAGATGCTTGCGGTGGGCAGGCGGACGAGGGAGGGCAGGGCCGGGCGTACCAGGGCTCGGGACAGCGGACTGGCGCCCAGAGGGCGGGGCGGGCGTCGCTGTCCTCGTTAGTATAGTGGTGAGTATCCCCGCCTGTCACGCGGGAGACCGGGGTTCGATTCCCCGACGGGGAGGCAGCCGCCCTTTTTGGCCACCGGCGCGAGGTCTGCGACCCAGCCTCTCGCCCTCAAGGGGCGTGCCCTTCTTCCTCCCTCCGCCCACCGCCACCTGCTACCTGGCCTGCCACGTGGTCGCCCCAGACGAGCGGCCCTGCCCGCCCTGCTGGGCCCGGCCAGGCCAGGCCAGGCCAGGCCCGCGCCACCCGAAGTCCTTGTGGGAATGGGCTCCGTGAGGCCGGCAGGGGCAGGAAAGCGTGGGAGGCGACCGAGTGAGTGAGGACCGTCCTTCTGGCTGTCGGGCCGTGGCGGCGGCGTCGCTGGGCCCCGCGCCTGGCCCCACGCCGCAACGTGGAGCCGAGGGCTCAGTCGGGAGCAGCACGGCTGCAGCAGAAGGCCGGCGCAGCGGAGCTGCTGGGCTCTGGGCTGGCCTGGCGCTTTTTGGCGCCGTGGCAGCCAAGAGCTGCGGGCGTCGGGCAGGCCCGCGTCAGGTGGTGGCGGCGCTCGCTCGTGGCAGTCCCCGCCGGCCTGTGGGCGCTGGCCGGGCCGTGCGGCGTTGGTGGTATAGTGGTGAGCATAGCTGCCTTCCAAGCAGTTGACCCGGGTTCGATTCCCGGCCAACGCAGCGGGCTGACCTTTTGCCGAGGCCCGGGGCCGCAGAGGGCGGCCGGGCTGGCACGCAGCTGTGCTTGCAGGCGCGGGAGGGTGTGTGGCAGAAGGAGGCGCGGCGATGTTTTGAGGGTGCCCCGAGCAGGAGGGGAGCTGCTAAGGCTGAGGGCGGTCGGGTTGCCAGGGGCGCCGGGTGGGCTGGCGGGATTTGGTTAGCAAGTGAAGCCCAGCCGGCGGTGCAGGTGCCAGGCGCCAGGCGCCAAGCTGCCAGCTGCCAGCTGCCAGCTCGAGAGGAGGCGCTGGCTCCAGGGCGGGAGCGCGGGGCACGCAGGCCGACGCTCCCTGGTGGTCTAGTGGTTAGGATTCGGCGCTCTCACCGCCGCGGCCCGGGTTCGATTCCCGGTCAGGGAAGCCTTTCTTCTTCTTCTCCGCCGTCCACCACCGACGTCGGCTTCGTCTTCGCACCACACCTCCCCTTTTGGCCAACAGGCCCGCCCGGTCCACCTACGCCCCAATGAGACGGGACTTCCCGCCCAGCCCTTGTCCGTCAGCGCTTCCTTTTCTCCTGGCTGGCCCGCTCGCCCGCCCTCCACCCATCTTCACCCTTCAGCGTGTCCCCTCTTCCTTGCCCTAGGCTCACCCAAGGGCCCTCGCAGCCCCACGCACACAGGCCAGGTCAGCCTCTCTACTCCTCTGGCTGCCAGCGGACCCACCACCCTCCACCACCACCCCCATCGCCGTCACCACCACCCCCATCGCCACCACCACTACCACCACTACCATCACCAGCGGCCAACAGCACCCACCCACCAATGCAGGACGATCGCTGGTTCCTCACTCCTCTCGCTACAGCTTCCCGCCTCTCCCTTCCCCTCCCCTCCGCTGTCCCCCCAGTCCCCTCCCCTCCCTTCCCCTCCCCTGCCGTCCCCTCTCCTTTCACACAGAAGGCACAAGCACCCACGCACGCACAAGGTGCTGAGAACTGAGGGAAAACCAGAGCGGTTCCTTGCTCTTCATGCCTCAAGAAACACCGTGCCCTTCATCCGCTTCACCTGCTCTTCCTGAGACTTCAGTCACCTTCCCCCTGGCCTCAGCCCATAGATAGAGAGCCTCAAAATCCAATGCACGGAGAGGTGAGTTGGAGACTCGGGCCCTCCCGGTTCCTCGTGCTCGGCTGCCTCCTACAGAAACTCTTGCTGTTTTGTGAAAGGAAACTCCACGTGGATTTCGTGATTGGAATACCACACGGCTGGCAACGCCAGACTGGCTCCTTCGCTCCCTCACCCCTCGCCCCATCGCCCCATCGCCCGTTCTCTCACTGGCTGCTTCCTCCCTCATGAACTCCTCTAACCCGCCCGCTCACTTTCCCAATCAGCCACCCACTCCTTCACTGCTTCACTGCTTCTCTCACCCTCCCACCTAGCCACCCACTCATTCGCTCAACCACCCTGCCAACCCAGCCACCCATCCACTCAGTAGTGGGGGCCTCTAAGGGGCCAGGACTGTCCCACGACACTGCTCGGTCAAGGGCTCCACCTGTGTGTGACAGCGGCTTTGAAGGGGGTGCCGGTGGGGGTGTGTGGGGGGGAAGGCCGTCGGCGCTAGCGGAGCCTGAGCCAGGGAGGCGGAGGTGTGTGGAGACGTGTGGGGAGCTAGACCACCGGGTGGGCGTTTGGCGGTAGCAGAAGCCGGGCGATGAAGAAATTGGTGGTGACACAGCCAAGGGCCAAGCTGACCCGAGCGGGAGTGGGCCACGAGGGTGGGGGGACATTGGCTGGCAATACCTAGGCTCGGAATCCTATCCCCAGATGGCCAGGGACAAATGGAGAATGTCCATCTACACAGCGCCTAGATTGGATGTGTTGGAGTAGTTCCCCACTGCCGCCTCACCACAGGGCCACCCGGCTCTTCATCCCTCTGTCCGGCTTGCTCTGTGACTGCTCCCCAAAGTCAACCGCACAGCTCAGTCGGCTGGCTGCCCAAAGTTTGTTGACAGCGAAGATGACCGCTGACGTCCAGTCAAGGACCCATAGTGTGCTGTGGGCGGGACTAGGGCGAGGTCAAGGCGCCGCGGCCGCGCCCGGAGAGGATTCCCTATGGCGATACACACCCCGACCGGCGGCCAGGGCAGTTTTCTTGCCCGTGGGTCTTGGGTGGATGAACGGGAACCGTCGTCCCGGGCGGGACACCGCGCAGGCCGGGACAAAGGTCGTGACAGCAGAAAGAGGACAGAAGGACACATGGCGCCCGGGCTTGGATGGTGGCTAGAAGAGGTGTGTGTGTGTGTGTGTGTGTGTGTGTGTGTGTGTGTGTGTTTGTGTGTGTGTGTGCGGGAGAGTGCGCCCAGGTGCGAGCATGATGGGCGGGCAGGGCTGAGAGCCCCGCTGGCAGTCGGGCAGAGATTCTGAGGACCACCCCATGGATGGGAGCGTGGGAGCGACTCGCCCGAGGATGGCGCTGTCCTCCGCTTCCACTGTGGACGAGGGGCTGGCTCGAGATCCCAGGAGCCCTGGGAGGCCAGGTCAGGGGAGCTCCAGCGGTCAGACGTTGTCAACTGAGGACCTGGGAGACAGGGGCATGGCGAGGGATGCCTGGCGGCTGGGTGGGGAGCCCAGGGCCTGGGTAGGGGCAGCGGGCCTGCCGGGAGGGCGAGTCTGGAGGCGGAAAGGAACATCCGATTGGCGACCGGTGGAAGGAAGATCCAACCCCTTGTGGTCAGAGAGGTACCCGGTGACCCCCCGGGCCAGATGGTCTGGAGGCGACCAGAATAACGAGTGGCTCTGGGGTGAGTCGGGAAGTACTCCAGGGTGCCAGACAGTGCACAGGGAGAGTTGTAGAGACAGGGAGACAGAGTGAAAGAGAGATGAGAGACAGAGAGAGTAGAGGGAGAAAGATAGACCCAGAGAAAGAAGACATTACCAGACAGACAGACAGACAGACAGGGACACACAGACAAAGACAGCTAGAACGAGAGCCAGAAAGAGAGACGGACAAAGGGAGAGAGAGGGTGAAAGAAAGAGGAGAGAGACAGATGAGACAGATGAGACAGAGATAGACACAGAGAAAGAGAAGACATACACAGACAGACAAAGGGAGAGAAAGAGAGGAGAGAGCGAGAGAATATCCAGGTGATGTGAGAAGGAGGTAGGAAGGGCAAGTGGACCAGAATCGTGAATAATTCCCTGGGAGGCCACACATGGGCTTGTCAGGTATGTGTTTGGGGGCCTAGATTAAAAGAGACCCAAGGGACAGATGCAGGTCAGAATCCTTGAGCAAAGTTGTGGGTTGTAGGGCGTGAGGGGCGGTTAAGGTGGTTCGGAGGGATGAGAAGACTTGTCGTGGGTAAGCACAGCCTAGAGAACATAGAGTGTGCATATGCGATGATGTTAGTGGAGGTACTTTGAGGTCCCTGGTGTGCTTGGATGACTGCGTGACCGTGTAGGAGACACACGGCGTGTGACTGTTAGGAGAGAAGACTTCCTGTCTAGAGGTTTGGGAGCCATGGGCTTAACTTTCAGGGTGAAGAAAGGCCAAGGGACAGGGCGAGTGAGTGCAAGGATGCATTGCGGTTGGGGACGCCTGGACGCAGAATAGATTGCTGGTGACAGAAGGGCGAGGGAGAGCGAGCGAGAGAGATGCAAGGGATGAGGAGGCAGGTGTGAGAGGCGCCAGGGGTGAGGGAGCTGTCTTGCAAGGGGCCGGCGGGTGGGACCCAGTTGGGTGAGTCGCGTGTGAGGCGAGCGCAGACGCAAGCGAGCAAGCGAGCGGGGCAGGTGCGTAGGTGCTGGTGCAGGTGCAGGCCAGGGGGGTGCAGCTGGAGCGGAAGGAGGCTGCGCTCTGCTTAGGCGCTGGGTCTGGAGGACCAAAAGGGGACCAGGCGCTGCATGGGCCGGGAATCGAACCCGGGCCTCCCGCGTGGCAGGCGAGAATTCTACCACTGAACCACCCATGCACCGGCGGCGGCCGCCATCCGACGCAGTCACAGCCGGCGCTCACCAGTTGTCCCGCGGGACACTGGTCCCCGGTCGGAGGCGAGCTGAGCCACACACTGTTCGCCTGGCGCGTGCACCAGGGGCCCGATGGCGCAGGGAGCAAAGGAGCAACCAGAAGGAGAGGCTGCTGGATCGTGGTGGTCGTGGCGGCGGTGGCGGTGGCAGCGGGTGTGTGCGGGAAGGCAGAAGTGTCGCGCGCTGGGGAGGGGCCGGGGGTGGGAGCGGGGAGAAGCGGACTCGCCCCGGTCTGCCCTTTCTCCGCCGCCCAGGCCCGTCACGCTGCCGCAAACGTGGCCCGTGCCTGAATCCCAATCAGGACAGGTGACCTGCGGCAGGCGCTGCTGAGCGCGCCTGTTGTGCTCAGCGCCTCGACGCGCAGAGATGGGGACCCAAGGCGCTGGTGCGCTTGGCGCTGGGGGCCTGGGGGTGAGGTGTGGCGCCGAGGTGGTCTCGGCAGGGGCTTGGAGTTTATGGGCCGGCCCGGGGTGGTAGAGGGCGAAGGTGGGGGGGGTGGCTATCATTGCGGGTTTGGCCTGGCCTGCCGGGTGCTCTGCGCCTGGGGAATGGGGGCGTCGATGTGTGCGTGTGTGTGTGTGTGTGTGTGTTGTGTGTATGTGTGTAGGCAGAGGATGGAGGGTCTTGTGGGATGGTCGACGTGTCCCGTGGACCCGAATCCCCACTGCCCCTCCTCGCCGGCTCCCGTACCACCTGCGGGCCAAAGAAAGAGAGGCTCTTTTCCTCTGGGGAAAGAGCCGAGGAGGTGATTCAGAGAAACCACCTCTGCGTGTCCGAATGGCCTGTGGCGGAGGGTTGAAGGCGCCGGCGCTTGCGACACTGGCGTTTATGCGCGAGCCTTTCGGGTGGGCGCCAGGAGCGGAGGGGCGGAGGCGTGCGACCACGGGGGCGAGAGATTGGAGAGTGGGCAAAGAGGGCGCGAGCCGGGAAGAGGGCATCGGTGGGCGTCTCCGGGGCTAAAAGGTGGGCTTGTCAGGAGTGGGATTCGAACCCACGCCTCCAGGGGAGACTGCGACCTGAATGCAGCGCCTTAGACCGCTCGGCCATCCTGACGGCGGGCCTGGGCGCATGGCCGCTCCCCTGGCTGGGACCCGGCGCGGACGCCCGGTACCGTTCCTCGGCGTGGGTGCGCAAGCGGCGGAGGGCAAGCCAAGTCAGTCTCTGCCGCTCGCTGCGGCGTGCAGGCCGCCACGCCCTCCTCCCCTCCTCCCCGAGCGGCGCTTGCTAGTCCGCGCGTCTTCCCCTCCTCCCGGCGCGGTGGCTCGATGCCCGCGTCGGAGGCGGCGGGGCAGGGCGCACCGGGTTGGCTGGGTGGCAGCCGGGTGCAGCTCGAGGTCAGGCTCCGGACCGGGTCGGCTCGCCTCGCCTTTGTCCAGAGTGCTTTGTTGTGTGAGCGTGTGTCCCGCACGTGCCAGATGCTTGCGGTGGGCAGGCGGACGAGGGAGGGCAGGGCCGGGCGTACCAGGGCTCGGGACAGCGGACTGGCGCCCAGAGGGCGGGGCGGGCGTCGCTGTCCTCGTTAGTATAGTGGTGAGTATCCCCGCCTGTCACGCGGGAGACCGGGGTTCGATTCCCCGACGGGGAGGCAGCCGCCCTTTTTGGCCACCGGCGCGAGGTCTGCGACCCAGCCTCTCGCCCTCAAGGGGCGTGCCCTTCTTCCTCCCTCCGCCCACCGCCACCTGGTACCTGGCCTGCCACGTGGTCGCCCCAGACGAGCGGCCCTGCCCGCCCTGCTGGGCCCGGCCAGGCCAGGCCAGGCCAGGCCCGCGCCACCCGAAGTCCTTGTGGGAATGGGCTCCGTGAGGCCGGCAGGGGCAGGAAAGCGTGGGAGGCGACCGAGTGAGTGAGGACCGTCCTTCTGGCTGTCGGGCCGTGGCGGCGGCGTCGCTGGGCCCCGCGCCTGGCCCCACGCCGCAACGTGGAGCCGAGGGCTCAGTCGGGAGCAGCACGGCTGCAGCAGAAGGCCGGCGCAGCGGAGCTACTGGGCTCTGGGCTGGCCTGGCGCTTTTTGGCGCCGTGGCAGCCAAGAGCTGCGGGCGTCGGGCAGGCCCGCGTCAGGTGGTGGCGGCGCTCGCTCGTGGCAGTCCCCGCCGGCCTGTGGGCGCTGGCCGGGCCGTGCGTCGTTGGTGGTATAGTGGTGAGCATAGCTGCCTTCCAAGCAGTTGACCCGGGTTCGATTCCCGGCCAACGCAGCGGGCTGACCTTTTGCCGAGGCCCGGGGCCGCAGAGGGCGGCCGGGCTGGCACGCAGCTGTGCTTGCAGGCGCGGGAGGGTGTGTGGCAGAAGGAGGCGCGGCGATGTTTTGAGGGTGCCCCGAGCAGGAGGGGAGCTGCTAAGGCTGAGGGCGGTCGGGTTGCCAGGGGCGCCGGGTGGGCTGGCGGGATTTGGTTAGCAAGTGAAGCCCAGCCGGCGGTGCAGGTGCCAGGCGCCAGGCGCCAAGCTGCCAGCTGCCAGCTGCCAGCTCGAGAGGAGGCGCTGGCTCCAGGGCGGGAGCGCGGGGCACGCAGGCCGACGCTCCCTGGTGGTCTAGTGGTTAGGATTCGGCGCTCTCACCGCCGCGGCCCGGGTTCGATTCCCGGTCAGGGAAGCCTTTCTTCTTCTTCTCCGCCGTCCACCACCGACGTCGGCTTCGTCTTCGCACCACACCTCCCCTTTTGGCCAACAGGCCCGCCCGGTCCACCTACGCCCCAATGAGACGGGACTTCCCGCCCAGCCCTTGTCCGTCAGCGCTTCCTTTTCTCCTGGCTGGCCCGCTCGCCCGCCCTCCACCCATCTTCACCCTTCAGCGTGTCCCCTCTTCCTTGCCCTAGGCTCACCCAAGGGCCCTCGCAGCCCCACGCACACAGGCCAGGTCAGCCTCTCTACTCCTCTGGCTGCCAGCGGACCCACCACCCTCCACCACCACCCCCATCGCCGTCACCACCACCCCCATCGCCACCACCACTACCACCACTACCATCACCAGCGGCCAACAGCACCCACCCACCAATGCAGGACGATCGCTGGTTCCTCACTCCTCTCGCTACAGCTTCCCGCCTCTCCCTTCCCCTCCCCTCCGCTGTCCCCCCAGTCCCCTCCCCTCCCTTCCCCTCCCCTGCCGTCCCCTCTCCTTTCACACAGAAGGCACAAGCACCCACGCACGCACAAGGTGCTGAGAACTGAGGGAAAACCAGAGCGGTTCCTTGCTCTTCATGCCTCAAGAAACACCGTGCCCTTCATCCGCTTCACCTGCTCTTCCTGAGACTTCAGTCACCTTCCCCCTGGCCTCAGCCCATAGATAGAGAGCCTCAAAATCCAATGCACGGAGAGGTGAGTTGGAGACTCGGGCCCTCCCGGTTCCTCGTGCTCGGCTGCCTCCTACAGAAACTCTTGCTGTTTTGTGAAAGGAAACTCCACGTGGATTTCGTGATTGGAATACCACACGGCTGGCAACGCCAGACTGGCTCCTTCGCTCCCTCACCCCTCGCCCCATCGCCCCATCGCCCATTCTCTCACTGGCTGCTTCCTCCCTCATGAACTCCTCTAACCCGCCCGCTCACTTTCCCAATCAGCCACCCACTCCTTCACTGCTTCACTGCTTCTCTCACCCTCCCACCTAGCCACCCACTCATTCGCTCAACCACCCTGCCAACCCAGCCACCCATCCACTCAGTAGTGGGGGCCTCTAAGGGGCCAGGACTGTCCCACGACACTGCTCGGTCAAGGGCTCCACCTGTGTGTGACAGCGGCTTTGAAGGGGGTGCCGGTGGGGGTGTGTGGGGGGGAAGGCCGTCGGCGCTAGCGGAGCCTGAGCCAGGGAGGCGGAGGTGTGTGGAGACGTGTGGGGAGCTAGACCACCGGGTGGGCGTTTGGCGGTAGCAGAAGCCGGGCGATGAAGAAATTGGTGGTGACACAGCCAAGGGCCAAGCTGACCCGAGCGGGAGTGGGCCACGAGGGTGGGGGGACATTGGCTGGCAATACCTAGGCTCGGAATCCTATCCCCAGATGGCCAGGGACAAATGGAGAATGTCCATCTACACAGCGCCTAGATTGGATGTGTTGGAGTAGTTCCCCACTGCCGCCTCACCACAGGGCCACCCGGCTCTTCATCCCTCTGTCCGGCTTGCTCTGTGACTGCTCCCCAAAGTCAACCGCACAGCTCAGTCGGCTGGCTGCCCAAAGTTTGTTGACAGCGAAGATGACCGCTGACGTCCAGTCAAGGACCCATAGTGTGCTGTGGGCGGGACTAGGGCGAGGTCAAGGCGCCGCGGCCGTGCCCGGAGAGGATTCCCTATGGCGATACACACCCCGACCGGCGGCCAGGGCAGTTTTCTTGCCCGTGGGTCTTGGGTGGATGAACGGGAACCGTCGTCCCGGGCGGGACACCGCGCAGGCCGGGACAAAGGTCGTGACAGCAGAAAGAGGACAGAAGGACACATGGCGCCCGGGCTTGGATGGTGGCTAGAAGAGGTGTGTGTGTGTGTGTGTGTGTGTGTGTGTGTGTGTGTGTGTGTGTTTGTGTGTGTGTGTGCGGGAGAGTGCGCCCAGGTGCGAGCATGATGGGCGGGCAGGGCTGAGAGCCCCGCTGGCAGTCGGGCAGAGATTCTGAGGACCACCCCATGGATGGGAGCGTGGGAGCGACTCGCCCGAGGATGGCGCTGTCCTCCGCTTCCACTGTGGATGAGGGGCTGGCTCGAGATCCCAGGAGCCCTGGGAGGCCAGGTCAGGGGAGCTCCAGCGGTCAGACGTTGTCAACTGAGGACCTGGGAGACAGGGGCATGGCGAGGGATGCCTGGCGGCTGGGTGGGGAGCCCAGGGCCTGGGTAGGGGCAGCGGGCCTGCCGGGAGGGCGAGTCTGGAGGCGGAAAGGAACATCCGATTGGCGACCGGTGGAAGGAAGATCCAACCCCTTGTGGTCAGAGAGGTACCCGGTGACCCCCCGGGCCAGATGGTCTGGAGGCGACCAGAATAACGAGTGGCTCTGGGGTGAGTCGGGAAGTACTCCAGGGTGCCAGACAGTGCACAGGGAGAGTTGTAGAGACAGGGAGACAGAGTGAAAGAGAGATGAGAGACAGAGAGAGTAGAGGGAGAAAGATAGACCCAGAGAAAGAAGACATTACCAGACAGACAGACAGACAGACAGGGACACACAGACAAAGACAGCTAGAACGAGAGCCAGAAAGAGAGACGGACAAAGGGAGAGAGAGGGTGAAAGAAAGAGGAGAGAGACAGATGAGACAGATGAGACAGAGATAGACACAGAGAAAGAGAAGACATACACAGACAGACAAAGGGAGAGAAAGAGAGGAGAGAGCGAGAGAATATCCAGGTGATGTGAGAAGGAGGTAGGAAGGGCAAGTGGACCAGAATCGTGAATAATTCCCTGGGAGGCCACACATGGGCTTGTCAGGTATGTGTTTGGGGGCCTAGATTAAAAGAGACCCAAGGGACAGATGCAGGTCAGAATCCTTGAGCAAAGTTGTGGGTTGTAGGGCGTGAGGGGCGGTTAAGGTGGTTCGGAGGGATGAGAAGACTTGTCGTGGGTAAGCACAGCCTAGAGAACATAGAGTGTGCATATGCGATGATGTTAGTGGAGGTACTTTGAGGTCCCTGGTGTGCTTGGATGACTGCGTGACCGTGTAGGAGACACACGGCGTGTGACTGTTAGGAGAGAAGACTTCCTGTCTAGAGGTTTGGGAGCCATGGGCTTAACTTTCAGGGTGAAGAAAGGCCAAGGGACAGGGCGAGTGAGTGCAAGGATGCATTGCGGTTGGGGACGCCTGGACGCAGAATAGATTGCTGGTGACAGAAGGGCGAGGGAGAGCGAGCGAGAGAGATGCAAGGGATGAGGAGGCAGGTGTGAGAGGCGCCAGGGGTGAGGGAGCTGTCTTGCAAGGGGCCGGCGGGTGGGACCCAGTTGGGTGAGTCGCGTGTGAGGCGAGCGCAGACGCAAGCGAGCAAGCGAGCGGGGCAGGTGCGTAGGTGCTGGTGCAGGTGCAGGCCAGGGGGGTGCAGCTGGAGCGGAAGGAGGCTGCGCTCTGCTTAGGCGCTGGGTCTGGAGGACCAAAAGGGGACCAGGCGCTGCATGGGCCGGGAATCGAACCCGGGCCTCCCGCGTGGCAGGCGAGAATTCTACCACTGAACCACCCATGCACCGGCGGCGGCCGCCATCCGACGCAGTCACAGCCGGCGCTCACCAGTTGTCCCGCGGGACACTGGTCCCCGGTCGGAGGCGAGCTGAGCCACACACTGTTCGCCTGGCGCGTGCACCAGGGGCCCGATGGCGCAGGGAGCAAAGGAGCAACCAGAAGGAGAGGCTGCTGGATCGTGGTGGTCGTGGCGGCGGTGGCGGTGGCAGCGGGTGTGTGCGGGAAGGCAGAAGTGTCGCGCGCTGGGGAGGGTCCGGGGGTGGGAGCGGGGAGAAGCGGACTCGCCCCGGTCTGCCCTTTCTCCGCCGCCCAGGCCCGTCACGCTGCCGCAAACGTGGCCCGTGCCTGAATCCCAATCAGGACAGGTGACCTGCGGCAGGCGCTGCTGAGCGCGCCTGTTGTGCTCAGCGCCTCGACGTGCAGAGATGGGGACCCAAGGCGCTGGTGCGCTTGGCGCTGGGGGCCTGGGGGTGAGGTGTGGTGCCGAGGTGGTCTCGGCAGGGGCTTGGAGTTTATGGGCCGGCCCGGGGTGGTAGAGGGCGAAGGTGGGGGGGGGTGGCTATCATTGCGGGTTTGGCCTGGCCTGCCGGGTGCTCTGCGCCTGGGGAATGGGGGCGTCGATGTGTGCGTGTGTGTGTGTGTGTGTGTGTGTGTTGTGTGTGTGTGTGTAGGCAGAGGATGGAGGGTCTTGTGGGATGGTCGACGTGTCCCGTGGACCCGAATCCCCACTGCCCCTCCTCGCCGGCTCCCGTACCACCTGCGGGCCAAAGAAAGAGAGGCTCTTTTCCTCTGGGGAAAGAGCCGAGGAGGTGATTCAGAGAAACCACCTCTGCGTGTCCGAATGGCCTGTGGCGGAGGGTTGAAGGCGCCGGCGCTTGCGACACTGGGGTTTATGCGCGAGCCTTTCGGGTGGGCGCCAGGAGCGGAGGGGCGGAGGCGTGCGACCACGGGGGCGAGAGATTGGAGAGTGGGCAAAGAGGGCGCGAGCCGGGAAGAGGGCATCGGTGGGCGTCTCCGGGGCTAAAAGGTGGGCTTGTCAGGAGTGGGATTCGAACCCACGCCTCCAGGGGAGACTGCGACCTGAACGCAGCGCCTTAGACCGCTCGGCCATCCTGACGGCGGGCCTGGGCGCGTGGCCGCTCCCCTGGCTGGGACCCGGCGCGGACGCCCGGTACCGTTCCTCGGCGTGGGTGCGCAAGCGGCGGAGGGCAAGCCAAGTCAGTCTCTGCCGCTCGCTGCGGCGTGCAGGCCGCCACGCCCTCCTCCCCTCCTCCCCGAGCGGCGCTTGCTAGTCCGCGCGTCTTCCCCTCCTCCCGGCGCGGTGGCTCGATGCCCGCGTCGGAGGCGGCGTGGCAGGGCGCACCGGGTTGGCTGGGTGGCAGCCGGGTGCAGCTCGAGGTCAGGCTCCGGACCGGGTCGGCTCGCCTCGCCTTTGTCCAGAGTGCTTTGTTGTGTGAGCGTGTGTCCCGCACGTGCCAGATGCTTGCGGTGGGCAGGCGGACGAGGGAGGGCAGGGCCGGGCGTACCAGGGCTCGGGACAGCGGACTGGCGCCCAGAGGGCGGGGCGGGCGTCGCTGTCCTCGTTAGTATAGTGGTGAGTATCCCCGCCTGTCACGCGGGAGACCGGGGTTCGATTCCCCGACGGGGAGGCAGCTGCCCTTTTTGGCCACCGGCGCGAGGTCTGCGACCCAGCCTCTCGCCCTCAAGGGGCGTGCCCTTCTTCCTCCCTCCGCCCACCGCCACCTGGTACCTGGCCTGCCACGTGGTCGCCCCAGACGAGCGGCCCTGCCCGCCCTGCTGGGCCCGGCCAGGCCAGGCCAGGCCAGGCCCGCGCCACCCGAAGTCCTTGTGGGAATGGGCTCCGTGAGGCCGGCAGGGGCAGGAAAGCGTGGGAGGCGACCGAGTGAGTGAGGACCGTCCTTCTGGCTGTCGGGCCGTGGCGGCGGCGTCGCTGGGCCCCGCGCCTGGCCCCATGCCGCAACGTGGAGCCGAGGGCTCAGTCGGGAGCAGCACGGCTGCAGCAGAAGGCCGGCGCAGCGGAGCTGCTGGGCTCTGGGCTGGCCTGGCGCTTTTTGGCGCCGTGGCAGCCAAGAGCTGCGGGCGTCGGGCAGGCCCGCGTCAGGTGGTGGCGGCGCTCGCTCGTGGCAGTCCCCGCCGGCCTGTGGGCGCTGGCCGGGCCGTGCGGCGTTGGTGGTATAGTGGTGAGCATAGCTGCCTTCCAAGCAGTTGACCCGGGTTCGATTCCCGGCCAACGCAGCGGGCTGACCTTTTGCCGAGGCCCGGGGCCGCAGAGGGCGGCCGGGCTGGCACGCAGCTGTGCTTGCAGGCGCGGGAGGGTGTGTGGCAGAAGGAGGCGCGGCGATGTTTTGAGGGTGCCCCGAGCAGGAGGGGAGCTGCTAAGGCTGAGGGCGGTCGGGTTGCCAGGGGCGCCGGGTGGGCTGGCGGGATTTGGTTAGCAAGTGAAGCCCAGCCGGCGGTGCAGGTGCCAGGCGCCAGGCGCCAAGCTGCCAGCTGCCAGCTGCCAGCTCGAGAGGAGGCGCTGGCTCCAGGGCGGGAGCGCGGGGCACGCAGGCCGACGCTCCCTGGTGGTCTAGTGGTTAGGATTCGGCGCTCTCACCGCCGCGGCCCGGGTTCGATTCCCGGTCAGGGAAGCCTTTCTTCTTCTTCTCCGCCGTCCACCACCGACGTCGGCTTCGTCTTCGCACCACACCTCCCCTTTTGGCCAACAGGCCCGCCCGGTCCACCTACGCCCCAATGAGACGGGACTTCCCGCCCAGCCCTTGTCCGTCAGCGCTTCCTTTTCTCCTGGCTGGCCCGCTCGCCCGCCCTCCACCCATCTTCACCCTTCAGCGTGTCCCCTCTTCCTTGCCCTAGGCTCACCCAAGGGCCCTCGCAGCCCCACGCACACAGGCCAGGTCAGCCTCTCTACTCCTCTGGCTGCCAGCGGACCCACCACCCTCCACCACCACCCCCATCGCCGTCACCACCACCCCCATCGCCACCACCACTACCACCACTACCATCACCAGCGGCCAACAGCACCCACCCACCAATGCAGGACGATCGCTGGTTCCTCACTCCTCTCGCTACAGCTTCCCGCCTCTCCCTTCCCCTCCCCTCCGCTGTCCCCCCAGTCCCCTCCCCTCCCTTCCCCTCCCCTGCCGTCCCCTCTCCTTTCACACAGAAGGCACAAGCACCCACGCACGCACAAGGTGCTGAGAACTGAGGGAAAACCAGAGCGGTTCCTTGCTCTTCATGCCTCAAGAAACACCGTGCCCTTCATCCGCTTCACCTGCTCTTCCTGAGACTTCAGTCACCTTCCCCCTGGCCTCAGCCCATAGATAGAGAGCCTCAAAATCCAATGCACGGAGAGGTGAGTTGGAGACTCGGGCCCTCCCGGTTCCTCGTGCTCGGCTGCCTCCTACAGAAACTCTTGCTGTTTTGTGAAAGGAAACTCCACGTGGATTTCGTGATTGGAATACCACACGGCTGGCAACGCCAGACTGGCTCCTTCGCTCCCTCACCCCTCGCCCCATCGCCCCATCGCCCGTTCTCTCACTGGCTGCTTCCTCCCTCATGAACTCCTCTAACCCACCCGCTCACTTTCCCAATCAGCCACCCACTCCTTCACTGCTTCACTGCTTCTCTCACCCTCCCACCTAGCCACCCACTCATTCGCTCAACCACCCTGCCAACCCAGCCACCCATCCACTCAGTAGTGGGGGCCTCTAAGGGGCCAGGACTGTCCCACGACACTGCTCGGTCAAGGGCTCCACCTGTGTGTGACAGCGGCTTTGAAGGGGGTGCCGGTGGGGGTGTGTGGGGGGGAAGGCCGTCGGCGCTAGCGGAGCCTGAGCCAGGGAGGCGGAGGTGTGTGGAGACGTGTGGGGAGCTAGACCACCGGGTGGGCGTTTGGCGGTAGCAGAAGCCGGGCGATGAAGAAATTGGTGGTGACACAGCCAAGGGCCAAGCTGACCCGAGCGGGAGTGGGCCACGAGGGTGGGGGGACATTGGCTGGCAATACCTAGGCTCGGAATCCTATCCCCAGATGGCCAGGGACAAATGGAGAATGTCCATCTACACAGCGCCTAGATTGGATGTGTTGGAGTAGTTCCCCACTGCCGCCTCACCACAGGGCCACCCGGCTCTTCATCCCTCTGTCCGGCTTGCTCTGTGACTGCTCCCCAAAGTCAACCGCACAGCTCAGTCGGCTGGCTGCCCAAAGTTTGTTGACAGCGAAGATGACCGCTGACGTCCAGTCAAGGACCCATAGTGTGCTGTGGGCGGGACTAGGGCGAGGTCAAGGCGCCGCGGCCGCGCCCGGAGAGGATTCCCTATGGCGATACACACCCCGACCGGCGGCCAGGGCAGTTTTCTTGCCCGTGGGTCTTGGGTGGATGAACGGGAACCGTCGTCCCGGGCGGGACACCGCGCAGGCCGGGACAAAGGTCGTGACAGCAGAAAGAGGACAGAAGGACACATGGCGCCCGGGCTTGGATGGTGGCTAGAAGAGGTGTGTGTGTGTGTGTGTGTGTGTGTGTGTGTGTGTGTGTGTGTGTTTGTGTGTGTGTGTGCGGGAGAGTGCGCCCAGGTGCGAGCATGATGGGCGGGCAGGGCTGAGAGCCCCGCTGGCAGTCGGGCAGAGATTCTGAGGACCACCCCATGGATGGGAGCGTGGGAGCGACTCGCCCGAGGATGGCGCTGTCCTCCGCTTCCACTGTGGACGAGGGGCTGGCTCGAGATCCCAGGAGCCCTGGGAGGCCAGGTCAGGGGAGCTCCAGCGGTCAGACGTTGTCAACTGAGGACCTGGGAGACAGGGGCATGGCGAGGGATGCCTGGCGGCTGGGTGGGGAGCCCAGGGCCTGGGTAGGGGCAGCGGGCCTGCCGGGAGGGCGAGTCTGGAGGCGGAAAGGAACATCCGATTGGCGACCGGTGGAAGGAAGATCCAACCCCTTGTGGTCAGAGAGGTACCCGGTGACCCCCCGGGCCAGATGGTCTGGAGGCGACCAGAATAACGAGTGGCTCTGGGGTGAGTCGGGAAGTACTCCAGGGTGCCAGACAGTGCACAGGGAGAGTTGTAGAGACAGGGAGACAGAGTGAAAGAGAGATGAGAGACAGAGAGAGTAGAGGGAGAAAGATAGACCCAGAGAAAGAAGACATTACCAGACAGACAGACAGACAGACAGGGACACACAGACAAAGACAGCTAGAACGAGAGCCAGAAAGAGAGACGGACAAAGGGAGAGAGAGGGTGAAAGAAAGAGGAGAGAGACAGATGAGACAGATGAGACAGAGATAGACACAGAGAAAGAGAAGACATACACAGACAGACAAAGGGAGAGAAAGAGAGGAGAGAGCGAGAGAATATCCAGGTGATGTGAGAAGGAGGTAGGAAGGGCAAGTGGACCAGAATCGTGAATAATTCCCTGGGAGGCCACACATGGGCTTGTCAGGTATGTGTTTGGGGGCCTAGATTAAAAGAGACCCAAGGGACAGATGCAGGTCAGAATCCTTGAGCAAAGTTGTGGGTTGTAGGGCGTGAGGGGCGGTTAAGGTGGTTCGGAGGGATGAGAAGACTTGTCGTGGGTAAGCACAGCCTAGAGAACATAGAGTGTGCATATGCGATGATGTTAGTGGAGGTACTTTGAGGTCCCTGGTGTGCTTGGATGACTGCGTGACCGTGTAGGAGACACACGGCGTGTGACTGTTAGGAGAGAAGACTTCCTGTCTAGAGGTTTGGGAGCCATGGGCTTAACTTTCAGGGTGAAGAAAGGCCAAGGGACAGGGCGAGTGAGTGCAAGGATGCATTGCGGTTGGGGACGCCTGGACGCAGAATAGATTGCTGGTGACAGAAGGGCGAGGGAGAGCGAGCGAGAGAGATGCAAGGGATGAGGAGGCAGGTGTGAGAGGCGCCAGGGGTGAGGGAACTGTCTTGCAAGGGGCCGGCGGGTGGGACCCAGTTGGGTGAGTCGCGTGTGAGGCGAGCGCAGACGCAAGCGAGCAAGCGAGCGGGGCAGGTGCGTAGGTGCTGGTGCAGGTGCAGGCCAGGGGGGTGCAGCTGGAGCGGAAGGAGGCTGCGCTCTGCTTAGGCGCTGGGTCTGGAGGACCAAAAGGGGACCAGGCGCTGCATGGGCCGGGAATCGAACCCGGGCCTCCCGCGTGGCAGGCGAGAATTCTACCACTGAACCACCCATGCACCGGCGGCGGCCGCCATCCGACGCAGTCACAGCCGGCGCTCACCAGTTGTCCCGCGGGACACTGGTCCCCGGTCGGAGGCGAGCTGAGCCACACACTGTTCGCCTGGCGCGTGCACCAGGGGCCCGATGGCGCAGGGAGCAAAGGAGCAACCAGAAGGAGAGGCTGCTGGATCGTGGTGGTCGTGGCGGCGGTGGCGGTGGCAGCGGGTGTGTGCGGGAAGGCAGAAGTGTCGCGCGCTGGGGAGGGGCCGGGGGTGGGAGCGGGGAGAAGCGGACTCGCCCCGGTCTGCCCTTTCTCCGCCGCCCAGGCCCGTCACGCTGCCGCAAACGTGGCCCGTGCCTGAATCCCAATCAGGACAGGTGACCTGCGGCAGGCGCTGCTGAGCGCGCCTGTTGTGCTCAGCGCCTCGACGCGCAGAGATGGGGACCCAAGGCGCTGGTGCGCTTGGCGCTGGGGGCCTGGGGGTGAGGTGTGGCGCCGAGGTGGTCTCGGCAGGGGCTTGGAGTTTATGGGCCGGCCCGGGGTGGTAGAGGGCGAAGGTGGGGGGGGGGTGGCTATCATTGCGGGTTTGGCCTGGCCTGCCGGGTGCTCTGCGCCTGGGGAATGGGGGCGTCGATGTGTGCGTGTGTGTGTGTGTGTGTGTGTGTTGTGTGTATGTGTGTAGGCAGAGGATGGAGGGTCTTGTGGGATGGTCGACGTGTCCCGTGGACCCGAATCCCCACTGCCCCTCCTCGCCGGCTCCCGTACCACCTGCGGGCCAAAGAAAGAGAGGCTCTTTTCCTCTGGGGAAAGAGCCGAGGAGGTGATTCAGAGATACCACCTCTGCGTGTCCGAATGGCCTGTGGCGGAGGGTTGAAGGCGCCGGCGCTTGCGACACTGGGGTTTATGCGCGAGCCTTTCGGGTGGGCGCCAGGAGCGGAGGGGCGGAGGCGTGCGACCACGGGGGCGAGAGATTGGAGAGTGGGCAAAGAGGGCGCGAGCCGGGAAGAGGGCATCGGTGGGCGTCTCCGGGGCTAAAAGGTGGGCTTGTCAGGAGTGGGATTCGAACCCACGCCTCCAGGGGAGACTGCGACCTGAACGCAGCGCCTTAGACCGCTCGGCCATCCTGACGGCGGGCCTGGGCGCGTGGCCGCTCCCCTGGCTGGGACCCGGCGCGGACGCCCGGTACCGTTCCTCGGCGTGGGTGCGCAAGCGGCGGAGGGCAAGCCAAGTCAGTCTCTGCCGCTCGCTGTGGCGTGCAGGCCGCCACGCCCTCCTCCCCTCCTCCCCGAGCGGCGCTTGCTAGTCCGCGCGTCTTCCCCTCCTCCCGGCGCGGTGGCTCGATGCCCGCGTCGGAGGCGGCGGGGCAGGGCGCACCGGGTTGGCTGGGTGGCAGCCGGGTGCAGCTCGAGGTCAGGCTCCGGACCGGGTCGGCTCGCCTCGCCTTTGTCCAGAGTGCTTTGTTGTGTGAGCGTGTGTCCCGCACGTGCCAGATGCTTGCGGTGGGCAGGCGGACGAGGGAGGGCAGGGCCGGGCGTACCAGGGCTCGGGACAGCGGACTGGCGCCCAGAGGGCGGGGCGGGCGTCGCTGTCCTCGTTAGTATAGTGGTGAGTATCCCCGCCTGTCACGCGGGAGACCGGGGTTCGATTCCCCGACGGGGAGGCAGCCGCCCTTTTTGGCCACCGGCGCGAGGTCTGCGACCCAGCCTCTCGCCCTCAAGGGGCGTGCCCTTCTTCCTCCCTCCGCCCACCGCCACCTGGTACCTGGCCTGCCACGTGGTCGCCCCAGACGAGCGGCCCTGCCCGCCCTGCTGGGCCCGGCCAGGCCAGGCCAGGCCAGGCCCGCGCCACCCGAAGTCCTTGTGGGAATGGGCTCCGTGAGGCCGGCAGGGGCAGGAAAGCGTGGGAGGCGACCGAGTGAGTGAGGACCGTCCTTCTGGCTGTCGGGCCGTGGCGGCGGCGTCGCTGGGCCCCGCGCCTGGCCCCACGCTGCAACGTGGAGCCGAGGGCTCAGTCGGGAGCAGCACGGCTGCAGCAGAAGGCCGGCGCAGCGGAGCTGCTGGGCTCTGGGCTGGCCTGGCGCTTTTTGGCGCCGTGGCAGCCAAGAGCTGCGGGCGTCGGGCAGGCCCGCGTCAGGTGGTGGCGGCGCTCGCTCGTGGCAGTCCCCGCCGGCCTGTGGGCGCTGGCCGGGCCGTGCGGCGTTGGTGGTATAGTGGTGAGCATAGCTGCCTTCCAAGCAGTTGACCCGGGTTCGATTCCCGGCCAACGCAGCGGGCTGACCTTTTGCCGAGGCCCGGGGCCGCAGAGGGCGGCCGGGCTGGCACGCAGCTGTGCTTGCAGGCGCGGGAGGGTGTGTGGCAGAAGGAGGCGCGGCGATGTTTTGAGGGTGCCCCGAGCAGGAGGGGAGCTGCTAAGGCTGAGGGCGGTCGGGTTGCCAGGGGCGCCGGGTGGGCTGGCGGGATTTGGTTAGCAAGTGAAGCCCAGCCGGCGGTGCAGGTGCCAGGCGCCAGGCGCCAAGCTGCCAGCTGCCAGCTGCCAGCTCGAGAGGAGGCGCTGGCTCCAGGGCGGGAGCGCGGGGCACGCAGGCCGACGCTCCCTGGTGGTCTAGTGGTTAGGATTCGGCGCTCTCACCGCCGCGGCCCGGGTTCGATTCCCGGTCAGGGAAGCCTTTCTTCTTCTTCTCCGCCGTCCACCACCGACGTCGGCTTCGTCTTCGCACCACACCTCCCCTTTTGGCCAACAGGCCCGCCCGGTCCACCTACGCCCCAATGAGACGGGACTTCCCGCCCAGCCCTTGTCCGTCAGCGCTTCCTTTTCTCCTGGCTGGCCCGCTCGCCCGCCCTCCACCCATCTTCACCCTTCAGCGTGTCCCCTCTTCCTTGCCCTAGGCTCACCCAAGGGCCCTCGCAGCCCCACGCACACAGGCCAGGTCAGCCTCTCTACTCCTCTGGCTGCCAGCGGACCCACCACCCTCCACCACCACCCCCATCGCCGTCACCACCACCCCCATCGCCACCACCACTACCACCACTACCATCACCAGCGGCCAACAGCACCCACCCACCAATGCAGGACGATCGCTGGTTCCTCACTCCTCTCGCTACAGCTTCCCGCCTCTCCCTTCCCCTCCCCTCCGCTGTCCCCCCAGTCCCCTCCCCTCCCTTCCCCTCCCCTGCCGTCCCCTCTCCTTTCACACAGAAGGCACAAGCACCCACGCACGCACAAGGTGCTGAGAACTGAGGGAAAACCAGAGCGGTTCCTTGCTCTTCATGCCTCAAGAAACACCGTGCCCTTCATCCGCTTCACCTGCTCTTCCTGAGACTTCAGTCACCTTCCCCCTGGCCTCAGACCATAGATAGAGAGCCTCAAAATCCAATGCACGGAGAGGTGAGTTGGAGACTCGGGCCCTCCCGGTTCCTCGTGCTCGGCTGCCTCCTACAGAAACTCTTGCTGTTTTGTGAAAGGAAACTCCACGTGGATTTCGTGATTGGAATACCACACGGCTGGCAACGCCAGACTGGCTCCTTCGCTCCCTCACCCCTCGCCCCATCGCCCCATCGCCCATTCTCTCACTGGCTGCTTCCTCCCTCATGAACTCCTCTAACCCGCCCGCTCACTTTCCCAATCAGCCACCCACTCCTTCACTGCTTCACTGCTTCTCTCACCCTCCCACCTAGCCACCCACTCATTCGCTCAACCACCCTGCCAACCCAGCCACCCATCCACTCAGTAGTGGGGGCCTCTAAGGGGCCAGGACTGTCCCACGACACTGCTCGGTCAAGGGCTCCACCTGTGTGTGACAGCGGCTTTGAAGGGGGTGCCGGTGGGGGTGTGTGGGGGGGAAGGCCGTCGGCGCTAGCGGAGCCTGAGCCAGGGAGGCGGAGGTGTGTGGAGACGTGTGGGGAGCTAGACCACCGGGTGGGCGTTTGGCGGTAGCAGAAGCCGGGCGATGAAGAAATTGGTGGTGACACAGCCAAGGGCCAAGCTGACCCGAGCGGGAGTGGGCCACGAGGGTGGGGGGACATTGGCTGGCAATACCTAGGCTCGGAATCCTATCCCCAGATGGCCAGGGACAAATGGAGAATGTCCATCTACACAGCGCCTAGATTGGATGTGTTGGAGTAGTTCCCCACTGCCGCCTCACCACAGGGCCACCCGGCTCTTCATCCCTCTGTCCGGCTTGCTCTGTGACTGCTCCCCAAAGTCAACCGCACAGCTCAGTCGGCTGGCTGCCCAAAGTTTGTTGACAGCGAAGATGACCGCTGACGTCCAGTCAAGGACCCATAGTGTGCTGTGGGCGGGACTAGGGCGAGGTCAAGGCGCCGCGGCCGCGCCCGGAGAGGATTCCCTATGGCGATACACACCCCGACCGGCGGCCAGGGCAGTTTTCTTGCCCGTGGGTCTTGGGTGGATGAACGGGAACCGTCGTCCCGGGCGGGACACCGCGCAGGCCGGGACAAAGGTCGTGACAGCAGAAAGAGGACAGAAGGACACATGGCGCCCGGGCTTGGATGGTGGCTAGAAGAGGTGTGTGTGTGTGTGTGTGTGTGTGTGTGTGTGTGTGTGTGTGTGTTTGTGTGTGTGTGTGCGGGAGAGTGCGCCCAGGTGCGAGCATGATGGGCGGGCAGGGCTGAGAGCCCCGCTGGCAGTCGGGCAGAGATTCTGAGGACCACCCCATGGATGGGAGCGTGGGAGCGACTCGCCCGAGGATGGCGCTGTCCTCCGCTTCCACTGTGGACGAGGGGCTGGCTCGAGATCCCAGGAGCCCTGGGAGGCCAGGTCAGGGGAGCTCCAGCGGTCAGACGTTGTCAACTGAGGACCTGGGAGACAGGGGCATGGCGAGGGATGCCTGGCGGCTGGGTGGGGAGCCCAGGGCCTGGGTAGGGGCAGCGGGCCTGCCGGGAGGGCGAGTCTGGAGGCGGAAAGGAACATCCGATTGGCGACCGGTGGAAGGAAGATCCAACCCCTTGTGGTCAGAGAGGTACCCGGTGACCCCCCGGGCCAGATGGTCTGGAGGCGACCAGAATAACGAGTGGCTCTGGGGTGAGTCGGGAAGTACTCCAGGGTGCCAGACAGTGCACAGGGAGAGTTGTAGAGACAGGGAGACAGAGTGAAAGAGAGATGAGAGACAGAGAGAGTAGAGGGAGAAAGATAGACCCAGAGAAAGAAGACATTACCAGACAGACAGACAGACAGACAGGGACACACAGACAAAGACAGCTAGAACGAGAGCCAGAAAGAGAGACGGACAAAGGGAGAGAGAGGGTGAAAGAAAGAGGAGAGAGACAGATGAGACAGATGAGACAGAGATAGACACAGAGAAAGAGAAGACATACACAGACAGACAAAGGGAGAGAAAGAGAGGAGAGAGCGAGAGAATATCCAGGTGATGTGAGAAGGAGGTAGGAAGGGCAAGTGGACCAGAATCGTGAATAATTCCCTGGGAGGCCACACATGGGCTTGTCAGGTATGTGTTTGGGGGCCTAGATTAAAAGAGACCCAAGGGACAGATGCAGGTCAGAATCCTTGAGCAAAGTTGTGGGTTGTAGGGCGTGAGGGGCGGTTAAGGTGGTTCGGAGGGATGAGAAGACTTGTCGTGGGTAAGCACAGCCTAGAGAACATAGAGTGTGCATATGCGATGATGTTAGTGGAGGTACTTTGAGGTCCCTGGTGTGCTTGGATGACTGCGTGACCGTGTAGGAGACACACGGCGTGTGACTGTTAGGAGAGAAGACTTCCTGTCTAGAGGTTTGGGAGCCATGGGCTTAACTTTCAGGGTGAAGAAAGGCCAAGGGACAGGGCGAGTGAGTGCAAGGATGCATTGCGGTTGGGGACGCCTGGACGCAGAATAGATTGCTGGTGACAGAAGGGCGAGGGAGAGCGAGCGAGAGAGATGCAAGGGATGAGGAGGCAGGTGTGAGAGGCGCCAGGGGTGAGGGAGCTGTCTTGCAAGGGGCCGGCGGGTGGGACCCAGTTGGGTGAGTCGCGTGTGAGGCGAGCGCAGACGCAAGCGAGCAAGCGAGCGGGGCAGGTGCGTAGGTGCTGGTGCAGGTGCAGGCCAGGGGGGTGCAGCTGGAGCGGAAGGAGGCTGCGCTCTGCTTAGGCGCTGGGTCTGGAGGACCAAAAGGGGACCAGGCGCTGCATGGGCCGGGAATCGAACCCGGGCCTCCCGCGTGGCAGGCGAGAATTCTACCACTGAACCACCCATGCACCGGCGGCGGCCGCCATCCGACGCAGTCACAGCCGGCGCTCACCAGTTGTCCCGCGGGACACTGGTCCCCGGTCGGAGGCGAGCTGAGCCACACACTGTTCGCCTGGCGCGTGCACCAGGGGCCCGATGGCGCAGGGAGCAAAGGAGCAACCAGAAGGAGAGGCTGCTGGATCGTGGTGGTCGTGGCGGCGGTGGCGGTGGCAGCGGGTGTGTGCGGGAAGGCAGAAGTGTCGCGCGCTGGGGAGGGGCCGGGGGTGGGAGCGGGGAGAAGCGGACTCGCCCCGGTCTGCCCTTTCTCCGCCGCCCAGGCCCGTCACGCTGCCGCAAACGTGGCCCGTGCCTGAATCCCAATCAGGACAGGTGACCTGCGGCAGGCGCTGCTGAGCGCGCCTGTTGTGCTCAGCGCCTCGACGCGCAGAGATGGGGACCCAAGGCGCTGGTGCGCTTGGCGCTGGGGGCCTGGGGGTGAGGTGTGGTGCCGAGGTGGTCTCGGCAGGGGCTTGGAGTTTATGGGCCGGCCCGGGGTGGTAGAGGGCGAAGGTGGGGGGGGGTGGCTATCATTGCGGGTTTGGCCTGGCCTGCTGGGTGCTCTGCGCCTGGGGAATGGGGGCGTCGATGTGTGCGTGTGTGTGTGTGTGTGTGTGTGTTGTGTGTGTGTGTGTAGGCAGAGGATGGAGGGTCTTGTGGGATGGTCGACGTGTCCCGTGGACCCGAATCCCCACTGCCCCTCCTCGCCGGCTCCCGTACCACCTGCGGGCCAAAGAAAGAGAGGCTCTTTTCCTCTGGGGAAAGAGCCGAGGAGGTGATTCAGAGAAACCACCTCTGCGTGTCCGAATGGCCTGTGGCGGAGGGTTGAAGGCGCCGGCGCTTGCGACACTGGGGTTTATGCACGAGCCTTTCGGGTGGGCGCCAGGAGCGGAGGGGCGGAGGCGTGCGACCACGGGGGCGAGAGATTGGAGAGTGGGCAAAGAGGGCGCGAGCCGGGAAGAGGGCATCGGTGGGCGTCTCCGGGGCTAAAAGGTGGGCTTGTCAGGAGTGGGATTCGAACCCACGCCTCCAGGGGAGACTGCGACCTGAACGCAGCGCCTTAGACCGCTCGGCCATCCTGACGGCGGGCCTGGGCGCGTGGCCGCTCCCCTGGCTGGGACCCGGCGCGGACGCCCGGTACCGTTCCTCGGCGTGGGTGCGCAAGCGGCGGAGGGCAAGCCAAGTCAGTCTCTGCCGCTCGCTGCGGCGTGCAGGCCGCCACGCCCTCCTCCCCTCCTCCCCGAGCGGCGCTTGCTAGTCCGCGCGTCTTCCCCTCCTCCCGGCGCGGTGGCTCGATGCCCGCGTCGGAGGCGGCGTGGCAGGGCGCACCGGGTTGGCTGGGTGGCAGCCGGGTGCAGCTCGAGGTCAGGCTCCGGACCGGGTCGGCTCGCCTCGCCTTTGTCCAGAGTGCTTTGTTGTGTGAGCGTGTGTCCCGCACGTGCCAGATGCTTGCGGTGGGCAGGCGGACGAGGGAGGGCAGGGCCGGGCGTACCAGGGCTCGGGACAGCGGACTGGCGCCCAGAGGGCGGGGCGGGCGTCGCTGTCCTCGTTAGTATAGTGGTGAGTATCCCCGCCTGTCACGCGGGAGACCGGGGTTCGATTCCCCGACGGGGAGGCAGCTGCCCTTTTTGGCCACCGGCGCGAGGTCTGCGACCCAGCCTCTCGCCCTCAAGGGGCGTGCCCTTCTTCCTCCCTCCGCCCACCGCCACCTGGTACCTGGCCTGCCACGTGGTCGCCCCAGACGAGCGGCCCTGCCCGCCCTGCTGGGCCCGGCCAGGCCAGGCCAGGCCAGGCCCGCGCCACCCGAAGTCCTTGTGGGAATGGGCTCCGTGAGGCCGGCAGGGGCAGGAAAGCGTGGGAGGCGACCGAGTGAGTGAGGACCGTCCTTCTGGCTGTCGGGCCGTGGCGGCGGCGTCGCTGGGCCCCGCGCCTGGCCCCACGCCGCAACGTGGAGCCGAGGGCTCAGTCGGGAGCAGCACGGCTGCAGCAGAAGGCCGGCGCAGCGGAGCTGCTGGGCTCTGGGCTGGCCTGGCGCTTTTTGGCGCCGTGGCAGCCAAGAGCTGCGGGCGTCGGGCAGGCCCGCGTCAGGTGGTGGCGGCGCTCGCTCGTGGCAGTCCCCGCCGGCCTGTGGGCGCTGGCCGGGCCGTGCGGCGTTGGTGGTATAGTGGTGAGCATAGCTGCCTTCCAAGCAGTTGACCCGGGTTCGATTCCCGGCCAACGCAGCGGGCTGACCTTTTGCCGAGGCCCGGGGCCGCAGAGGGCGGCCGGGCTGGCACGCAGCTGTGCTTGCAGGCGCGGGAGGGTGTGTGGCAGAAGGAGGCGCGGCGATGTTTTGAGGGTGCCCCGAGCAGGAGGGGAGCTGCTAAGGCTGAGGGCGGTCGGGTTGCCAGGGGCGCCGGGTGGGCTGGCGGGATTTGGTTAGCAAGTGAAGCCCAGCCGGCGGTGCAGGTGCCAGGCGCCAGGCGCCAAGCTGCCAGCTGCCAGCTGCCAGCTCGAGAGGAGGCGCTGGCTCCAGGGCGGGAGCGCGGGACACGCAGGCCGATGCTCCCTGGTGGTCTAGTGGTTAGGATTCGGCGCTCTCACCGCCACGGCCCGGGTTCGATTCCCGGTCAGGGAAGCCTTTCTTCTTCTTCTCCGCCGTCCACCACCGACGTCGGCTTCGTCTTCGCACCACACCTCCCCTTTTGGCCAACAGGCCCGCCCGGTCCACCTACGCCCCAATGAGACGGGACTTCCCGCCCAGCCCTTGTCCGTCAGCGCTTCCTTTTCTCCTGGCTGGCCCGCTCGCCCGCCCTCCACCCATCTTCACCCTTCAGCGTGTCCCCTCTTCCTTGCCCTAGGCTCACCCAAGGGCCCTCGCAGCCCCACGCACACAGGCCAGGTCAGCCTCTCTACTCCTCTGGCTGCCAGCGGACCCACCACCCTCCACCACCACCCCCATCGCCGTCACCACCACCCCCATCGCCACCACCACTACCACCACTACCATCACCAGCGGCCAACAGCACCCACCCACCAATGCAGGACGATCGCTGGTTCCTCACTCCTCTCGCTACAGCTTCCCGCCTCTCCCTTCCCCTCCCCTCCGCTGTCCCCCCAGTCCCCTCCCCTCCCTTCCCCTCCCCTGCCGTCCCCTCTCCTTTCACACAGAAGGCACAAGCACCCACGCACGCACAAGGTGCTGAGAACTGAGGGAAAACCAGAGCGGTTCCTTGCTCTTCATGCCTCAAGAAACACCGTGCCCTTCATCCGCTTCACCTGCTCTTCCTGAGACTTCAGTCACCTTCCCCCTGGCCTCAGCCCATAGATAGAGAGCCTCAAAATCCAATGCACGGAGAGGTGAGTTGGAGACTCGGGCCCTCCCGGTTCCTCGTGCTCGGCTGCCTCCTACAGAAACTCTTGCTGTTTTGTGAAAGGAAACTCCACGTGGATTTCGTGATTGGAATACCACACGGCTGGCAACGCCAGACTGGCTCCTTCGCTCCCTCACCCCTCGCCCCATCGCCCCATCGCCCATTCTCTCACTGGCTGCTTCCTCCCTCATGAACTCCTCTAACCCGCCCGCTCACTTTCCCAATCAGCCACCCACTCCTTCACTGCTTCACTGCTTCTCTCACCCTCCCACCTAGCCACCCACTCATTCGCTCAACCACCCTGCCAACCCAGCCACCCATCCACTCAGTAGTGGGGGCCTCTAAGGGGCCAGGACTGTCCCACGACACTGCTCGGTCAAGGGCTCCACCTGTGTGTGACAGCGGCTTTGAAGGGGGTGCCGGTGGGGGTGTGTGGGGGGGAAGGCCGTCGGCGCTAGCGGAGCCTGAGCCAGGGAGGCGGAGGTGTGTGGAGACGTGTGGGGAGCTAGACCACCGGGTGGGCGTTTGGCGGTAGCAGAAGCCGGGCGATGAAGAAATTGGTGGTGACACAGCCAAGGGCCAAGCTGACCCGAGCGGGAGTGGGCCACGAGGGTGGGGGGACATTGGCTGGCAATACCTAGGCTCGGAATCCTATCCCCAGATGGCCAGGGACAAATGGAGAATGTCCATCTACACAGCGCCTAGATTGGATGTGTTGGAGTAGTTCCCCACTGCCGCCTCACCACAGGGCCACCCGGCTCTTCATCCCTCTGTCCGGCTTGCTCTGTGACTGCTCCCCAAAGTCAACCGCACAGCTCAGTCGGCTGGCTGCCCAAAGTTTGTTGACAGCGAAGATGACCGCTGACGTCCAGTCAAGGACCCATAGTGTGCTGTGGGCGGGACTAGGGCGAGGTCAAGGCGCCGCGGCCGCGCCCGGAGAGGATTCCCTATGGCGATACACACCCCGACCGGCGGCCAGGGCAGTTTTCTTGCCCGTGGGTCTTGGGTGGATGAACGGGAACCGTCGTCCCGGGCGGGACACCGCGCAGGCCGGGACAAAGGTCGTGACAGCAGAAAGAGGACAGAAGGACACATGGCGCCCGGGCTTGGATGGTGGCTAGAAGAGGTGTGTGTGTGTGTGTGTGTGTGTGTGTGTGTGTGTGTGTGTGTGTTTGTGTGTGTGTGTGCGGGAGAGTGCGCCCAGGTGCGAGCATGATGGGCGGGCAGGGCTGAGAGCCCCGCTGGCAGTCGGGCAGAGATTCTGAGGACCACCCCATGGATGGGAGCGTGGGAGCGACTCGCCCGAGGATGGCGCTGTCCTCCGCTTCCACTGTGGACGAGGGGCTGGCTCGAGATCCCAGGAGCCCTGGGAGGCCAGGTCAGGGGAGCTCCAGCGGTCAGACGTTGTCAACTGAGGACCTGGGAGACAGGGGCATGGCGAGGGATGCCTGGCGGCTGGGTGGGGAGCCCAGGGCCTGGGTAGGGGCAGCGGGCCTGCCGGGAGGGCGAGTCTGGAGGCGGAAAGGAACATCCGATTGGCGACCGGTGGAAGGAAGATCCAACCCCTTGTGGTCAGAGAGGTACCCGGTGACCCCCCGGGCCAGATGGTCTGGAGGCGACCAGAATAACGAGTGGCTCTGGGGTGAGTCGGGAAGTACTCCAGGGTGCCAGACAGTGCACAGGGAGAGTTGTAGAGACAGGGAGACAGAGTGAAAGAGAGATGAGAGACAGAGAGAGTAGAGGGAGAAAGATAGACCCAGAGAAAGAAGACATTACCAGACAGACAGACAGACAGACAGGGACACACAGACAAAGACAGCTAGAACGAGAGCCAGAAAGAGAGACGGACAAAGGGAGAGAGAGGGTGAAAGAAAGAGGAGAGAGACAGATGAGACAGATGAGACAGAGATAGACACAGAGAAAGAGAAGACATACACAGACAGACAAAGGGAGAGAAAGAGAGGAGAGAGCGAGAGAATATCCAGGTGATGTGAGAAGGAGGTAGGAAGGGCAAGTGGACCAGAATCGTGAATAATTCCCTGGGAGGCCACACATGGGCTTGTCAGGTATGTGTTTGGGGGCCTAGATTAAAAGAGACCCAAGGGACAGATGCAGGTCAGAATCCTTGAGCAAAGTTGTGGGTTGTAGGGCGTGAGGGGCGGTTAAGGTGGTTCGGAGGGATGAGAAGACTTGTCGTGGGTAAGCACAGCCTAGAGAACATAGAGTGTGCATATGCGATGATGTTAGTGGAGGTACTTTGAGGTCCCTGGTGTGCTTGGATGACTGCGTGACCGTGTAGGAGACACACGGCGTGTGACTGTTAGGAGAGAAGACTTCCTGTCTAGAGGTTTGGGAGCCATGGGCTTAACTTTCAGGGTGAAGAAAGGCCAAGGGACAGGGCGAGTGAGTGCAAGGATGCATTGCGGTTGGGGACGCCTGGACGCAGAATAGATTGCTGGTGACAGAAGGGCGAGGGAGAGCGAGCGAGAGAGATGCAAGGGATGAGGAGGCAGGTGTGAGAGGCGCCAGGGGTGAGGGAACTGTCTTGCAAGGGGCCGGCGGGTGGGACCCAGTTGGGTGAGTCGCGTGTGAGGCGAGCGCAGACGCAAGCGAGCAAGCGAGCGGGGCAGGTGCGTAGGTGCTGGTGCAGGTGCAGGCCAGGGGGGTGCAGCTGGAGCGGAAGGAGGCTGCGCTCTGCTTAGGCGCTGGGTCTGGAGGACCAAAAGGGGACCAGGCGCTGCATGGGCCGGGAATCGAACCCGGGCCTCCCGCGTGGCAGGCGAGAATTCTACCACTGAACCACCCATGCACCGGCGGCGGCCGCCATCCGACGCAGTCACAGCCGGCGCTCACCAGTTGTCCCGCGGGACACTGGTCCCCGGTCGGAGGCGAGCTGAGCCACACACTGTTCGCCTGGCGCGTGCACCAGGGGCCCGATGGCGCAGGGAGCAAAGGAGCAACCAGAAGGAGAGGCTGCTGGATCGTGGTGGTCGTGGCGGCGGTGGCGGTGGCAGCGGGTGTGTGCGGGAAGGCAGAAGTGTCGCGCGCTGGGGAGGGGCCGGGGGTGGGAGCGGGGAGAAGCGGACTCGCCCCGGTCTGCCCTTTCTCCGCCGCCCAGGCCCGTCACGCTGCCGCAAACGTGGCCCGTGCCTGAATCCCAATCAGGACAGGTGACCTGCGGCAGGCGCTGCTGAGCGCGCCTGTTGTGCTCAGCGCCTCGACGCGCAGAGATGGGGACCCAAGGCGCTGGTGCGCTTGGCGCTGGGGGCCTGGGGGTGAGGTGTGGCGCCGAGGTGGTCTCGGCAGGGGCTTGGAGTTTATGGGCCGGCCCGGGGTGGTAGAGGGCGAAGGTGGGGGGGGGTGGCTATCATTGCGGGTTTGGCCTGGCCTGCCGGGTGCTCTGCGCCTGGGGAATGGGGGCGTCGATGTGTGCGTGTGTGTGTGTGTGTGTGTGTTGTGTGTATGTGTGTAGGCAGAGGATGGAGGGTCTTGTGGGATGGTCGACGTGTCCCGTGGACCCGAATCCCCACTGCCCCTCCTCGCCGGCTCCCGTACCACCTGCGGGCCAAAGAAAGAGAGGCTCTTTTCCTCTGGGGAAAGAGCCGAGGAGGTGATTCAGAGAAACCACCTCTGCGTGTCCGAATGGCCTGTGGCGGAGGGTTGAAGGCGCCGGCGCTTGCGACACTGGGGTTTATGCGCGAGCCTTTCGGGTGGGCGCCAGGAGCGGAGGGGCGGAGGCGTGCGACCACGGGGGCGAGAGATTGGAGAGTGGGCAAAGAGGGCGCGAGCCGGGAAGAGGGCATCGGTGGGCGTCTCCGGGGCTAAAAGGTGGGCTTGTCAGGAGTGGGATTCGAACCCACGCCTCCAGGGGAGACTGCGACCTGAACGCAGCGCCTTAGACCGCTCGGCCATCCTGACGGCGGGCCTGGGCGCGTGGCCGCTCCCCTGGCTGGGACCCGGCGCGGACGCCCGGTACCGTTCCTCGGCGTGGGTGCGCAAGCGGCGGAGGGCAAGCCAAGTCAGTCTCTGCCGCTCGCTGCGGCGTGCAGGCCGCCACGCCCTCCTCCCCTCCTCCCCGAGCGGCGCTTGCTAGTCCGCGCGTCTTCCCCTCCTCCCGGCGCGGTGGCTCGATGCCCGCGTCGGAGGCGGCGGGGCAGGGCGCACCGGGTTGGCTGGGTGGCAGCCGGGTGCAGCTCGAGGTCAGGCTCCGGACCGGGTCGGCTCGCCTCGCCTTTGTCCAGAGTGCTTTGTTGTGTGAGCGTGTGTCCCGCACGTGCCAGATGCTTGCGGTGGGCAGGCGGACGAGGGAGGGCAGGGCCGGGCGTACCAGGGCTCGGGACAGCGGACTGGCGCCCAGAGGGCGGGGCGGGCGTCGCTGTCCTCGTTAGTATAGTGGTGAGTATCCCCGCCTGTCACGCGGGAGACCGGGGTTCGATTCCCCGACGGGGAGGCAGCCGCCCTTTTTGGCCACCGGCGCGAGGTCTGCGACCCAGCCTCTCGCCCTCAAGGGGCGTGCCCTTCTTCCTCCCTCCGCCCACCGCCACCTGGTACCTGGCCTGCCACGTGGTCGCCCCAGACGAGCGGCCCTGCCCGCCCTGCTGGGCCCGGCCAGGCCAGGCCAGGCCAGGCCCGCGCCACCCGAAGTCCTTGTGGGAATGGGCTCCGTGAGGCCGGCAGGGGCAGGAAAGCGTGGGAGGCGACCGAGTGAGTGAGGACCGTCCTTCTGGCTGTCGGGCCGTGGCGGCGGCGTCGCTGGGCCCCGCGCCTGGCCCCACGCCGCAACGTGGAGCCGAGGGCTCAGTCGGGAGCAGCACGGCTGCAGCAGAAGGCCGGCGCAGCGGAGCTGCTGGGCTCTGGGCTGGCCTGGCGCTTTTTGGCGCCGTGGCAGCCAAGAGCTGCGGGCGTCGGGCAGGCCCGCGTCAGGCGGTGGCGGCGCTCGCTCGTGGCAGTCCCCGCCGGCCTGTGGGCGCTGGCCGGGCCGTGCGGCGTTGGTGGTATAGTGGTGAGCATAGCTGCCTTCCAAGCAGTTGACCCGGGTTCGATTCCCGGCCAACGCAGCGGGCTGACCTTTTGCCGAGGCCCGGGGCCGCAGAGGGCGGCCGGGCTGGCACGCAGCTGTGCTTGCAGGCGCGGGAGGGTGTGTGGCAGAAGGAGGCGCGGCGATGTTTTGAGGGTGCCCCGAGCAGGAGGGGAGCTGCTAAGGCTGAGGGCGGTCGGGTTGCCAGGGGCGCCGGGTGGGCAGGCGGGATTTGGTTAGCAAGTGAAGCCCAGCCGGCGGTGCAGGTGCCAGGCGCCAGGCGCCAAGCTGCCAGCTGCCAGCTGCCAGCTCGAGAGGAGGCGCTGGCTCCAGGGCGGGAGCGCGGGGCACGCAGGCCGACGCTCCCTGGTGGTCTAGTGGTTAGGATTCGGCGCTCTCACCGCCGCGGCCCGGGTTCGATTCCCGGTCAGGGAAGCCTTTCTTCTTCTTCTCCGCCGTCCACCACCGACGTCGGCTTCGTCTTCGCACCACACCTCCCCTTTTGGCCAACAGGCCCGCCCGGTCCACCTACGCCCCAATGAGACGGGACTTCCCGCCCAGCCCTTGTCCGTCAGCGCTTCCTTTTCTCCTGGCTGGCCCGCTCGCCCGCCCTCCACCCATCTTCACCCTTCAGCGTGTCCCCTCTTCCTTGCCCTAGGCTCACCCAAGGGCCCTCGCAGCCCCACGCACACAGGCCAGGTCAGCCTCTCTACTCCTCTGGCTGCCAGCGGACCCACCACCCCCATCGCCGTCACCACCACCCCCATCGCCACCACCACTACCACCACTACCATCACCAGCGGCCAACAACACCCACCCACCAATGCAGGACGATCGCTGGTTCCTCACTCCTCTCGCTACCGCTTCCCGCCTCTCCCTTCCCCTCCCCTCCGCTGTCCCCCCAGTCCCCTCCCTCCCCTCCCCTCCCCTGCCGTCCCCTCTCCTTTCACACAGAAGGCACAAGCACCCACGCACGCACAAGGTGCTGAGAACTGAGGGAAAACCAGAGCGGTTCCTTGCTCTTCATGCCTCAAGAAACACCGTGCCCTTCATCCGCTTCACCTGCTCTTCCTGAGACTTCAGTCACCTTCCCCCTGGCCTCAGCCCATAGATAGAGAGCCTCAAAATCCAATGCACGGAGAGGTGAGTTGGAGACTCGGGCCCTCCCGGTTCCTCGTGCTCGGCTGCCTCCTACAGAAACTCTTGCTGTTTTGTGAAAGGAAACTCCACGTGGATTTCGTGATTGAAATACCACACGGCTGGCAACGCCAGACTGGCTCCTTCGCTCCCTCACCCCTCGCCCCATCGCCCCATCGCCCGTTCTCTCACTGGCTGCTTCCTCCCTCATGAACTCCTCTAACCCGCCCGCTCACTTTCCCAATCAGCCACCCACTCCTTCACTGCTTCACTGCTTCTCTCACCCTCCCACCTAGCCACCCACTGATTCGCTCAACCACCCTGCCTCCCATCCAGCCATCCACTATGCGGGTCCTCTATGGAACAGGACTTATTGAAGGAATGTGCTGTTCTTATCATGGTGGAGATTTGCTTTGCTGCACTCCCCCTTTGATGTTGTTGCTTCCTGGTTCAGCAGTCTTTCTAGATTCCTAATTGTTGCATAAATTGTTTCCTTTGTGTAACATTTCAAAAATCTAAAGTAAATCTGTTAGAGTTTATTTTCTAAATTGGTCATCTGCTTCTTGAAGTATGTTGCATCCTATTGAATATGTGTTATTCGTATTGTTTCTTTGAGTTTTTTTTTTGACATTAAATATTGTATTTGTTTGCAGTTACCTAAAGCTGTGTCAATTATTCGCATGAATTATGAGGATTGTTTGATTTTGACTTATTGGGGTCTTGGATTCATTGTTTTTTTCCTACGTTTGTGTACGTGAAATATTTGTGGTTACTTTTCTGCATATTGTAAACTGTGTTAACAAGAGCCACTATAATATTGGTTTGTGTAGGTTATTTACAGAAGGCTTATGTTTTTATATTATATTATACAAAGTCAAATGGGAAATACAAAACAATAAACTCCTTTGTAATACATGTAACAAGCAAATTGATGTTATACCTTACTTGTTTTCTGAGAACTCAACAAGGAGAGCAAAAAATTTAAAAATATGTAAATCCCAGGAAAGTATTCATAGAAAGCTTTCAAATGCATGTCCTTCATGTGGGTATGTTCATTGGCACTGTTTATGTTACCCAAATATATTTTTCTAGTGGGTAAAGTAACATGTTAATTGCTTCCTTACCTCCATTACAGAAAATTAGGAAATATCCTCAATGCTCCTGGTTAAAAGCATTCTTACAAAGAACCCATTATGGAGCAATTTAAGAAAGAATGAGGTAGAAGGAAATAAGTGCAGAAGCCAGTCACGTTCTCATTGTAGTCTGCCTCTAAAGCACCCTACTAGAAAGGTAAGACAGAGAAATGAGCTCCACTATCTAGTAGGAAAATGACCTTTCCCTTTTCTGCCATTTTAGCTAGCCCAAGGCTCCTCAACGTTGATGCCAAGAAGTGGAGCCTGGACAGGAGGCCCAGGACCCATCATTCCATAGGAAGTGGCACCTTGCCTTCCATCTGGAGACACGGGAACTTAGACCTCCAGTGGTAACCTTTGCAGAGTGGGCAGGGTCCTGGTTGGGAATGGGGCTGTCTCCTGGGCTGTCCCCCATTTGAGCATTCTCTGCGGAAGTGCCCCTCCTGTCCACAATGGTACCAAGCTTGGGATGTAAGCCCCAGTCAGGTGGGGCCCTCTCTGAGAGCAGCAGTGAGGTCATGATGTCTCTTATCTTTTTCTCTCCTTTTAGTAAGGTCCCGGTATACAGATATGGCTAGCTGCATTAGTTGATCCAATGACTTTTCTTCTTCTTCAGCTACAGACTTTTGGAGTTTTCTACGAATATCTGGCACTGACCATGTTAAAAATTTAACTTTGAGGAGAACCTCTTCCACCTGTGACTCTGGGTCCACTGTGCTATGCTTTCTGATAGTGTCCTTAAGATGCTATAGAAAGGTAAGGGGGGTTTCTTCAAGGCCTTGTTGTACTGTAGTCACCTGGGAATAGTTTAGAGGTTTGACTTTGGTCCTTTTTAGCCCTTCCACTATGAGATGGATTAAGTGTTGATGCCATTTATCCTCCTGATCTTTTTTTTTTTTTTTTGGATTTAACAATGCTGAGGAATTGAACCCAGGACCTTGCACATGCTGGCAGACACTCTCCCACTGAGCTATGTCCTCAGCCCCAAATATCTTTTTTTTCTTTGGCTGTACTGAGATTTGTACTCAGGGCTTTATGTCTGCAAAGTAGCATTCTACTGCTTGAGCCACACCACCAGCCCTTTCACCATTCTGATTTTTCAGTGTGGATCTGTCAAGGGGACTGTGTGCACCTGTACGTATAGGTACATTTATTTCCTTATTTTTAGGTGCCACGGGCATTGGGGCTCATTGTAAATGGTAATCATTTCCAACCTCAGTGGCCTGGGCCAGAACCCATTGCTTTTCTAATTAGGAAAGAGTCTGGCCTAGTGGAAGCATAATATCCTTTTATGACAGTTGAGAGGTTTGGATCACAGAGATAAAGGCTTGAATGTATTTGTCTGGGGCATCAGTATAGCTGTCCAGATGTTTTTTTAATTTTCCTTAGATCTGATAGCTGGAAGGGGACATAGACTTGCCTTGTTCCTACCATTACCTGTTGAAGGGGGAAGCACCCATTAGGAGGTTGTGAATATTGGGGTGGCTTAGAAGGTAGGGCAGAGGGTGGAGCAGTAGGGGTGGGCCTTGTCATTGATAAGGGGCTTTTCTGGTCCTCCTTCCTATGTTTATCCTGTGGCTCACAAAAAATGACCAGCGTTTGAGTACCTAGATAGTAATTATGGAGCCAATCTGGGTGGTCTCAGAGATGAAAGAAAATTTATATCAGGGGCCTTAGTTCACTTTTCTTCCTTTTTACAGAAAAGGTCTAATTGGAGTATGGTATTGTAATTTAAGGAACACTGTGAAGGCCACTTCTCTTGGTCACCCAAGGTATACTGAGGCCAGGCCTTGGTACAAAGCTTCCATTTCTTCTCAACGTTTTAATAGACAGGCCAGCAGAGACCACTTGGGTGCTGAGGACAGAAGACTGGAAGGGGCAGGTCCCATCCAGAAAGATAACAACAACAATAAACTGGGTCAGTTCCCTTTTTGTCAGCATCCTGACTGAGAATAACCTTACAAATGAGACCAGGCATCCGTGTCTCATGCCTCCCCGCCACCCCCCCCCCATCTGTTGTCAGGACTGGGGAAAGTGAACTGGTCAGGTTAGACCACCTGACCAACGCAGTGAGAAGAGCTCTAGGACCCTGCCTTCTTGCAGCCTCTTTAATAAAGGCTACTTTTTTTTAGCAAAGTAGTACATCATCTGTAAAGTTAGAAAAGGGCATTCAGAGGGTGTCCTGGGGCAATAACAGTATCACAAAGGACAACTAGTGCTAATATTTGGAGGAAAAAATTTTTTTTATGCTGAGGCCAAAAGTATAGGAAATTTTAAATGGGAAGTTTAGAGACCACAGTAACACCCATTTTGCTGTTCCCAGGAGGTTATATTTGCTTTTTGAGACCATAACCTTGAGCTAATAATTGGTTTGCAAAGACTGGATCTGGCGGCCTGAGGCATGAGGTGAGGTTGTGAGCGGGGCTTGCACAAAGCACTGCCACCCCACACCTGGGACAAGTGACCCTGTCTGCCTAGGCCTGATCCTGTGGCCTGTCGCCCCTCCCCCATCCCTGTGTATGTGCGCCTGTGTGTGCTTATTTTTCTTCTCATCTCTTTTAGGAGGAGTGGTGGTGGGTCGCAGTCACCGCCATGTGTGGCTGGCGGTTTTGGATGTATGTTGGGCCCTCTCTATGGATTCTCTTAGCTATGGCAGGTGTTCCCGCTGTGCCCAGGGGCTGGAGTACACCTGTTTGTTTTCCCTCCTCCCCTTGTGGGGGCGGAGTTAGGGCGTGAGTGTGGCGGCTGCAGTTTTTTTGCAAGTCCCCTGCCTCCACTGGTGCCTAGCAGCTGATTTAAAGTCGATTTGGACTGAGGGGCCTGACAAACTAGTTGTGGCAATAACTTAAGAAAGTCGTGAGGTACCAGTTTTTCATGGGAGGCGAGGGTCCCAGTGAACCCCAGGGAGGGGAAGGCAGACAGAGATAAAGGAAAAGGCGGGACCAGGGAGGGAGCAGAAGCAGTGTAAGGGTTTTTTTTTCAAACTCACTGAAGGAAGACTGTTGCTGTTTAGAACAAAAGGAGGAGGCCACTCATCCTGAACTGCTTGGGAAAGAGGAAGGAGAGGCTGAGGATTGGGGGAAAAGAGAGTTTCCAGATACTTACCTGGCAGGGGAGATACCATGATCATGAAGGTGTTTTCCCAGGGCGAGGCTTATCCATTGCACTCCGGATGTGCTAAGCCCTGAGATTTTCCCAAATGTGGGAAACTTGACTGCATAATTTGTGGTAGTGGGGGACTGGTTTGTGCTCTCCCCTAAAAAAAAAAAAAAGAATTTCCAGACTCAACACATGAGGGAATATTGGTCACTACTGCTGTCCAGGTTGATCCTGCCCAAGGGCAGTACTGGAGCACTGGAAGCAAGAGGTGACCTCCACTTTTGGGCCATGGAAGCCATGAAGGAAGCATAAGAGATATGATTATCTATTTGCCTTGGACATGGCTGGAGGGATCTGAGACTTAGCTACTTTTGGAGCCTCAGGGCGGATCAGGAAGTTGCATCTCTAGCCTTTGGGTGACACCAGGGAGTGCCCTGGCCAGAACACTTTTTTAGCTTGAAGAGAAACTTTCCTTTCCACTGGCTGTTTTTAGATGTCCTCCTGAGCCAGTCAGATCTTGAAAGAGAGAGAGTGTTTAAGGAGAGGGAAAAAAAGCCTCAGTGCACTGAAGTCAGGCTCCACACACATAGCATTGGCAGTCTGGTATAATTTCCCGGCCAGCATCTGAATTCTCTCAGGCTGCCTGCCTTACAGCTGTAATGGGCTCAGAGCTTTTCCTCAGTTTCCCAAGGGAGAAACCCTTCTTAACTAGAGAGAGAGAGAGAGAGAGTGTCGGCCTGAGAGGTCCACTGTAGCTAGGCCATGGTTGTGGGGTTCTCCTGGAGAATAGACTCCACTGGAGTGCTGGACAATCACAGTCATGTTCCTAGGCAGCGTTTCCCAGTTTGGCACAAACTGTACCAACCTTGGTCCAGAAGAAACGTCCCTTTGTGCATCGCCAAAATGTTACATGCTGGTGTTGAAGTGTTGTGGGCTGGTGTTGAGGGTCTTTGCCTTCACAGGCCAGAGAACTGGCTCATGAGGCAGCTGAACGATGAGCCAAAGCTGGTATATAAAAAGTGGGATTTATTAAAGAGAAAGGAAAGGCCACAGCTAGAGAAGAGTAGCAGAGCCCGGAAGCCGGTAACTTGGTACTCAGGTGAAAGCTGGGTTTTTTATGGATGTTTTAACTCTGGGTTGGGGGGAGGGGGTTCTCATTGGCCGTGCATTTCAAGGGCTTTCTTAGGTGAACTGGTTTGGTTTGCACTTTTGTTGGGGGAGGGGAAACAATGTTGAGAGCATTTTGCTCATCAGCCCTTTGGCAGATCTATCAGACTCTGTGTTTCTCCTTTAGGATGCAGGAATGCAGGCCTCCATCTCCTCAGGATGCAGGAATGATATTGCTGTCCATAGGGGATGGGATAGTCACTCATCTGCCTTAGGTTATCAAACCCAACAGTCTTTCTCTCTAGTAAATCCTACTTCATATACCAGCTTTGGCTCATCATTCAGCTGCCTTACAAGCCAGTTCTCTGGCCTTATAGGCAAGGACCCTCAACACCGGCCTGCAACACCTCAAACTGGCATGTAACACTTTGTACCTTTTCTACCAAATTCCTTCCTTCCTTCCTTCCTTCCTTCCATCCTCCCTTCCTTCCTCTCTCCCTCCCTTCCTTCCTATTGCTTCTTTTGCAATATAAAGGATTAAACTCAGTGCCTCACACTTGAGCCATGCCCCCCCCAACCCAAAATACATTTCTGCACTCAAAATCTTTCTTGTGTGCATGGAGAGCAGGGGCAGGGAAAGAAGGTCTTGTTTGTAGTGTATTTAGAGACTTGTTTCCTGCAGAGAATGATCCTATTTTGTTGTTTAATGTTGATCATTTTGGGTGCATATCAGAAGGGTCTCTATCTTGTCTAGGGCAAAGCTCCTTTGGAACTTTCTGTACTGCCAGTGAGACAGTGTTGAAGTTGCTGATGATTCTAATTGGGAGATTTTTCTCCTTGTTCTCTGGTGAAGAAGAATCCTAGCAGAACATGTGGATGTAGTGAGGGAAATAATAGAGTTTTATTATAGGAAAGGGGTGAAACCAGAGTGGTTTTGGATCCTAGGCCCAAACTCCTGAGATTCCATATGCCAGCTCTGGCCACCTGCCCCTTTAGCCAAATAAAGAGGCATGGTGAAGGCAGAGAAAGGAGGTTTGTTACACGGCTTGGCACGTGCTGTGGGAAGAGGCAGAGTAAGCACTCAGTCCATCTTCAGCTTTGGGGTACAGATATGAGCTATAGGTGTAAGTAGACAAAAGAACTGGGGCAGGGGACAAAGGTATGCATAGTTTGACAGTCCCAGTCATAGGTATGGTCTGGTTGGTTATTATCTCAGTCTTTGTTTTGGGTGAGGTTCTAGAGTGACATCTGGAGCCAGGCAGTTGGTTCATCCTGAGGAAAGTTTACTGTTGGGGGTAGTTTCAGTCCCTTGTCATAAAGATGTTATCTGTCTTTCCTGGAATACAAGGTGATTGCAAAGTGATTGTAAAAAGAATGACTTAGAGCAAAGGCAGAAACAAAGTGGAGGAGAGATGCTGTGCTTTTCTCCTGCTATTAGTTAATTCATGGGCCCAAGAAGGAGTCAGTGCTTTTCAGCAAAAGCAATTTAAGTGCCTCTTACAGGAGGAAGGGGATTGCAGGTGAGGTCTCTGCCAGGTGGAATGGAGGTGCCACATGCATGAAAAGAAAAAAAAAAAAGGTGGGGAATTTTTATTTTAGGTCATTTTTATATCATCCTTAACTTGGTTAGGAGAAGAGTGTGTCACTCCTCATCTCCAATGGGCTTCCAGCCTGAGGGAGGACCTGGGTGGATTCATGCATACATCTATGCTAATTCTCAGGTACCCTAAATCTATGCAGGGGGAAATTTCCACTCTAATTTAACAAAGGATTTGCAATTGATATGGAATTCTCTGAGTTCAGAGGGGAAAGGTAAGGGATCACTGAGCAGCTGAGTGAGGTGCTCTAAATCGGCTGTATTTTTTTTTAAGTCCTGAACTTTCCCTAACGTCTAGTCTGCCTCAGCAGCCCAGGGACTATTGTGGAAACAGCACTGAAATGAGATGCCAACCATGGGCTCCATCCCCAGATCTACTTCCTGGTGTTCCCCCCAGCCCCCCCAGGTTCTTCACCAGAAAACTACAACAAGAGTTTTCACAAGGGCACCACAAGGAATACATGTAGAGAGACTTATCTGGAAAGCAGACTGCACTTCTAGTTTGGCCTGCTACTGATTAGTTAGCAGAAATGGTATCCCCTGACTGATGACAGTTGCACAAGAAGATGAAATAATTTCCTTCCTCTTTTCTAAGTTCGTCTCATAAACAACACTGGATTCTGGCCTAGTTCTAGAATGACTTTGGAGACCCAGATGTTTGAGAATATTCATCCTGGGGGTCAATGGCTGCTTCAACCACTGATAATTTTGCTGCTGTTTTGTGAGTGAGGGTCATTCTGGAATGGGGTAATTTCAGCCACTCCTACTGCTTAGACTTCAGGAACCAGTGCAGGGAGGAGCAGGCCTGGACTAGGAAGCTGGGGACAGATTGAAAGGGAAGAGAATTCTTACTGAATTCTTACTATTCCCATGGTTCCTGAGGTCAGAATTTAAAGGTACTTTCACAGTCCATGGAAAATCCATTTTGTACCAAACATTCTTGCTTACTTTGTACCCATGCTAAGTGGTGCAGGGATGGGATAAGGACTTGAGGGATGAGTACATTGATAAGAATCAACTGGAAGCAGGCTCTTAAGGTGGGTCCTGGAAAAAGAAGGAGCTCCAAATCCCCTCCCCCACCCTCCCCTTACACACACAATTAAATTTGTTCTTCTCTTCTGTCACTCTTTTACAGTTTCTGCAGACAGGCAAATTGGTAAGTTTGCTATTGGCTTGCTTGTTTTGATAGTGTTATTTCCTCAAAATGAAGTGCTGTATTTACTTTGTAGGGAAATGTCTCTCACCAAGAATCAGGCTTGGGGTCAGCATGGATATTCTCCCATTCCAGTAGGGCCTGGGATATTAGTCTCGGTTAACATCACAACTGGATTCATCAAAGACCTAAGGGGAAGGGGCTACTAAGTGTACACAGATCTTTGAGTGGGTGTATGATAACACTCTCCAGCTCTTGACTGCCCCTGGGAGCACCTTGGGAATCCATAGTCCCTCAAAGGTTATATATTCATATCCCTTTCTGCTCTCCAACCCTCAGCAGCTCTCCCGAAGGCTGTGGTGAAACTTGAGCCTCCATGGATCCAGGTGCTCCAGGAAGACAGCGTGACACTGAGGTGCCAAGGGTCCCACGACCTTTTGAACCACTCCACCCAGTGGTTCCACAATGGTAGTCCCATCCCAACCCAGGTCCAGCCCAGCTATGAGTTTAAGGCCAAGATCAATGACAGCGGGGAGTACAGGTGCCAGATGATCCAGACCAGCCTCAGCGACCCTGTACATCTGGGTGTAATATCTGGTCAGTATTTGGAAGACCCAAGAAGGGGCTGGGGGACCAGGAGAGGGGATCTGCTTATACCGCAGAGGCTTGCCTGTTTGGGGGCAAGCATTGTGTGAGCTGCTTGAAGTACTTATAACCATTCATTTCCTTTTTCTTAGTATGTGGAGGTGGTAGAGGCTGCAAATTCCTAAGAAATTCTTCAGTGTATGTTAATGGTTGTGATGACTTTGACTTTTATTCATGAATGAGATGATAATTCACCAGATGGCTTTTAAAAATTGTAAATTCAATTAATTTTTTCAGCAGACACATAAAAACAAAAAATAATGTATATTAATGGGATGTTTTGATACATGTATACATTGTGTAATGTTTGAGTCAGGTTAAACACACCTATCTTCTCAAACATTTATCATTCCTTTATAACATTTTTGCAAACATTTATTGCAAATTCTTTCTTTTAGGTTTTTGAAATATACAGTACACTATCATTATCTCTAGCCACCCTTCTGTGCAGTAGCACAGCAGAATTTCCTGCTCCTAGCTGTAACCAGCTCCCATCGATGGGCCCTCTTCCTTCCTCTCCCACTATTGATAGTGTAGTTTTTTTCAGCTACACATTGGTGTACAAGCCCTGAAGATGGTACATGTACATATCCAGGGTTTTAGATTTTTCTATTTAATACCAAGAATGTGATTTTTAAAATAGTCCTTCAGAGAGATCCTAGTGGTGTTGCTTTCTGTTGATGGTGCTCTAATGAAAGGGGAATAAATATTGAGTTAACTTCAAAACCTTCCTGATGACAGCTCATCTTCTCTCTTTGTTTCAGTACTGGGGATAGATGTTGTAATGTGGTATTGGGGACTGAACTCAGGTCCTAGTCTTACCTTCTCTTTTTGTATCTCACTAGTCCAGAAATAGCCAATTGAACTTATGGCCTCTCAATTGCTAGGCAAGCATTTGCTGTATCACTTGAGCCAAACATGCAGTCCTTTTTTGCTTTAGTTATTTTTCAGATAGGGTCTCACATTTTTTGCCAAAGATTGCCCTCAATGTCCCTGCCTAGCCTCTTGTACAGTTGGGACCACAGGTACGAGCCACCATGCCAGGTTTATTGTTTGAGATGGGCATCTCACTAACTTTTTGCCCAGAGTGACCTTGAACTTTGATCCTTCTGATCTCTACCTCCTGAATAGCTGTGCTTACAACCACACTCTGGGCTGTACAAAAATATTAAGCTCAGTAGTCAATGGCAGAGCCAGAATCAGAATCCTGACTTTAGATTTCTTTTTCATGCTATCTTAATAATTGTTTTCTTAAATGAATTTTCATTTAAATAAGATACAGTAAATTTGGATATTTGTTTCATAATAGAGCAATTCAATTTTATTCTCTGGAAAGTTTGTTGAAATATTCTTTATAGACTTGTTCTGCAAAGTAGCTGAGTTTTAGAATTGATTACTCTGCCATCAATGAAGGGTAGGAGATGGTGGGTGTTTATATGCAAGTAGGGAAAAGTGACGTTAAATTTAAAAGATTATTTTGTTCAGAGCCACAGTTGAACACTGAATTCAAAAGGTCACAGATTTTTCATTTCTTAAGTGCTTAGAAGATTCAACTCAGGGTGTGCTATGGTCTTAAGTGTTTATGTCCCCTTAAGGTTCATATGTTAAAATCCTAATGCTCAAGGTGATGGTATTAAAGGTGGGGTCTTTGGGAAGGTAAATAGGTGATGAGGGTGGAACCCTCAAGAATGGGAGTGGCCCCTCTTAAGTGAGGCCCACATTAGCTCCTGGGCCTCAATTCTACAAGCCAGGAAGTAGGCTCTTACTGTATGTAAAAGCTGCTGGCATTTTGATCTTGGACTTCTCACTTCCTAGAACCTTGAGAAATAAATTTCTGGGTTTATAAATCCCTAATTTATGGCACTTTATTATAGCAGCCTAAATAGACTAAGATAGAGTGGCTATAATTATTAAGGCTCTACTTCATTGTTAATATAGTTAATGGTTATCTACCCCACTTCCCAACATGTACTCAAAAGTCACCACTAAATCAGTAATTCTCAGATCATGAACACTGTATCTGTAATCAATGAATGTTTTCAGACCCTGGTCAGTAACTTGTACAGTTACTGAAATGCACTTCTGTCTCTAAATGAACACAGTGTTTCAAATTCCTCAAAATTGTTTTTTATATCTGCTCTTCATCTTTGGAATTTCTGGAAGGTTTTCTTTCAGAGCTCTCATTGACATAACACCATATTTTGCCTGTGAAGAGAATGCTCACATTTTCCATGAAGCATTTTCAATTCTCCCTGCCTGACATTCTTCCAAGTCCTATGAATAGGAAGGCCTAGTATCTTATGCTTGGCTCTTTTCTCCCTCTGTATGTTTCAGACTGGCTGCTGCTTCAGACCCCTCAACTAGTGTTTCAAGAGGGGGAAACCATCTTGCTGAGGTGCCATAGCTGGAGGAACAACCTTCTGAACAAGATTATATTCTACCAGAATGGAAAATCAAAGAAGTTTTCTCATTTCAGTGGCAACTTGTCCATTCCAAAAGCAAACCACAGTCACAGTGGTGATTACTACTGCAAAGCAAATATAGGAAAGACGTCATATACATCACAGTCTGTGACCATCACTGTCCAAGGTGGGAACCAGGGCTGTTCGAGGATCTTCAGCCCTTGGAAGCCTGGATGAGGGGATTACAGATCCTTTTCAGACTTTGGTACTTGCATTTTCCTGAATAGTCCTCTCAACATTAATGGAACCCTGCAGGTTCTAGTTGATCTGACAGCTTTGTTGATATTCAGCTCTATTCCAGTTTATTCCTTGTGGATTATGGAAATAGGTGTCATTCACTTGCAGTTTTAATGGAAAACATTTTTCCTTTCCACAAATACATCTACCAGACATAATCACCCTCTGTCTTTTTCATCTCATTCTCCACTTTGTCTCATGTCCCTCTATCACTAGGATTCTGACCTCTCAGCTTAGGCTTAAACTCTAGCTCAAGATAGCTGTATTGACTTGAAAAAATCCCTTTCTACCTACAAAGAACTAGGACTCTGTCTATTCTTGAGAAATTTTGCATTGTGGAATATTCAATGCAAGGGAGGTATCACGTACTGCCTATGACAAACTAGAGTTGGTCAGTGAACAGCCCCAAGTCCTAGGCTCAGAGGAGTGATGGGTGAAGATCTGTTGATGTGGTTTGTGGATTCCCTAGTTCAAGGTTTCCCAAAGGCTGTTCCTCATGAGAGACTCTTCAGAATTAAGAACTCCGTGGTCAAACTAATGTAGACCGTGCTGTGTACTCTGCTCCTGTCCTTCCATATTAATAATGTACATTAAAGGCCTTAAGAATTCCCACTGTAAGCCCAGCATGGTGGCACATGCCTGTAATCCCAAGAAGACTGAGGTAAGAGGGATCTCAAGTTGGAGGCCAGACTGCCCTACATAGGGAGACCCTGTCACAAAGCAAAGTAAATCAAAACAAAACAAATTCCTGTTACAAAGAAAGCTTTTAAACTGTACCATATCACATTTTGTGGCCACAAAATCTTTGTCTTCTGTAACTTCAGACAGATATGTCAGGGCCACCCTTTAGGAGCTGCTGATCTAGTGTTTTATTTGGGAAGGCAGAGAGATGAAGTCTTCTTATGAAGACTTCCTGGCCTGTCTATCTGCTCTTGGTCTTGCCTTCAGTCCCCGGCTGTGTGACTTCCCAAAGGCTCCCTACTGGAAACAGCACTGTTTATTCCTTATTTCTTAATGACTGTCATTTTTCCCATTCCTCTGTTTCTCCTACTAGGTCCAGAAATTCCATCTACCTCTCTACTTTGGTACCACATCACTTTCTGCCTGGTGATGGGACTTCTGTTTGCGGTGGACACAGGATTGTATCTCTCTGTGCAGAGTGGCCTTTCAAGCTTCATGGGGTGGAGAAATTCCAGTGTCACGTATCAGGGTCCACAGGGCAAATGACACCTCATCTAATGTCATAACAGTAGTGGCAGCAGCATCTGTTCAGACCTCCTGAAAGCAACCTGGACTATGGAGCCACCTTTTTGTCACTTCTTTGCTCAAAACCATTGAACAGCTTCCCCTTGCACTTAGAGTAAAAGCTAAAGCCTTGCAACAATGTACAAGGTGCTATGAGGTCTTTTTCCTCACTGTGTCTCTGGTCTCATTTCTTTCTGTTCGTCCTCACTTACTTTTGGTTATTCTTATTCTTTCTTGAACCTACCAGTTATACTTCTTCACAGGACCTGTTATTTCCTGCTTCAAGAATTTTTAGGGGGGCTGGTGGAATGGCTCAAGTGGTAGAGCATCTGCCTAGCAAATGTGAGGCCCTGAGTTCAAGCCCCAGTACTACCAAAAAAAAAAGAAATGTTTTTCTTTTCTTCCTACTGCCCCTGCTTGCCCTTGCACTTTTCTGCTCTGCATGGAGCAGCACAAGGACCTTATCAGAAGCTAATCAAATGTGCCCACCTGATCTTGGACTTCCGGTCTCTACAACCATGAACTAAATAAACCTCTTTTCTTTTTAAATTATCCAGTCTCAGATATTTTGTTATAGGAGTAGAAAACAGACTATGACCACGTCCTTTAGGCCTTTATTCAATGTTGTCTTTTCTGTGATGGTTTTTTGATCATTTGGTACAACTCTGCTCCCCTACCATATTTGGAATTCTCTCCTGCTTATTTTTCTTTATTGTACTTATCACCATCTGGGCTACTGTATGTTTATTTGTTTATTGTCTCATCCCATTAGAATATGAGCTCCAGGAGAAGTCACCTAGTTCAGTGTCTGGCACATGGTAAAGCACTCAATAAATATTTTCAGAAGGAGTAAATTAGGGCAAATATGGTGAAATATTATGTACTCATGTCTGAAAATGGAAAAATGACACCTGTTGAAACTCCAGGAATGGGGGGGAGGGTGAATTTAGCTATGATATATTGTAAGAACTTTTGTAAATGTCGCAATGTAACTCCAGTACAACAATAATATGATTTAAAAAAAAAGAATGAGTAAATTAATGTTTGAAATCAGAGACTTTTAGAACTGGAAAATCCCTACAAACAAGAAATCTGATCTCAGGGCTGGTGGAGTGGCTCAAGTGGTAGAGCACTTACCTAGCAGGCACGAGACCCTGAGTTCAAACCTCAGTATGCCCCCCTCCCCCCACTAAAGAAACCCAATCTCTTCATTTTAAATCTGTGGCTCAGGTGAAATGACTTGATTAAGAACAAACATGGCCGGGTGCCAGAGGCTCATGCCTATAATCCTAGCTTCTCAGGAGGCAGAGTTCAAGAGGATGGTGTTTGGAAGCCAGTCTGGGCAAATAGTTCTTGAGACCCTATCTTGAAAAAAATCCTTCACAAAAAAGAACTGGTGGAATGGCTCAAGGTGTAGGCCCTGAGTTCAAACCCCAGTACTACCAAAACAAAACAAAAAACCAAACCAACAAAAAGATTATACAGGCAGTTGATGTGACAGACCTTTCTATGGTTTGGATCATGCTATAAATTTTGTTCTACAACTTGGTTTTATTTTGTGCTCAATATTGGGGCATGAACATAATGTCTAAATCATTACTTTAATGTCTTCTACTTTAAATGATACCCAAACTAAGCTACTGAGCATTAATGGATATGATCAAGTGTATATGTAAAATTTTACTACATGTATAAACTCCCCTATGTTTGAACCTCAGTGAAGAGAACAATTAAAAAAAAAAAAAGAGGTGAATTGTGGGTCTGGGGACATGGCTCAGTGGAAGAATACTTGCCTAGTATATGTGAGGACCTGGGTTTCATCCTTAGCATGGAAAAGAGAACGCCATTGGAAGCAAATGTTCAAGTACATACCCTGCTTTAGGGCTATACTTTCAATTCTTGGGGGTATGGGGTGTAAGGAAATGTGGGCCCCAAAGTGACCACGTGGAGAGGAGTGATCTGGCCAAGAGATTCTTTATTGCCCGGTGGGAGAGGGAGAGAACAGAGAGCCGAGAGAGAGAGAGAGAGAGAGAGAGAGAGAGAGAGAGAGAGAGAGAGAAGGGCAGGTGCTTAAATACCCCTCAGTGAGACTCAGCGTGATCTGATTGGTTAGGATCTTATGGTTCATGCTGATTGGAGGTTGGGGCAGAAGAAGAATTCAAGCTAGACTTGAGGCAGGACCTTGACCCAGGAAAACAGAAGCTTAAGGGTGCAGTAAGAACTGAAATGTATCAGTGCCATTATTGCCAACATTCCTCCCTTTTTTGTTTGTTAAGGAAGGGGGGGGGGGGCGTTGTGTTTGCTCTTGCTTCTTCGAGCGGGCAAGATTTCCTCTTCCCTGAAGTTGATGAAGTTCCCTTGTGGCCATAGGTCATGAAGAGTCTTGAGCCAATCCTCCGACCTCCACATGGTGGGTATCAAAATCTTCATTTTTGGAGCCTGGGTGTACACCATCATGAGGCTCAGCACCCCAACATTGTTTGCCAACTGACCCTCTCTTCCCCTACATCGCCCCTTGCCAGCTCGAAGAAGCCAGAGCAAACACAACGCCCCCCTTCCTTAACAAACAAAAAAGGGAGGAATGTTGGCAATAATGGCACTGATACATTTCAGTTCTTACTGCACCCTTAAGCTCCTGTTTTCCAGGGTCACGGTCCTGCCTCCCAGGGCCACAGTCCTGCCTCAAGTCTAGCTTGAATCCTCCTTCTGCCCCAACCTCCAATCAGCATGAACCATAAGATCCTAACCAATCAGATCATGCTGAATCTCACTGAGGGGTATTTAAGCCCCTACCCCTCTCTCCCTCTTTCTCTTGGCTCTCTTGGTTCTCTCTCTCTCTCTCTCTCTCTCTCCTACCCGGCAATAAAGAATCTCTTGGCCAGATCACTCCTCTCCACGTGGTCACTTTTGGGGCCTACATTTCCAACATGGGGGATGGTTAGAATTTTTGTGTGTGTATGGTGCTGGGGATCAAACCCAGGGCCTTGCATGTGCAAGGCAAATATTCTACTGCTGAGGTTCATCTTCAGGACTTTAAGACTGCTGAGCCCTGCAGGGAAGGTTTTGGAGGAACTCAGACAAGCCAGTACCTGAGTAGGCAACAGTACAGACATGAGGCCAAGCTCCCTTTCCCCTTCTGAAGTGAAGCCCTTTTCTGGCAGGCCCTCTCTCTTGGTTAAAAGGTCTTGACTTTGGCTCCCAGGCCTGACCTATCTAGAATCAGTGAACTTAAAGCTGGCAGCTTCTCTCTCTCCTGGAGTTACTTCTTTTTGAGGATAGTTTGATTTTCTTCCATGGTGGAAGTTATTAATTTTACACTTTTTTAAATATTCCCTTTCTTTCCTGTACTGATCCCCTTTCCAGCACCACTGATTTCTCTAGCAGCAAACTCTGCCCGCTGTTTCTCACCAGTCCACAGCGGGCCCGACCTCTGCTCCCATTTCTCTTCCCCTTCCAAGGTCCCAGAAACTTCCCAGTGGGTTCTAATCTTCAGGGGGAAGAAAACAGTCACCTAAGGGGGAATTTTAGTATCTTTTTAAAATTTGGAAGTTTCCTTCAAATCAAGCAACACCAGGTATTAAAGAAAAATCAACGTTACATTTCTTTAATACTGAAAGGAAAGTGAAGCAGAAAAGAGACACACTGAGAAAGAATCTGCGACCTTCAAGAGGGACCCTCGGCCATCAGAGTAACCCTCTGATGGGAGCAGGAGCACGCCTCTCTTACAGGCTGGGGATTTTAAGCATCCTGTGGTGGGAAGAGGGAGGTTGGAGGGGGATGGGCACTAGGTAACATGGTTGGGAAGGAGGATGGGGGAGGTCATTGGGGTGGGCAGGTATGCGTGTTGTTACTAGACATTCCAGCCATTCCAGCATTTGCATTGTTTCAGTATTTCCTGACATTCCGGCAAATACATTGTCACAGTCTAACATCAAAAACAAAACAAGCAAACAAAAACCCCACATGCAGTCTAGTTGCTTCCCTAAGAAGCTGCTATCCTCGTTAGTGCAGTGGTGAATATCCTGGCCTGTCACGCGGGAGACCGGGGTTCCCCGGCGGGGAGGTTACAAGTTTGTTCTATTTTTGCCACCATTTTGGTTTTCAGTATAAGTCCAACACCAGGAAGTCCACAATGCTCTGAATTAGGTGACTGAGCCTTTCTGAGGCACTCCCAAACCATTAACCCCTTATGGGGGTTTTCTTCTGTTTTCCACTCTGCTTTTGCTTAAAAAAAAAAAAAAAAGTTCGGAATTAAATAAATGGAACAAAAACTCAAGCCCCCAGTCCTGGTGGGAACCCACCTGGACTGTAGGGTGTAGGACAGAGTGGGGCCGCAGCAATTCACTCTTCACTTCAATCCTCTAGCTCGGAAGCCTAGGCCACAGAGAAAAACTCATACTGATGAACGGATGACACGCGCAGGAATTTCAGGTGCTCAGGGTTCTTGAGCCTGCTCTGAGAATGAAGGCACAGACAGACTCTAACAGCAGAGGTCAGAAAGATTTTATTTGCAGAGAATTTAGTTGGAGAAAAGAGAAGAGAAAGACTGCATATTGGAGAATGCAGGGGGACCTGGAAACCGGTGATCCCCTGGGTCAGATTGGGGAGTGGGGTTTTATAGCCTATTTGCATTGCCTGATGGTGGAGATGCCTTTCAGATGCAAACAGGCATTTTCTAGGGAGGAGAAGTGTCTCCTTGACCACTTATCGCCTTTTGGGACCTCCCGCAGTCCGTCCTTCAGTCCTTCATTCCCCCCACTCAATGGTTGCCCTAACTGATGTTAGGGATAGGGACGACGAAGTCTGTTCAGTAACTGCTTCCTGCTGACAGGGGGCGATGAAGGGCCCCGCAGCGTCAGGGCTGACCACGAGAGGGGTTGTCAAGGGGACCGTGGTAGTAGGTCGTTTTCATCTCTACCAGAGGCCATTTGTACTTTGATGGATTCTAGATGAGAAGAAACAAACTTGACAAGTAAGTTTAAAATGCAAGGCCCAAACACAAGCAAGAGGATAGGGCAACTACAGGCCCCAGGAAGGGTAGGAACCAAGTCCTGGAGGGGAGCCAGGATTTTATTTGTTCCCATACCTGAGTAGAAACCTGAGTTTCCAGAGATTGCTCCCGGAGCCATTTAGCCTGTTGGAGAATGTAATCTGCATGTTCCTCTACAATACCTGAAGTGTTTATATATGTGCAACAGGAGGTATTGGCAATGGCACATACCCCCCCTTGCTTGGCCAAAAGAAAATCTAGAGCTAGGCGGTGGTCCATTACCATACAGGCAAGGGACAACAAAGACCTTTGCATGTCCTCAATGGCAAGTCCTACCTGGTCTGAGGTGTCCTCTACCACTTTGGTTAGGTTTTTTGTAGTTACATGATTGGCAATTACCCCATAGCTGATTCCAGCAAGGGCTGCAACTAATGCTGTTCTCCCTAAAACTATTAAAGTAACCTCCCTTTTATCCCTATGGGAAGCTGTTCCTGTTGTAGTTATCATTTCTCTTGAAAGGGATAAGAAGGAATGCGATGTCTCAACGGACCCCACCCCCCTGTTGGAGAAACCGGTACCAGATGCCCCGTGTAGATAATGTTAGGACCCGGAATCCTATTCCCCCGAGAGACAGAGAGCCAGGCGTGAATGCAATCAACAAAGCAGAGTTTATTGGACTGGCTAGCCAGGGTCGAGCTCCCACACGGACACGCAGGACCGGTTAGGAAAGCAAGACCCTGAGCCTCTTAGGGGGAAATCTTATATAGACTGCAGTGGCGTGCATATTTTTGTTATCAACATTAGACAAGCAGGCAGAGCACATCCTGCACGTACTTCACATCTTGCTCGTACCTCACATCTTGCTCGTATCTCACATCTTGCTCGTATCTCACATCTTGCATTCCTCACATTCTATATGCCCTAACTGAGCCCTGCCTCATTGCTTATCTTATCTACATGGGATGTTTGGTACTGGTTTCTCCAACAAGGGGGTTGGGGCCCGCTGAGACCTCATATTCCTTTCATTCCCCCCTTTCTTATGGCCTAAATTGAGGAATCATCCTCGAGAGGATGAAGAGCCTGATATTGTTGGCGGAGGACCAGAAGTTGGATAGTATTAATTCGACTTTTGACAAAAGTCATAAGTCGGTTTAGAATCCAGGGTCCTATGGTAACAAGCAGTAGGATGATTATTATTGGCCCTGCCAGTGCAGATAAAAGGGTAGCCAACCATGGGGACTGGTTAAACCAAGACTCGAACCAGCTTTCCCCTGCCTCTTTTTCTCGTTTTCTTTGTTCCAGGCTCTTTCGGAGTTTAGACATGGAGTCACGAACAACTCCGGTATGGTCAGCGTAAAAACAACATTCTTCCCCTAGAGCAACGCATAGTCCCCCTTTTTGGAGGAACAACAAGTCCAGACCTCGTCGGTTTTGAAGTACTACCTCAGACAGGGAAGTGAGGGATTTTTCTAGGTGGCTAATGGAGGTTTCTATTCTCTCTATATCTTCATCTATGGCTGCGCGCAGCGAAGACATCCCTTTATGTTGAGTAGCCAGGGAGGCTATGCCGGTCCCTGCCCCAGCCACCCCTAGGCTAAGTAGGGTAGCAATGGTTAGTGTAGAAATAGGCTCTCTCTTCTTTCTCTCACCTGTTCCTATATTCCAGTATGAATATAGACTTTCCTCCGAATGATAGAGGATGCGGGGCAGCACAACCACTATAACACAGAATTCTTTAGAGCTGTTAAACACCTTAGTTGATAGGCATGGGGTGAGTCCGGACCGCGAGCATAGCCACCACCCATTGTCCTTTGGAATTACCCATTTAATAGCATTTCCCCAGGTAGAACTGGCGTTAATAACAGTACATAAGTCCCGTCTGTTCTTTGGCACTTTTCCTAAGCAGGTTCCTTGGCCGTTTACCTGCTGTATGGTCAGACCTCTCTTACGGTCTCCCCAGGAACATTGACTAGGGTTTTCCTCAGATGAGGTATCGTGAGTGGTGTTTAGCCCTATTGCCTCATAGAATGGGGGCCTCACATCATAACATAACCAACAGGAGTTAGTCATGTTAGGGTTGGTGTGGTTTAACGTCAGGAAGGCAGCACCCACTAGCTCCCAGAGGGGGTCTTTAGATGCGGTCATGAGACTGGGCCTCACCAGGGGAGGGCTGGTTTCTGATGGTCTTGGAGTTGTAACATTAGCCCGAGCTATGGTTGAGGGAAGGTGGTGAGTTGTGGAAGGTTGGGGAGATGGCTTTACATTGGGCGGCCTAAGTACCTTATTGGGGCCTACTGCTGTGGACGGTGGCCCTATGGGCTCAATTTTTAATCTGACCACTATGGTCGAGCCAGCATGTCCACCATATTTATAAAATACAAGTCCCCATACCTTACCTTGTATCCACCCAGGGGTGTCCTTCTTGCCAGTTTCAGTGAAAGTGACCTTGATTCTATCTAGATCCGTGGGCTGGCATTTATGGGTGGGTATTGGAATTCTGTGCCCCCTTAATATCCCATTTACAAAGGCAAATTTGACTAGGTCTGATTTTGATATCCCCCATTTCCATTCACTATCATTGGATGTGACACATGCCCATGACCTACAGAAGGAGTATTGTATCCCCCCACATTCCTGGTTCTTTTTGTGGCCGGGGCAGGCATAAAACCCATAACGTCGGGCTGACTCCGGGGCAGTAGACTTGTAGGCAGGATTGATGTCTCTGAAGCAGAACTGAAGCTCCGGCCACCAAGTTCCTATGGGGGCAGTGCGAGTAGTCTCGTTGAGGGTGGTATGAGTCTCCCCATCGGTGAGTATCCAGGTTTGCTTATAGGGCTGGTGAGGGTTGGTTTCTGCGAGGCTCCCGCTCTGGGCATTGAGCAAGATCAGAGCGATCAGCCACCCCATCCGTGGCTGCTCCTGAAGGCTCTGCATGTTCCCGGGGCCACAAAAGCTTTAGCTTTAATGGGTTGTCTGGGTGCCGCCGTACAGTCCACTCCTTGACCCCTTCTTGTTTTTGATGATTGGCTCGACGCACGTGGGAGTGGTGGATCCAAGGTCCGATGCCATCAACCTTGAGGGCGGTAGGGGTAGTAAACAGTACAACATAAGGTCCTTTCCATCTAGGCTCTAGGGTTTTGGACTGATGCCTTTTAACCCATACCATGTCACCCGGGACTATGCCATATTCCGGAGCCGGGTCCCTCTTAACAGCGTGGTATGCTTGAATTAAGGGCCAAATCCGTTGTTGCACTTTAGCTAAAGCCTGCAACATGGTCAGGTAATTTGGGGCCAGATCACCTAGTTCTGGGCTTAAGGTCCTCTGAATGATGGGGGGTGGAGCCCCATACAGGATCTCAAAGGGAGTTAGCCCATGGACATAGGGGGAGTTCCGGACTCGGAAGATGGCCAAGGGAAGGAGCGTCACCCAATCACCGCCAGTCTCCAGGGCCAATTTGGCTAAAGTCTCCTTTAGTGTCCTATTCATCCTTTCTACTTGCCCTGAGCTCTGGGGGTTATATTCACAATGTAGCTTCCAATTGGCCCCCATAGTCTGGGCTAGTCCCTGCAGGACCTTACTAACAAAAGCCGGACCGTTATCTGACCCAATTGCCTCGGGCACCCCATATCTGGGTATGATTTCCTCTAGCAAAGCCTTTGCCACTACCTGACTCGTCTCCTTCTTTGTAGGAAAAGCCTCCACCCAGCCTGAAAAGGTATCTATGAATACCAGCAAATATTTGTACCCAAACTTTCCCGGTTTTACCTCAGTAAAATCCACTTCCCAACTTCTTCCCGGAGCCCTCCCCCGTTCCCGAGTACCTGTATGGTGCCCCTCCCTTCGTCCTGGTTTCATGATTGTGCAGCTGGCACAATCTTCCACAATTTGGCGGACTGCTATGGTCTGGTTCGGAAATCGGAGCTGCGCAGATGTCAACAAGTCTAGTAATTTTCTCCGCCCCAAATGGGTGGACTTATGTAAGTTAGCCAACAGGAATCGTCCGAGTTTTTCAGGCAGAATTAACTTGCCTTCCAAGTCGCTTTTCCATCCGTCTTCCCCTTCTCTAAAGGGGGAGTGGGCTCTCATCCAAGTGAAATCCTCTGTGGAGTATTCTGGTCGGGGGGGTAGCGGAGGGAGCTCTGGGACCGGCACGTCTATCGCCGCAACCGTGGAAGGTTGCCCTGTCTCCATGGGAGGACTCACCATTGCTACTCTCTTTGCTTCTTGATCTGCTCTGTTGTTACCGACAGCTTCCGGCGTCTTGGCAGACTGGTGGCCTGGGACATACATCACTGCCACTGCCTTCGGTTTTTCCACTGCCATTAATAGACGCTGGACTTCGGCTAGGTTCTTTAGATGTTTTCCTTCTGCTGTGCGGAATCCTCTTTCGCGATAGATGGCCCCGTGGACATGGATGGTACCGAAAGCATAGCGGCTATCGGTGTAGATATTGACTCGCTTTCCTTTTGCCCTCTCCAGGGCCTCTGCCAAGGCAATTAATTCCGCTTTTTGGGCTGATGTTCCGGGTGGGAGGGCGCTGCTCCATACCGTATTTCCTTCTTGGTCGACTACAGCTGCCCCTGCCCTTCGGGCTCCATCTTGGAAAAAACTGCTTCCATCCGTGTACCAGTTTAATTTGCAGCCGGACAGGGGGGTATCCTTTAGGTCAGCCCGTACCTGTGTAACTTCGGAGAGGAATTCTTTGCAGTTATGGACAGGTGTCTGCAGTTCCGGGTTAGGCAACAAGGTGGCAGGGTTCAGGATTACGGGATCTGTGAATGTGATCCGAGGGGAATCCAACAAGAGCCCCTGGTAGTGGGTGAGCCTGGCATTCGTCATCCATTTCCCAGGGGGTTGTTTAAGGATTCCCTCCACCGGGTGAGGGGCCGTTACCCAGAGGGCCTGTCCAAAGGTTAGTTTATCGGCTTCTCTCACCAGCACGGCAATGGCCGCTATGATGCGGAGGCAGGGGGGCCATCCTGCCGCTACTGCGTCTAATTTCTTGGAAAAGTATGCCACTGGTCTCTTCCAGGGACCTAGCTGTTGGGTCAAGACTCCTTTGGCTACCCCCTTTTTCTCATCTACAAACAGAGTGAATGGTCTTGTAGGATCTGGCAAGGCTAAGGCAGGGGCCTGCAAAAGAGCGTCTTTTAGCTGATCAAAGGCCTGTTGTTCTCTCTCTCCCCAACTCCAATCTGGAGCTTCTTTGGTGGCCTCATATAGGGGTCTGGCTATTTCCGCAAATCCTGGAATCCAGAGTCTACAGAACCCCGCGGAGCCCAGGAATTCTCTCACCCCCCTAGTGGATGTCGGGGATGGGATAGCCAGAATAGTCTGTTTCATGGCATCAGTCAGCCACCTTGCCCCATCTGCAATCCGATAACCCAAATACGTCACTGACCTTTTACAGATGTGAGTTTTCTTGGCACTTGCCCGATACCCCAGCTCACCTAATTCCGTTAGCAGGTGTTCAGTAGCCTTGATGCACTCCTCTCGGGTTTCTGCCGCTAACAGTAAGTCATCAACATACTGTAATAGAGTGACTCGTGGGTGGCTCCGACGAAAAGGTTCCAGGTCCTGGCTCAGGGCCTCATTAAACAGGGTGGGAGAGTTTTTAAATCCTTGCGGCAGTCTGGTCCAAGTGAGCTGTCCGGATTGGCCCCCATCTTCTTGCCATTCGAAAGCAAATAGCGGCTGACTAATTTCTGACAATGGAATGCTGAAGAAAGCATCTTTCAAATCAAGGGTTGTATACCATACTTGCGAGGGGGGTAGGTGGCTGAGCAAGGTATAGGGATTTGGAACGGTGGGATGAATGTCCTCCGTCCGCTCGTTTACCTTTCGTAGGTCTTGCACAGGCCTATAGTCCCCGCTTCCCGGCTTTCGGACGGGGAGCAGAGGAGTATTCCAGGCAGACTGACAAGGTCGCAGTACTCCTTCCTTTATTAGCCTGTGGATATGAGGGGCTATGCCTCTTCGGGCCTCCTCAGGCATAGGATACTGTTTCACCCGAATGGGGAGAGCAGAAGCCTTCAATTGTATAACTACGGGCGGGAGGTGTTTGGCGAGGCCGGTTCCCGCAGTCTCCGCCCAGGCCGTGGGAAATCTTTTTACCCAATGAGTCATGTCCCCTCCTGGTTCCTGTTGACTCAAACAGACGATGCTCGTCAGCCAATGATAGGGACAAGACATGAATCGGGCTCCCTTCTCGATCAGTCACAATTATTCCATCTGGTTCAAAATGGATATGGGCCCCTATTTTGGTGAGTAGGTCCCGTCCGAGCAGGGGAGCGGGGCTCTCAGGGACGACCAAGAAGGAGTGTGTGACCTGGTGTTTTCCTAAGTTCACCTTTCTTTTGGTAGTCCATGTACATAACTGCGTACCGGTGGCCCCCTGAACAACACTTGTTCGTGCCTTGTTCAAAGGTCCATGTGCCTTGTTTAAAACCGAATATTGGGCGCCGGTATCCACCATGAACCCCATCGGCTTCCCCTCCACATGCATTGTTACCCAGGACTCGGGGAGGGGGTCTGAGCCCCGTCTCCTTCAGTCCTCTTCTCCGGCTAGTAGGACTCTGGCCTGCTCTACTGCTCGTTCCCTTTCCCTGTTTTCCCCCGGTCTCCTTCCAAACCCTCTTCTTCCCTTTAACTTAGGACATTCTCTCTTCCAATGCCCCGTTTCCTTACAGTAAAAACAGTGTTCCTTATCCGGGGTCCTGGCGTGGCCCCCTCCTCTGGGTTGGTCCCGGACACCCGCTAGGAAAATACGAGCCATTTCTCTCTGTTGCTTTCGGTTTTCCTTAGCCTGGAACTCCCGGTCCTCCTTTCTCAATTTCTCCTGGGCTTCCCTGTCTTCCTTTCTCTGTCTTTCCTCCCTTTCTTCTGGAGTTTCCCTAGCGGTAAAGACCTTTTCTGCTACCTGTAGCATTTCCCTTATAGTCATCTCCCCTAAGTTTTCCTGTTTATTGAGTTTTCTCCTAATGTCTGGGGCTGCCTGATTAATGAATGAGAGTACCACAGCAGACCGGTGGAGGTCCGCCTCAGGGTCAATCGGGGTGTACTGACGGTATGCCTCATAGAGGCGCTCTAAGAAACCGGCTGGGCTTTCGTTTTCCCCTTGAATGACTGCTTTTACTTTTGCAAAATTGGTGGGCCTTTTAGCGGCCGCTCGGAGACCGGCCATAAGAGTCTGGCGGTAGATCCGAAGACGCTCCCTACCTTCTGCGGTCCCGAAATCCCAATCAGGCCGGCGTAGGGGAAAAGCCTCGTCTATGGCCGGTTGGAGAGTTGTGGGTCTCCCATTATCCCCCAAGACATTCTTCCTCGCTTCGTTGAGGATGCGCTCTCGTTCCTCCGTCGTAAAAAGAGTATTGAGCAGCTGATGACAGTCATCCCAAGTGGGGCGGTGTGTATGCATGATGGACTCCAGGAGATCTATGAGACACTTGGGGTCTTCAGAAAAGGGCGGGTTCTGCGTCCTCCAGTTATATAGATCACTGGAGGAGAAGGGCCAGTACTGAAACTGTTGCCCTCCTCCCGGTCCCCCTTGGCCCACCATCCGGACTGGAAGTGTAGGGACAGTTTCCTCCCCCTGTGTTGATGAGGGGGGCCCGTCTTCCCCCTCCCTTTCCCGGATCCCTCGGGGGCGAAGTCTTCGACCCATTCCTCCTCCTGCTGCCAGTCCTGTTGAGGAGGATGAGGAAATTTCCTCCTCCGGGGCACTGGCTTGGCCAGGGGGAGTCACGTATGGAGGCGGCCGATCTTCCTCTGCCCCTGCGAGGGATGGGTAAAGGGGGGAACTCTCTGGTAAGACCGGAGATGGTGAAGGAGATGCCCTAATTTGAGGACCGGTCAAGGTGGGAAGAGGAAGTTTTTCCTCCTCCTTTATGACCAAGGCGGGCGTGACTGGGGTTTTAGCCCCGGGGGCCGAACTGGAGGGGTGGGTCAGAAAAACTGTTAACCAAGGGGGAGGGTTCCTCACCAGATCCTCCCAAACCAAAATGTAAGAAACTTGGTCTGGATGGCCTCGATTGTCTGGCTGAAAAATGACTGCTTTAACCTTAGTGATCAGGTCTAGGGAGAGGGAACCTTGAATGGGCCACCCGACTCCAAAGGTGGGCCACTCTGCAGAACAAAAGGTGTCGAACTTACCTTTCTTGATGACCAGACCCGCATTTAAGGCCCTTTCTTTAACTTCTGGAAAGTGAGAAAGGATCAGAGACTTTGGGGTTGTTTGTCCCTGTCCCATTGTGGAAGGAGACTCAAACACCAAGAGAGATAGAACAAAAAAGGTAAAGGCAACAATAATTCCACACACACACAACACTCTCCAGCACTCGCTCGGACCGGTCCTTCTCTCACACTGGTGCGCACCCCATTCAACCTCCTCACCGTCCAACTGGGATATCAGGCCGAAAGGCGTCCACTTGACGGGTGGTCGGTCGACTAGCTCAATTAGTTCTTCACCTGGCGCCAGGGTTCCTAAAATGCTCGAGCCCAAATGAGAGGAAAGCCTCTCCCAATAGGACCCTGTGGTCCTCCTTGCGAGATTCCCAGAATGAATCTCCCTGGGGATTGGCCGAATCCCCGCCGCGGCCCAAATGGAACACTCAAGTTCCTCCAAATGAGGGTCTGGGATCCCCTCCCAACGCCTAGGACTTGGGATCGCCCCTGCTTTCTCGCAGGCAGGTTCTGTCTCTCGAGAAAATGAAATCTCGGTGGGACCTCCAAATGTTAGGACCCGGAATCCTATTCCCCCGAGAGACAGAGAGCCAGGCGTGAATGCAATCAACAAAGCAGAGTTTATTGGACTGGCTAGCCAGGGTCGAGCTCCCACACGGACACGCAGGACCGGTTAGGAAAGCAAGACCCTGAGCCTCTTAGGGGGAAATCTTATATAGACTGCAGTGGCGTGCATATTTTTGTTATCAACATTAGACAAGCAGGCAGAGCACATCCTGCACGTACTTCACATCTTGCTCGTACCTCACATCTTGCTCGTATCTCACATCTTGCTCGTATCTCACATCTTGCATTCCTCACATTCTATATGCCCTAACTGAGCCCTGCCTCATTGCTTATCTTATCTACATGGGATGTTTGGTACTGGTTTCTCCAACAAGGGGGTTGGGGCCCGCTGAGACCTCATATTCCTTTCAATAAGATAAGCAGGGCAGCAGGGCTCGGCTCGGGGATATAGAATGTGAGGAATGTGAGAAGGTTGCGAAAGGTGACGGGATGTACCTGCAAGATGTGCTCTGCCTGCTTGCTCAATGTTGATAACGAAAATACGTGCGCAACTGCTGACCTTTTACTCTGTGTTACAAAATCATTGGTTAAGTGCTGCGCGGGCTTTTGCTGTAACGGCAGGTAGTGGTGTATATAAGATTTCCCCTAAAGAGGCTCAGGGTCGTGTTTTCCTAACCGGTCCTGCGTGTCCGTGTGGGAGCTCGACCCTGGCTAGCCAGCCCAATAAACTCTGCTTTGTTGATTGCATTCACACCTGGCTCTCTGTCTCTCGGGGGAATAGGATTCCTGTTCCTAACACTCTTTCCTTCCAGATGGCTGCATGAGCATGCAGGATCAGGAAGGCATACTTAGAATTTGTATAGATGTTAACTCTGTTCTTTTGACAGTCTTAGGGCTTCTATTAGGGCCACTAATTCTGCCAATTGAGCACTTGTGTTAGGAGGAAGAGGACCTGATTTGAGGATGCCAAATTCTGTCACAACTGTAAACTCTGTATGTCTGACACCATTCTTGACAAAGGAACTGCCACCAGTGTATAATTCTAGATCTGGGTTTTTAAAGGGCTGATCAGTTAAGTCAGGTCAGGCAGCATAATTTTCCATAAGTACCTCCTCACATAAATGCTCAGGATTTCCCTCTGTCTCTGGTAGAAGGGATGAAGGATTTAGGCTCTGACTGGTCCTTAAAGTTATTTCTGTCCCTCCCAGAAGCTGGGCCTGATATTTAAGTAGACGGCTGTCAGATAGCCGAAGTTCTCCTTTTGAGTTTAAAATTCCCCCTAGGTCGTGTGGGGTATAAACTGTTAGGGGGCGGTTTAGGATAAGTTTCTGAGCTTCAGGCAGTAGAAGGCTTACTGCAGCCATTGCTCTGAGGCATCCTGGCCATCCCTTGGCTACCTGATCTAACTCTTTGCTTCAGTAGCCTACTGGCTGGGAGTGATGCCCCGGAGCTGAGTCACCACGCCCAAGGCCAGTCCTCCCTTTTCATAGACATATAATTGAAACTTGTCTTGTACTGGGAGACCCAGGGTGGGAGCTGTCATAAAAGCCTTCTTTAACCTGTGGAATGCATTTTCTGACTTGTCATCCCATTCAATAAAGGGCTGGGTATACTTCTGTGCTTCCTTAAGGATTTGATATAAAGGCCTGGCTAGATCTGCATATCCCAGGATCCAAATTCTACAGTATCCTGTGACCCCCAAAAAGGCCCTCAATTGTTTTAGAGTTTTAGGTAGAAGAAACATCAGGATTGGACGGATTCTGTCTTCTCCTAGAGACCTCATGTCTTTCTCCAGGACAAGACCTAAATATGTAACCCTAGACTGACACAATTGGGCTTTTTCTTTAGAGATCTTATAACCTCTATCTGCTAAGAAGTTTAGTAAGGACTCAGTGGCTCATGAAATGACAGGCTTATTTGGTCCACAGAGCAGGAGGTCATCTACATATTGTAGCAGAGTAGCTTGTGGGTATTGCCATTCTGCCAAGTCTTGGGTTAGAGCTAACCCAAAGAGGTGGAGGCTGTCTCTGAATCCCTGAGGGAGGACAGTCCAAGTGACCTGTCCAGACTTTCTTGTGGGGTCCTCAAAGGCAAAGATAGATTGACTTTTAGGGTGTAAGGGATGCAAAAGAAGGCAACTTTTAAATCCAGGACAGAGTAGTAAGTAGTACCCTGAGGTATTTGGGCTAAAAGCATATGGGGATTTGGAACTACATGAGAGGCACTACTGCTTTGTTGATCAGGCGGAGATCCTGGACTAGCCTCCATTTGTTAGGTCCCTTCCTAACACCAAGAATAGGAGTATTATACAGGCTGGAGCATTCTATTAGCAGTCCCTGTCTCTTTAATTCTTTGATTATGGGAATTAGCCCCTCCTTAACTTCTGGCTTTAAAGGATATTGGTTTTTGATGGGGAAACCAGGAGGGGTCCTTGAGATGAATTAGGACTGGGGCAGCTGTTCATGCCCATCCCACAATGTGTCCATCTGTCCACACTGTGGGGTCTACTTGTTCCTCTATTAGGGGCAAGCAAAAGTACTCTCCTGAGGGTAAAAGTAGCTGTACCCCCAATTTGGATAGAAGGTCTTGCCCTAGCAGAGGAGTAGGGGTTTCTGGGACAATTAAAAAGGAGTGACAGAAATGGAAATCTCCCCAGGAGCAGGCTAAAGGCTGAGTGAAATAATGTTCTAGAGGCTGGCCTGATATGCCTCAAACAGTAAGTTTTTTGGAGGACCAGGTCCAGGAGAGAAAGGAATAGCTGAGATGTTGGCTCCAGTATTGATGAGGCTGAACTTGTGCTTAATTTGGGGCCCTTCTGCTTTTACAGTGGTTACAGAAGCCTGTATGGGAGGCCCTGGGACCCGTCATTGGGTGGGAGGCTCTGACCTCTGTTCCCCTGAGAACTGGGGACAGTGTGCCTTCCAATGTTTTCCCCGACAAATGGGGCAGGGTCCTGGAGGTAGCTTTCTCTGGGGGCACTCCCTCCTAAAATGGCCTGTCTGTCCACATTGAAAGCATGTCCTCAGGTTTGGACTTTGTCCAGGAGGAGCCTCTCGGAGCACTGTGATCAGAGCCTCCTGCCGCTTATCCTTTCTCTTTTCCCTTTCCAGGTCCTTCCTTTCTTTTTCTAAGTCCCTGTTATAGTATACAGATGTGGCTACACGGACCAATCGGTCCAGATCTCTGCTCCCTTCAGCCACCAATTTCTGAAGCTTTTTACGGATATCTGGTGCTGACCATGTTAGAAATTTATCTTTTAGGATGATTTCCTCTTCCTGTGACTCTGGTATAATGTTGGTATGCTTTTGTAAAGCATCCTTAAGTCCCTGTAGGAAAGCTACTGGAGTTTCTAAGGGTCCTTGCTGTACAGCTCTGACTTGGGAGTAATTAAGAGGTTTTACCTTGGCACTCCTTAGTCCCTCAAGAATGCAGTGGATGAAATGGTTATGACTCCATTCTTCCTTGTCATTTTCAGGGTCCCACTTAGGGTCATACCTAGGCACTGCCTGATCTCCTGTTGGAATTGGGAATCGAGGCTCCCTTCTAGATATCCAATGTCTTTGTCTTTCTTCTCCCTCCCCCTCCTCTTCCTGTGAGGGCCCAGTAGGAGACAGGCCTGTAGGGCCACTTTTATCTAAGTGATAATTGTCTCCAGCTGTGACTGCCTGATCTAGAACCCGCTGTTTCTCCAGAGAAGTGAGGGTCTGAGATAGCAATAGCATTACATCTTTCCAGCTCAGTTCAAAGTTTTGGCTGACTTCTCTAAATGCCTGGATGTACTGATCTGGATTTTCTGTGTAATTTCCTAAATCCTTTTTTATTTCATTAAGTTCATTCACTCTAAAAGGAACATGAGCTCTGTCCCCTCTAGGAATTAACTGGAGGGGGTTGAGTCCTGTGGGACAGTGTCTAGTGTATGAGGTGAGGTAGCTGGGTAAGGGGGAAGAGGGGTAGCTGATGGAGCATTAGATGGGTTTTTTTTTTTTTTTTTTGCTCAAGGGAGTTTGGGGGCTTTTTGCAAAGGGTTACCATGGTCTGGGTATCTAGCCTGCATTTGTTTAGCCATTCTGGGTGGTCTCTTAGGAAAAAAAACAATTGAACGTATGGAACTTTGGTCCACTTTCCCTCCTTTTTACAGAACATATCTAATTGAAGAATGGTATTATAATTAATGCTCCCTCCTTCTGGCCATCTTTCCTCAGCTCCCAGAGGATACTGTGGCCAAGCCTGGGTGCAGTAAAACTTGAGTTAATAAGCAGGCAAGGGGGGATCCTTCCTGGATCCTTGAGGCTTGATTTCCCATCTAAAAAGGGAAACAAGGGAAAATTGGTCACCTTAACAGAGGTTTCTCCTTTTATCTAAGCGTCCCCAGATAAGAAGAAACTCTAGTGGGAGAGGGCGTCCCACTCTCTCTTGCTCCTTCCACTGCCACTCGTGGATAGAGTCATGGAGGATTTACAGATAGATATCTCAGTTGTACCCACCCCCCTGAGATGATCTTTGACCAATCTCTCATCTATTTGACTTGCCTGTTTGCCCTGTGACCCAAGTAGGCCTAGTTCTCCTCTATCAGCTGAACGCTTGTAATTAAAAAGTAACTCTATCAAAGTAACCAAGAGGGCTTGCATGGCCAGAAGGAAGACCCCTTTAGAGGCATGGATGGGGACTCTTGATGAAGTAGACTTTTGTTCCCCTATATATCCTGTGAGGCATTTATGCTTTCTATGGAAGGAGAGAGAGAGAGCATCTGGAGGCTTTTGCTCTGGTAAGGGGCAAAAACGGAGACCTGAGGTTTTTGCCTTTTAACTGTCCCCCCCCCCCCAGGGCAGGCTATGGAACCTGTTTAACCAGTTAATCTGATGCTTGACAAAGACAGTCAAACCTAAATTGGAGACTAGCACTTTCTGATGCCTGTAGGGATTTTTCCCAAACTCCCTGAAGAAAGAAGCTCACTGCTATTTACAGCAAAGGCAGGGAGGGGGACACTCATCCTGAACTGCCTGGGAAAGGGGAAGGAGAGGCTGAGGGTTGAGGAAAAAGAGTTTCCAGGCTCAACGCATGAGGGATTATTGATCACCCCTGCTGTCCAGGTCGATCCTGCCCAAAGGCAGTACTGGAGCACTGGAAGCAAGAGGTGACCTCCACTCTCGGGCCACGGAAACCATGAAGAAAGCATGAGAGATCTGATTGTCTGTTTGCCGCGGACATGGCTGGAGAGGTCCAAGACTTAGCCGCCTTTGGGGCCTCAGGGGGGGTCAGAAAATTGCATTTCCAGCCTTTGGGTGACACTGGGGAGTGCCCCAGCCAGAACACCTTTTGTGGCTTGAAGACAAACTTTCCTTTCCACCGGCTGTTTTCGGACCTCCCCTTAAGCTGGTCAGATCTTGAAAGAGAGTGTTAGTGTTTAAGGAGAGGAAAAAAGAAAAAGCCTCGGTATACTTAAATATAGTTCCGCCCACGTAGCATTGGCAGTGCAGTACAAGCCCCTGCCCGGCCTCTGAGTTTCCTCAGATTGCCTGCGGACAGCTGTAGTGGGCTCAGACCTTTTCCTTAGTTTCCCAAGGAAGAAACCCTCCTTAACAAGACAGAGAGGGAGAGGTCGACCTGAGAGTTCCACTGTAGCTAGGCCGTGGTGGGGGGTCTCTCCTGGAAAACAGACTCCACCGGAGTGCCGGATGCTCACAGTCACATTCCTAGGCAGTCTTTCCCAGTTTTGCACAACCTGTACCGACCTCAGGTGAAGGTTGATCCCTTCCTGCGTCGCCAAATATGATGAAGGGATGACACGCGCAGGAATTTCAGATGCTCAGGGTTCTTGAGCCTGCTCTGAGAATGAAAGCACAGACAGACTCTAACAGCAGAGGTGGGGAAGATTTTATTTATAGAGAATTTAGTTGGAGAAAAGAGAAGAGAAAGACTGCATATTGGAGAATGCAGGGGGACCCGGAAACCCGTGATCCCCTGGGTCAGGTTGGGGAGTGGGGTTTTATAGCCTATTTGCATTGCCTGAGGGTGGAGATGCCTTTCAGATGCAAACAGGCGTTTCCTAGGGAGGAGAAGTGTCTCCTTGACCACTTATCGCCTTTTGGGACCTCCCGCAGTCCGTCCTTCAGTCCTTCAATACTGTGCCTTTGAAGGAGTGTCTAGGGAGGATGCTCCTCGGAAAGGGTCTTGAAACTAGGAGCGTCATTCCCACCACATTGTACTTCCCTGCGATGTGCTGCCTAATGCCATAGCCACAGGGCAAGAAAAGCCAGTGAAACAGTAGCAACCAAATTCAAAGAACTCAAAAGGTTCGTTTATTATAGTGTGATAAATTCTAGAATTAAAAAATACCAAATCAAAGTGAAAACGGCAACAAGCTTGCATTGGCCGGGAATCGAACCCGGGCCTCCCGCGTGGCAGGCGAGAATTCTACCACTGAACCACCAATGCCAACATGAACTATGGTTTGCTGCAAGAACATTTCACCTCATCTCTAATCTCCGCCCACATTCCACAAAGAATCAGGATACTTTTTTGAGTCACAGTTTCAAAAACATTGCCTCTATGTTTCAAGAGTGAATTTTTTTCGTACTTAAAAAACAACTACTTAAACTTATGGGTTTGAGGCTGTGGGTCTATTTGCTTTTGGCTTTCCCGATCCGCTGGACTCGCACCGGTCCTCTTAGGCAGCCTGTAGGCTTGGAAGCTGGAGCCGGGGAGAACGCGTCGGTGAGGTTACGGCCTCAATTGGCTCCTACCAGGAAGAACTGGAACTTTCTCCATTCTCCATGTTTCTTTTCAGCAACTCTGACTCAGACATGGCTAGCCTAGCCATCCTGCGCCTCCCGCCCTTCTCCCCTCCCCGCTGGGCCAGACCGCCCGAACCTTCTCCCAGAGTCAGCACGGCGCCTCTCGGCTGAGTCAGCTTGGGCGGGCGGGGATCCGCGGCTCTCCGGGGGCCGAGAAGGTGCGGGAAATTTCATGGCGGTGGGGGCGGGAGGAGGCGGATCCCTTGCAACCGGATAAAAAGCCGGTGGAAACGGAGCCGAGCAGATCTCGGGCTGGCTGGCTGGAGAGGAAGTGAGGGAGCCTTTGCTGAGCGCCCCTGCGCCACCGAACAGCATCAACTTTTGCAGCCTCGCGCAATTGATCCCGCAGCTGACGCGCCGCACCAGCGCTAGAACCCATAGCCATGTCTGCCCCAAGGGAAGTGGCCATCGGCATCGATCTGGGCACCACGTACTCGTGCGTGGGCGTGTTCCAGCGGGGCCAGGTGGAAATCCTTGCCAACGACCAGGGCAACCGTACCACACCCAGCTACGTAGCTTTTACCGACACCGAGCGTCTGGTGGGCGACGCTGCCAAGAGTCAGGCGGCTCTGAACCCGCACAACACTGTGTTCGATGCCAAACGGCTAATAGGCCGCAAGTTCACGGACGTGGCGGTGCAGTCGGACATGAAGCACTGGCCTTTCCCAGTGGTGAACGAGGGAGGCAAGCCCAAGGTGCGCGTGTCCTACCGCGGGGAGGACAAGATGTTCTACCCCGAGGAGATCTCGTCCATGGTGCTCAGCAAGATGAAGGAGACAGCCGAGGCCTACCTGGGTCAGCCCGTGAAGCACGCTGTGATCACGGTGCCTGCCTACTTCAACGACTCGCAGCGTCAGGCCACCAAGGACGCAGGTGCCATTGCGGGGCTCAACGTGCTTAGGATCATCAACGAGCCCACGGCGGCCGCCATCGCCTATGGGCTGGACCGGCGGGGTGAGGGAGAGCGCAACGTGCTCATTTTTGACCTGGGTGGGGGCACCTTCGACGTGTCAGTTCTCACTATCGACGCCGGTGTCTTTGAGGTGAAGGCCACGGCTGGAGACACTCACCTGGGCGGAGAGGACTTCGACAACCGGCTGGTGACCTACTTCATGGAGGCGTTCCAGCGGAAGCATCATAAGGATGTGAGTGGAAACAAGAGGGCCCTCCGCCGGTTGCGCACCGCCTGTGAGCGCGCCAAGCGCACCCTGTCCTCCAGCACCCAGGCCACCTTGGAGATCGACTCCCTGTTCGAGGGCGTGGACTTCTACACGTCCATCACTCGTGCTCGCTTTGAGGAGCTATGCTCAGACCTCTTCCGCAGCACCCTAGAGCCGGTGGAGAAGGCGTTGCGGGATGCCAAGCTGGACAAGGCCCAGATTCAGGACGTCATCCTGGTGGGTGGTTCCACCCGCATCCCTAAGGTACAGAAGCTGCTGCAGGACTTCTTCAACGGCAGGGAGCTGAACAAGAGCATCAACCCCGATGAGGCTGTGGCCTATGGGGCTGCCGTGCAGGCGGCCGTGTTGATGGGGGATAAGTGTGAGAAAGTGCAGGATCTCCTGCTGCTGGATGTGGCTCCCCTGTCCCTAGGGCTAGAGACAGCAGGAGGGGTGATGACCACACTAATCCAGAGGAATGCCACCATCCCCACCAAGCAGACCCAAACCTTTACTACCTACTCTGACAACCAGCCTGGGGTTCTAATCCAGGTGTACGAGGGTGAGAGGGTCATGACCAGGGACAACAACCTGCTGGGCTGCTTTGAGCTCGGTGGCATCCCTCCTGCCCCATGCGGAGTCCCCCAGATTGAGGTAACCTTTGAAATCGATGCCAATGGTATCCTGAGTGTGACAGCCACTGACAGGAGTACAGGCAAGGCTAACAAGATCACCATCACCAATGACAAGGGCCGGCTGGCTAAGGAGGAAGTGGAGAAGATGGTTCATGAGGCCGAGCAGTATAAGGCTGAAGATGAGGCCCAGAGGGACAGGGTGGCTGCCAAAAACTCCCTGGAGGCTTATGTCTTCCATGTAAAGGGCTCCTTGCAAGAGGAAAGACTTAGAGACAAGATTCCTGAAGAGGACAGCCGAAAAGTGCAAGATAAGTGTCAAGAAGTCCTCGCCTGGCTGGATCACAACCAGTTGGCAGAAAAAGAGGAGTATGAGCATCAGAAGAGTGAGCTGGAGCAAATGTGTTGCCCCATCTTCTCCAGGCTCTACCGGCAGCCTGATGTTCCTGGGGGCAGCAGTTGTGGAGCTCAAGCCCGCCAGGGGAGGCCCAATACCGGCCCCATCATTGAGGAGGTTGACTGAATGACAACTCATGATAAGTCTTCTGTGACTTGTCCCTGTAAGGGCTGGGCTTATTGGACTTTTAGACTGTCTACCCTAATCCTGCATGGGTTGGGATAGGTGTCTTGCTCCCAAAACTTCGAACTTTCTTCTTACTGTATTTTGTAACTGAGGTCTTTGTCACTGACTTTTTTTTTTTTAATCAACTTCTCTCATTTCAAACAAGCAGAAGTCATAATTTATTATTAACATTTGCTTTCGCCTACATTTTGTGTATATTGTTACTTGCATGTATGGATACTGTTATGTGAAATACAACTGTAGTTTTAAATAAACTTTTTACAAAACCTTCTTGGTTTTTTTGTTTGTTTTTTTGTTGTGGTACTGAGCTTTGAATTCAGGGCCTTCACCTTGAACCACTCCACCAGCACCCTCCCCCCCACTTTTTGCTCTCCAAACTGTTTTCCCAGACTGGCTTCCAACCTTGATCTTAATGATCTCTGCTTCCTGAGTAGTTAGGATTAAACACATGAGCCATTGGCGCCCTGCAAAACCTTGGTTTTCATTTCAACAATAAAGTACATGATGGGGCTTGGCTTTCAGAGGCTGAAAATGTTGGAGCAGGTGCAGTAGAAGGTATGTGAAGAAAATTCACAAGGCTACATACTAGATTCCTAAATGGGAAAACAGGATAAGGGAGAGAACAGCAAAGTGTGAGGGCTGATAGAAGAGGGTTGTGCTTATAGGGCAGGAAAAGGGAGGGAGAGAGATGGGGTTGAAAAAGCAGAGAATGGAAGGCTTAACTTAAGTACTGGCAATATGCCCAGTATGACCGTAAGGTAAAGATTATTGTGAGTCTAGTGTATTTGGTTAGCCTGTGTATTAATAATACAAATAGTTTACATCCTTCTTAGCTGTTTCTGATCCTGTCACTTTATCCATTTTTCTTTTGTAGACAAGACCCCCCAAGTCTTGGACTCTGGGGAATGTAGATATTAAGTAGATCTGGGGGTGTGGCTGAAGTTACTGTTGACCTTGTCTATGACAGAGAAGGTCACTGGTTTCTGCTGAGGGGTTGGAGGAGAATGACAACAACAGTGACAGTGTAGCATTGGATTCTCAGACTCTATACTGTGCAGCTTAAGTTCTCCAAACGTCAATTCTTGTGTTCTCCATGTTTCCAGACCTTCCCCCAGATAATGTGAAATTGAACATATTGTTCCTGAAGAATAAAGTTGCTGAACCTGAGAGCCCCACAACAGTTGGGGGTGATGATGATAACATTACCTCAGTGTTGCTTCAAGGGTTCAACTAATATATAAAGAGGTAAAAAAGAGTGTTAAACATGTAATACATTATCAACAAATATTAGCTACTACTAATAATTAGTTGAGTGTCTCCTAGGTAACAGGTCCTTAATATGCCTAATTTAATCCTACTAGCATGTCATAGGGCATTATTCTTTTTTTTTGAAGACAGGGATTCTGAAGTTCAAAGAGATCAAGCAACTTCTCAGGGTCATTTATGTACTAAATGTGGGTAGAGATGGGAAGGCTGGGATTAAGAATCTTGTCTTGGGGACATGGCTCAAGTGGTAGATCACATATGTAGCAAGTGTGAACTCTGAGTTCAACCCCCAGTACCACAGTAAATAAATAAATAAATAAAAATAAAAATAAAAAAGAATCCTAATCTGCCTGCTTCTAAAGTTTGAGCATGTCACTTCACAAATAGGTCATAACTCTACATATTACCAAAACTTCACGCAGATACTGTAAAGTTGGATATATTATTCCTATAGAATACAGCCATTTGCTGAGTCCTGAGAGGAAAAAAAATACATTATTGTGTACTTACATCATTAAATGAACAGTTGTGCGTTTTTGATAACAGGTGGCTGAACCTGTAAAATATCCTCAGGCTCACTTCTGCTGCCATTTAAGTAAATGACAACGTACCAGCAAGGATAAATGTACATGAGTTAGTTCCCAACTAATCCAGTCCATGCAGTTTCTATCATATGAGCACAGAAATAAAAGTGGGCATGGCCAGAGCAATGCCATAATATATTTCCCTTAGTGGTCTTTGGCAGGTAGAAAGGAGGTTGCATTTAACAATCCACTCATCCCTGGATGGATGTCACTTCACATTTTTAGCTGCCTTTTTTTCTGCACCTGACCCAAGTGCTATGCAGTCAGCTTCACATTGAAGGAACCTGCACATAGATAGATAGAATAAGTCTTTTGATACTTTCATATGCATTTGAATCACCTGGGAATCTCTAAAGGCAGACTCAGTAAGTCTGAGGTGGGGCATGAAATCTTTAATTTCTAATGGAGTTCAAGGCTGTCTCAATTCATTCTTATATCCATTTTACTGAGAAGCAAACTAAGACTCAGAAGGGTCAAATGCATTTCCAAGGTCACAGTCTAGTAAATGACAGAGAATGCAGTCTGTCTGGCAAACTTTCATTGATCAGCCTAAAGGTGAACATTTCCATCCTCACCCTATGGACCTACTGGATTCAACTTCTTAACAGCTCTCCCTCTCTTCCCAGAGCAAGTCTTTTTTCATACCTAGCTTCTGCCAAATCAGAAAGCAGTTTATTTGTGAACTTCTTAGAAAAAGGATTTCTTGAAGCAATGAACTCTAGTGATAAGTTTGTTTTTGTTACCAGTTTTGCATTTGGTCCATTAATTTCTCTTTATGATGTGAAAAAGCAAAGCTACTGAATTAGAATTGGTGGTGGGATGGGGAGAGTAAGGCCATGGAGAAACTCATGCTTGGCAAAGTTTGACAATACTGCCTTGGTATTAAAATAATTATGCTAATTATAGCAAATTAAGAGACCCTGTGTTGGTTTTCCCATGTTCTGTGTCACTTGGGCAGAGAAGACTTTGATATGTACTTGCCTTAGTGTGCTGAACATATGGAAAGGGTTGGATACATTGTTGTCAGATAAAAGATAAACAGGCCCTGGGAAGCTGCAGCAAAAAAAATTTCATAGTTAGGGATAGATGTGAGTTTCAACTGCTTTCTGATTCCAGACAGCCCCCTAGGTATAATAGAATAGGTTTAGTACTGTATTTACAGGGAAGCACAAATAATCTTCATATAGGTAGTGTCTCAAGATTAAAGAGTGTTCATCGACATTCCTTTCTCCAAAAATTCAACTGCATTTGCTTGATGGTTTCACAGGGGGGGAAAAGGAGCAAGAGTAAAAGTACCATTTTGTCAGAAGTGGGATTTGAACCCACGCCTCCAGGGGAGACTGCGACCTGAACGCAGCGCCTTAGACCGCTCGGCCATCCTGACACGGAATTGCATCCTTTCTTAATTTTCCTTTAAGTTTATCAGATAGCTGTGCTCGCTTTGTCATTACTTGCAGTGTCATACAGTGATAGAACGTATTAGTCATAATAATGCCGTGTTTCAAATAAACTCTACCTGAATTTTGCAAAGCAGGAAAAAAACCTGTCACCGACATCTCTTTCCTACTTCCTCACCTACTTCATCTTAATTCTTAAATCTCTTTAGCGCCTTTCGAGCGAGCCTCAGTTTCTCCAGAGAGGCCAAGCCAGGCCAGTGGATCTGGTACCGGTCAATTTCCCTCGCAGCCTCCTCCCTAAATCTCTGTTACGGAATCCGACACCCGGTGCATCCCAGTGCAGGGCTTCATGGAGCTGAGAGCTGGAGTCGGGCTGTGAGGGAAGCCGGAGGAAAAATGTTTCGTCGAACTAAGCCCCTGTTTGTCGCCAGGGAGCGCGGTCCCAGACTTGTGGTTCTCAGTCTGGAGTGGCTTTTGCGCTCCCACTCAGGGATCATGAATGCCAAACACCGACAGCAGGCGCTAGCAAGTTCATTACTTTTACTTTTCTTAAATGCATAATTCCGAAGCGATAAAAGAGAGAAGCGTTGGTGGTATAGTGGTGAGCATAGCTGCCTTCCAAGCAGTTGACCCGGGTTCGATTCCCGGCCAACGCATTCGGGTTTTTTTTTTTTCCCCCCTGCCAGTAATATATTTCTGACTACTAGCGGGACAGCGACTTAAATTCAAGCAGGAAATACCTGTATCACTTTTTCCACCACTTTGGGGTGTAACCCCTAGGCATTTTCTCTGCCGATTTGCGTTTTGACCGGATTAGATTATTAAGGATTACTTCTCCACCCGTTTCTCACCCCACCTTCCTCACTTCCTTAAACTTCCAATTGTTCGGGAATCTTTGGGATCTTCTGAGATCTCTTGTTTGAATGTTAATCTCGGAAAGGGGCGATATGTCTTTATATGTGAGGTTCGTATGGTGGCTATGAACTGTGGAGAATTCATAATTGGCGCATGCGCCTAAAGACCGCATTTTTAAACTTAATTTTCATTTACAAATTAACTGAAAAATACACTAAGGGAAATTACTAGGTAAGTGGAAATTTTAAAACGGATACTCAGTTCAGCTACCGGAAAACATTTAAGTACGTTTGGAAAAACCTGGACATTTGAGTCTACTTTTTCGATTGAAAATTTTGTGAAATTTAAGTACTGGTTGTGTTTCCTATAGAAGATTTAACGTCCCAGTTGAAGTGTAAAATGCTCAAAGTGTAAAATGCATTTCAGATTTTGAAGATGTAAGAAAAAACATGGCCAATTAGTGATATTTTATTATTGATTACATTTCGAAATATTTTTGATATACCAGATTAAATAAAATTTAATATTAAAATTATTATATTTGTTTTTATTCTGTAATTTGGCTATTAGAAAAGTAAAACTTACTTGTGGCTTCGTACGATGTTTCTATTGTAACGTGCAGATCTAGATAGTGAAAGCACAATTTTGCCTGCAACTGGCAACTTTTTTGTTGCACAGATAACGTAGCAATAACTTTCCTAGGTAGTAATTTAGAAGCAGAGATCGCGGTTGTCCTCGTTAGTATAGTGGTGAGTATCCCCGCCTGTCACGCGGGAGACCGGGGTTCGATTCCCCGACGGGGAGACTGGGCGTGTTTGTTTTTTTTTTTTCCTTTCAGCACTCCTTTGATGAGTCTTAGGAGGTTTAAATGCACATCATTCTTAAGTAACTTAGAAGTTTCGGTTCCAAGATCATGTCTTTGTGTAAAGAAGTTCGTGGACTTAGGGCAAGGGAAAGAATGGGTGCAGTTATTTTAACTCTGGCTGTGTCTTAAGGTGATGGGTGATGAATCCAGTAAGCGAATTTTCTTCTCATTCGCCACTGAATGGGTCTGCTATGGGGTTTATTGTTTTACCAGGACCCCCTGATGCTCACAGGAAGGCCATCCTAGAATTCAGGTTGTGCCTGAGCCCTGGCTTCTGGATTCCCATCTTTCTTCCTTGCCATCAGCGGGGGATGGTGCTACCTTTCTCCCATGTTCGCTGCTCTTCTGCAGTGGGCACCCCAAGTAATCAAGTCTGCACTCTTTGCACTCCATTCTGCACTAGGTGTGCAGACTTGGGAAACAACCACCCCTGCCATGGGTGACGGGGATTAAAAAAGATTTCATGCCTAAACCATGCACAGAAAGGAGCACTGGTCTGGCAATTAGGAGGCCTGGCTTTTTGTTTTGTTCGTGGTTGCTGTTGGTTTTTTTTAACTACTAACGAATGGTTTGCTTTGGGGCAAGTCATTTCACTTTTCTAGACTTGGTTTCTTCCTCATTAAAACCGAGGAGCACTTTAAACTCCATAGTCTTTGAGGGTCTTTGTGGCTCTAAAGTCCTTTGAAGTAGAGTCCTGTACTAGGAAAGAGTGTGACTTTTACAGTCAGACTTTGAATTTCAACTCTTCCACTTAACTAGCTCTTTAACCTTGGCCAAGTATTCAATCTTTCTGCGCCTCTGTTTCATCATCTAATATATATATAATGGTAATAACTGTACCTATTCTGAGTGGTTGTTTTGAGGGTGAAAGAATCTGGCACATAGAATATGCTTTTTTTTTCTTAAAAGAAAAAACTAGTTTTCCTGTATGGAAGAGTTATACAAAGTCCTTGCACAAAAGAAATAAGAGAATAATAAGGAAATTGCAAACAAATAAAAGGCACCCACCCATGTAGCCACCATCCAGAGAAACCCTGTTAATATTTTCCTGTGTATCTCTTTTGCATTTTTTTCCCTCCAGTGTTGGGCTCCTGTTGCACACCATTGAGTTACGTCCCCAGCTGTCCTTGCTGTTTCTTTTTTTTAGTGTTTCAAAAGTAAAGTTGGAATAAAACTGTGCATATTGCCTTTTATTTTTTGATAGGCTGTCTTTTTAAAAAACCTGTCTTAGGTTTGCAGTAAAATTGAGTGAGAAATATAGATTTCCCATATTGACATGTTTTTTTAACCCCACTGACTTTTTACTTAGAAATGTAACAAGTTCTACATTCATTAAACATTAGCCTGAAACATCCTTCTAGCCACTTATTGTGTTATGCTATTTGGCTACATCAAAATTTCTTTCGCAAATCTATTTTTGAATGTTTATGCTGTTCCCAGTGTTTTTCTGTCTCCTCTGTCTGGGCAGCCTCTGAAATCTACTTCAGTCTTGGAGCTATGATTTTCACCCTGGAGTGTCTACTTCAGAGGCCAGGCAAGGAGTTAAGGAGAATTCTCTGCAGATTTGATTCCCCCCACCTGGCTCCTTCCTTTCTGAATTACACTTTCAAAGCAGGCAGCTCTAAATTCCATCCTGATGCACTAGACCAGTAAGACTGCTGTTTTCTGCCTGAGTTTATGTCTGAGTGTGGCTGGTGGGGTGGGGGGGGATTTTACCCTCCCTGGTTCCTTCTTCCAGGGCTTGATTCCTCTTTGATTTTCTGTCTGATTTGATTCCCCTCCAGTGTCTTCAAACAGCTTTCAAAAAGAAAACTTAGGCCAGAGTTTATAGTTGGGATCTGTGGAGTGGTCTGTTCCACCATTATGGAAACTAGAATTGCTTTTTAATTTTATTAACTGCATTTTTGAAGTTCGGGTTCTAATATTATTTTTTCTGATAATTAACTTTTTCTTTCTTTTCTTTTTTTCACTTTTTCTATGTAGAACAACCTTTCCCACTCCAGTATAAGATCAAATTGGCTTTTTTTTTTTTTTTTTTTGGTGGTGGTGGTGGTGTGCTCTACCACTGACCTATACCCTTAGCTCACAGAGTAGTTTTTAAAAAAATTTTTCTGTTTGTTTTTTGACACTTTATTTTTCTTCTTGAAATTATTTTGAGATAGTAGTGAGGTAAATCTAGAACTCTGTTCTCTTCCCTGCACCTAAATGTGTTACACCCATATGCCTAATAATATTTTTTCTCTCCTTGATCTATCAGGTGTTGAGAGATGGATAATGATTCTATGTTGATGGACTTATTACTTTTCCCTTGTAAGTAATAATTCTTACTTTTTATGTCTTAATGCTATTTCATTAAAGTTTTATATATTTATAATTATTATATGTTCATCATGAGTTTAACCTTTTATTATATGGTAACCACCCTCATTACTAATGATGTGTTCTTTCTTAAACTTTATTTTGCCTGATATTAAAACCTGTATTTCATATTTCTTCTTTTTAGAATATTCCTGGCATATCTGCTTTCATTCAATCTTTGTTTCTTTCCATTTTTAATGTCTTTTACGTGGAATAAAGTTGATTTTAAAAATCCATCTTGACTTTTTTTTTAACCACAAATACACAATTTTCCCCTGGTATTGTGTATATATATATATATATATATATATATATAATTTTTATTAATTAAAAAAATAACTGGGCTGGTAGAGTGGCTCAAGTGGTAGAGCGCCTGTCTAGCAAGTGTGAGGCCTTGAGTTCAAACGTGAGTCCTCCCAAACAAAAACCAAAAGCAACAACAAAAAATAAAAACTACAGGGGGTCGGGGTTTCTTTTATTCTTTTAGAGCGACCCTTTCTTCTTTTGGATTGCCGTCATGTGCTTGTAAAGTGAGGCCTAGGAAATGTGTGCATTTGGAATAAACTGAAAAGCGATGCATTTAACTTCTGCCAATGTAGTACAAGAGGAGAAGCTCAGAGTAGTTGTTCCCAAACTTGAACTGCACAGACGAGCAGACTTTCCCCCTAATTGTTGGCTACCCAAACTTTTCATTTTGCCAAGTTAGGAGATGAAGTGAAACAACCACACCCTCACCAACTATCATATATCCTAATTATAATTTTATAAAAGAAAGAACACTAAAAAACAAGAATTGAAAGTGTTAAAGAAAACCTCAGTGTAAAGTCATTTGGCAAATATATGTATAAATAAAATACAAATACATATTTTATAAAATACCGGTGAACACACACATATGTAATTTCTACATATGGATATCTGTTTGTATTTTAATTTCACTGAAGTCCTTGAAAACTTTGACCTGCACCTAAACTGAAACCCCCTGATTGGCGGATGGCAGTGCAGAAAAGAAGAAGGTTCTGTGCGGGGACTCCAGAGGGGCCCTGGGACTTGGGCAACATAGAAAAATGGCTCATTACGGGAGAGGGAGGATAAAGGCGAATGGTGGAGGGGGTGAATTCAACTATGATATATTGTAAGAACTTCTGTAAATGTCACAATATACCCCTAACACAAAAATAATATGATAATTTTTAAAAAGGCTTAGTAGACCCAGGCCTGACGAGGATCCCTGGTCGATGGGGGTAGACTGGGGGGTGGGTCCCTGTCCTTAGCTATTTGGGTCCGGGTGTGTGAATGTGAAAGTCCCTAAGTTACAGGCACTTCGAAGCCCGGTATTCCGTCTGAGGGCCTCACAGCGAGTAGAAACTTTTCAGACCAGCTGGGGTTGAAGATTCATTTTGTTACCCAAACAGCCCTTACTTAGATACTTCCTTTTGCTGGACATGACTGGCCACGTGATACAATATTTGTAATTTCACAACGATAATCTTCTTACGAGCCCCTAGTCACACAGGCACACATGCAGACATACATTGTCTAGATCAGCAAATAAAGATTCTTTATTACAGAGCAAAACCAACTGAGCTTCAAGCCCAGGGAAAGCATCCATCTTGAATTTCCCAAGGACCCTTCGCTGGTTCATCCTCTTCTGCTCTCCTTTCCGTCTCTGGTGGGCAGAGCCGAGCCCCACTGTATAGCTAAGCGAGCAGCGAGCACGGGTGAAAGCCTGCCCGCAGCGCGGAAAGGCCAAATCCCACCGGCCCCACGTCAGCTTCAGCCACGGCATTTTGCAGACGTAGAGCATTACGAATTTACTCTTCAGTGAACTGGCCTGACAGCATAAGTTTTCATCGCCTGTCTCTGTGGCGCAATCGGTTAGCGCGTTCGGCTGTTAACCGAAAGGCTGGTGGTTCGAGCCCACCCAGGGACGGGGGGTGATGTTTTGTATCTTGGGATCTGTGTACCTGGAAACTCAAAAACAAAACGTTTGCTCCTAAACCTCCCGGGAGCTCTGTGGCTGTCCTTAATGGTTTGGAAGCCGTTGGCGTAAGCGATGAGTGTTGCACTTGGTTTTAGCTGCTGTAACCGCTGTGATTGCGTAATGGAACCGACGCTTCGCAAGAATTTACTGACCTGAGGAAGTACAGTCCCAGTAATCGAAAGGTGAATTTTTTATCTTTCCCATCACGGTATCTTTGTAGTTCATGACCTGTGTGACGAGCACCACCCGGTTCCTGGGTCCTGTCCTTGCTCCCACTTCTTGGAGGGTCAGCCTCTTTAATATTACTGGGACTGCATCCAACCAGATCGGCTTAGACTCCTTCAAGGACTTTCAGGGTCTGATGCAATCACCTCCTTAGCTTGGACACCAGTGCCCTTCAGGATCCCGCCTTAGAACTCTCCTCTCTCCCTCTGGATGCACTTGTCTGCTGTCTAAATCTCATCTAATCTTCATACACTTTTCTGTAATATTCTTGGCATATAACTTATAATTCACACAATTAGGTTTTACTTCTACCGAGGTCTCTACCTCCTGCTTAGCTGTGGCTCCTCCTACCAGCCCCAATGCACTGAAATGATCTTCAATTCCCACCCACTCTCCTATCCTGTATCACCCATAATCCAACCCCTCATTCAGTTGTCCCAGCAAGATTTGGAAAGCAAGCTGGCTTATTCACATGAGTTGTAGTGATATGGTTATGGAGAGAAGACGGGTTTCTCATTAATACAAGCCAGTCTCACACAGAATAGAATTTTAACAAAAGGAAGGAAAAACAAGATTTTATCTTTCATGTTTTATTGTCGTATTTTTTCCCATCTTTTTGAGTAGCATGCCAGATCTTGTAAAATGCTTTATTGGAAGCAAGACATGCTCTATTAAAAACATCTAAAGCAGAAAAAGGTAGCTAAAGCTTTCTTCCATAAGCAACAATCGTCTTCCCATGGGTACTGCCATGCTGAGGACTTCAAAGTTTCATCATTTAAGTCAGGGGTGCTCAGGACATTGAGTGTGGGTTAGCCAACATTTGTTTAATGAATGATGTGAACAAATTATACCTGGAATAAGTACTGAAGCAGAAAAGCTGTTTTTTATAGTCCTTGCCCTTCCTCACTCTAATTCTTACTACCTTGGTCAACAAACCTGTCTTTGCCCTCCCCCACTCCCCTGCCAGTTTCTTCCTGTGAACTAGTGGATGACACTTTCATGACGAATGTTCTCAGTTCAAATGCTCAGCCATCTCTGCTCACACAGTACTTGTTCCATGCTTTTCAAACACGAGGACTGGTCTTGCAAGGCTGGTTCCCTTCCTGGCCCTATTTTCTACTCACAGCATTAAGAGGATTCATCATTATAGGCTCACAGACCATCCCATTTCTGATAGAGACACCCCTGGAAAGCTCAAGTCCATGTCACCAGTGTGATTTTCTGTAACTCTGCCATGGCTCCTGTTCTAGGAAGGCAGCCTTATCTCTGGGCCCAAATATGGCATCTCCCTGCTGTGTCCCAGGCTCCCCTGCTCTTTCTCAACCATCCCCCTCATCTGCTCTGCTAATTGCTTAGATCCTCAGCAATTCTCACACTTTGTCTGGAAAGAGTTTGAGGGTCCTCTGAAGGCATTGAGCCCTGGAGCAACAGATGCAGGCCCTGTTCAACCATTAATTCACTTATCTACTTATGCACTTATTTAGGAATAGTTATCCTACATTTAAAAGGTACTATCCAGAGCCTGTATTGTTGCCTTGCTATGTGGGACTGGTTGGGACAGAGAAAGTGTATAGCTCTGAGACTTCCATTTCTGGGAGTATGGCTGGTTACTGGGGCTTCTCTGTTAGCCCTTAAAGATTGCAGGCCTTTGCTTTTCATTGGAGATCACCCCAGTGGAGATCAAGAGAAAACAGAGAGTTGAAGAAAGGGCCTTCAGCACAGGCTCTTGAGTTATACTTTTCTCCCTGCTCTAGGAGGTGCCTAACACAGATGATGAAGTTGCAAATCCAGAGAAATTCATAGATGCTGTGCCACTGCTCTCTCTACCCCATGAGCTAAGGGGTCATTTGTCTTGAGGATCCCGGTTCCATTGAAATTTGTGGTCCTTCCAGTTTTCCATTGAGCTTCGAAGGTTTCTCTGCATAGAGTAGTATAGCCCCGTGTCTGCTGCAAACAAGACTCCCATCACCAGGCAGAAGATGATTTGGTGCCAAGGTAGAAAGACTGATGAGATGGATGGAGATGCTGAATTATCTAGTAGGCGAAGTAGAGACATGAGAAAAATGCCAGTCATTTAGGTAGAAATCAGGACTAAACGGTGAGGCTACTTATGGACAGCATTCCTGACACCTGCAAGAATCAGGTTCTGGGAAATGAATGGTGGGGGACTCTGGAGGAATTCTTTGCTCCCTCCACTGAGTACTGATCTCAGTGCTACCTGAGCTCCATTCAGCTCATGGAAGTCTTAGCCACAGCTCTGCTTGTCTGCAGGGGATGAAACAAGTTAGGTTGTTGCTGGGTGTTGCATGACCATTATGAAGCTGTCAGATAATGCTGGTGTGTATAAACTGGTATAAATTTGTGGATTTTAGTTTCAATATTTTTAACTTTTAATTTTGATATAAATTTAAAGTTCAAACAAATTTACCAGAATAGAATAAAGAAGTATAAATAGTATAAAGGACTCTCATATATCTTTTATCCAGGTTCACTGATTATTTATATCTCATCTCATTTGCTTATCATTTCCTCTCTTTCCCTAGCCTTGCAACAGGCCCTCTGTACCCACAGGTTCTAAACCTGTGGGTTCAACTAACTTTAAATAAAAAATATTTAAACTAGGGCTGGTGAAGTGGCTTAAGCAGTAAAAGCATCTGCCTAGCAAGTATGCAGACCCTGTGTTCAAATCCTTATAGCATCAAAAAAAAATCTGAACAATAATTATTTCTGTATTGAACAGGTACAGACTTTAAAAAAATTATTCCCTAAGTAATACAGAATGACAATTATTTATACTGTATTGGATACTATAAGTAATATGGAGGTGATTTAAAATATATGGTGGATTTGACCTGGTTATATTAAAATACTGTCATTTTACAAAGGAACCTTGGGCATCTGCAAAGTTTGGTATTTTTAAGGAGAGGGATACTGAAGTCTTTCTCCCACAGATACTGAGGGACAAATACTTACTTTCAATTTAAAGTGCAATGAGCTGGGTACAGTGACTTGTGACCATACTCCAGCTACTTGGGAGGCTGAGATCAGGAAGCCTGTGTGTGGGTCAAGGCCACCCTGGGTTCAAGGCCAACCTTGAAAGCAAATAGCCAGAGTAAATGGCCTGGAGGTGTGGCTCAAGCAGTAGAATGCCTGCTTTGCTAGTGCAAAGCCCTGAGTTTAATCCCCACTCCCATCAAAAAAGAAAAAAAAATAACAATTTACAACAGTAAATTGTTTATATTTTGGTTCAGTTATACATAGCTCTGTAAAATCAGAAAGTCTGGGGATAGTACAGATCTAAATCTCTCATCCTGAAGATTGGTATCAACAGAAGCTAGAAATGTTTTCTAAGTGACTTAATGGGATCCAAAATGCTATTCTGAGATATTAGTGTCCTGTCCAGTTCTTTTTTTTTTTTTTCTGGCAGTATTAGATTTTGAAGTCAGGGCTTCATATAGATGCTCTACTGCTTGAACCACACCTCCAGATCCTCCAGTCCTTAATGGTTCTATATTCAGGTTTGAAGCCTTTGAGGTGTTCTTAGTAACTGTAATTACTTTATTTATTGTACCTCAGTTGCTTTGAAAAATGGAGTCAATGTTACCTGACTCATAAAGTCGAGGAGGTTCACTATTATTGTTAATCTAAGTGCATGAAAAGAATCTAGCACATTATATAGGTGCCCAACAAATAATCAACTCGTCTTCGCTATGGAGAAGAAGCTGAGGTTCAGAAAAATAAGTGACTCACCTAGAGTCACACACAGTTACCTAGCGAAGGAGACAGAATCCAGGGTCTGGCCCCTCTCTGAAATGTGCTGGGGGCTCCCACTAGTCTGGCTTTTGGCTAAAAATTGATTCTTACATGGGAAGAGAGTGTAGGTAAAAAATGGCCCACATGACAGGAGCACATGGCATCATGGGTAAAGAGGAAATGTGGCCTGGTCTCCTGCTGTCATGCTGGAGAGTGAATGACACCTCTTAGCTACTCTTTAGGAATAGGCTGGAACAGGATGCAGGGATTTCCAGTTTCTGTTAGTCACCAGGAGGAACCCCATAGAAAAAAAAAAGAAGTCTGTGGAGTCAGGCACCTCCTCCCAACTCATCTTGCCCACACACAAGGGCTCTGGGCTGCCTTGGGCTACCAACTCTCACCTCGAATGATGATGCTTACAGTCTCCGAAGACTTGTTGTTATTCCCGATAAGCCCCCTACAGAAGTAGGAGCCGTTGTCGCTGCTTGTGGCTTTTTGAATGTGGAAGTCAGAGTTCTGATGAAAGTACTTCTTGCCTTTGCCATCCTGTAAATATGTGACCTTTTGCACAGGCCTGTTTTTCCAGCTGTGGCATCTCAGCCAAATGGGGTCTCCCTCCTGGAACACCCACTGAGTGGTCTGGAGCAACAGCCAACCTGAAAGACACAGATAGGCCTCAGGCCAGGAGGCCAAGTTCTAAATGCAGAACTCTTCTAAAGGGAATGCCCACCACCCATATACTGTGATATAAAGAAAAGTCACACTGGGGCCATTTTACATAGCTCCCCTTGGGAAAAGGCTGATTGGGCCCTGAAAGAGGACTTAAGTCACACCAAGACCTTTTGTCTAATGGAGAACAGGGACAAACACACATGATCAAGACATAAGGTTAGTGCAGAAAATGAGGTAGGTGAGAAGCAAGGCTGAGGTTATCTGCCTTGATCTTTAAGTGCTAGACTTGGATCAGTTTTGGAAGGTAGTGAGGCATCACAGTAAGTTCTAGGTAAAAACCACATTTGAAAATGTGGGTTTGCTTCATTAGGAAAAGGTAGATTTCAGAGGGAATAGGCACTTGTAGGAATATTGAAAGACTCTCACAAGAGTCAGGAATAAGGTGACCAGGTGGCCACAGGAGTAACTGTGAATGGTGAAGGAGTACTCAATGTAAAAGTCAAGGAGAGAAAGCAAGAAAGAAGAAGAAGAAGAAGAAGAAGAAGAAGAAGAAGAAGAAGAAGAAGAAGAAGAAGAAGAAGAAGAAGAAGAAGAAGAAAGGGAGAGAGAGAGAGAGAGAGAGAGGCAACACAAGCAACATGACTGACAGGGCCCTGAGGGTTCTGACAGGCCATGGGACCTCAGCGATACCATCTTCATTACTGAGCACGGCTTTCAAGAGGGAAAATCTATCATTAGGACACCTGTTCTCACACCCATCTCACCAGAAGTCTCATAGAGAGAATGTGAAGTCATGGTCAGGAAAGGACATGAGTAATTAAAAGTGATAGAAATGATGATAGCATGAGAAACACTGATGAGGTAATGGTAAATTTAACCTAAAAACAAATTGTATGGGAAAAGCAAAGGGAAGGACACACATTAAGATATTAACAAGAGTTTCCCCGGGGGAGTGGGACCAAAGGTCATTTTAGTTTCCTCTCTTTTATTTATTTTTGGTGGTACTAGGTTTGAACTCATGGCCTCACACTTGCTAGGCAGGTGTTCTTAATTCTTGAGCCACTCCTCCAGCCCCCTTTTGTTTTTATTTATACTTGAAGTCAAACCCAAATGACTTTTATAGTAAGAACAAAGCAAAATTTGCTACAATTTAAGAATCTACTATTTTATGCTAAACAAAATTTGTAGAATATTTGGGTGAAGATTCTCCACCAGCAACATTTGCCAAATAGAAGTCAATCTTTATTGAAAGTGTATTCCTTTCCTAATAAACTTTACTATCACTTAAAAAAAAGATACATAATTTATCAGCTGGGCATGGTGACGAATGCCTGTAATCTCAGCACTTGGGAGGCTGAGGCAGGAAGATTTTGCATTCAAGGTCAGCTGGGGCTACATGGTGGGACCCTGTCTCAAAAATAAAGAAATAAAAGAGCTGGAGGTATGGCTCAACTGCTAGGCAAGCACAAGGCCCTGAGTTCAAACCCTAGTACTGCCAAAAAAAAAAAAAAAAAAGAACCCTAAAAGTAAAATGTGCATATCATTTATTAAGAAGACCATTTATCCATGTGTCTTCTTACTTTTTTAGCACAGGGATGAATTGTTATTAGCATAAGATTATAATTGATATGTACAGAGTCTGGTGGTCTTCAAATAGTCTTAGTTCAGTATGTCCTGCCATGAACTCAGTGAATATTCATATATACATCATTCAACATTTTATTAAACATTCACTATGTGCCAGGTACTTTGTAGACTGGAGATACTCAGATGATGAAGAGATATGGTCCCCAACCTCAAAGAACCTACAGTCTAGACATAGAAACATATATACTCTCAAATGTTAATATACAATGTGATAAGTACTACAACAGGCTAAGAATGAGGGGCTGCAGGACAAATGAGACTGGAACAAACAAATTCTACTGAAGAAAGTAAAGCAAGCTTCTAAAAGATGACACATAGAAATGGGTCCTACAGGATAATCTGGAGTTTTCCGGGTCATGATCATGGTCACAATTTTACATAGTCCTTGTTGACTAGACTTCTAAAGTTGGTATCTAAAGCCAAGTTCAAGGCAAAATAATAACTCTTAGACTAGTTGGGCGCTGGTGGCTCACGCCTGTAATCCTAGCTACTCAGGAGGCAGAGCTCAGGAGGATTGAGGTGCCATGCCAGCCTGGGCAAATAGCTTGAGAGACCTTATCTTAAAACTCAACACAAAACAGGGCTCGTGGATTGGCTCAAGTGGTGGAATACCTGCCTAGCAAGTCTGAGGCCCGAAATTCACACCCAGTACCACAAAAAAAAAAAAAGGGAAAAAACTAAAATGACCTTTGGTCCCATTCCCCCAGAGGAAAAAAGAAACTCCTGTTAATTATTTAAGTGTGTGTCCTTCCTAGACTTGATTTTTCTACTGCTTTCTCTTGGCAATTCCACATTTTATTTGGTCTTGGGTGACCACCTCTCCACTAGCTAAATAATTGATGTTCCTTCTTGTAGTCTCATGAAGTGAGAGCCATGTATCAGAGAGGTATAATCAGAGGCATAAGAGCCATAAAAATCAGCTTCATAGGCCCAATTCAATATAATTCTATGCAGACTCACCTCCCTTAAGCCCTCCTTCCCCTCCAGGCCTGTTTCACCCATGTACATTGTACAAATGGAGCAGTCATGGAAATACAGTCAAGCTTACAGATAGGTGGTGTGATCTGAAGGATCTCAGAAAAGACCCCTGCCTCCAAAATATCCCTCTTACTTAATGTTAGGATGCTATTAAAATACACACAAAGGCTTTCATTCCATGACTAATATGCAGGTTGAACTTGTATATAACTCCACTGGGAAGGGTATCACATGACCAAATTTATGCTGAAGTGTGAGTTTGAATATGGTATTGGTGGAGAGAGTTAGATATGAGAGTGAGGAATCTGAGATCCTGAAAATAAATTCATTAATTTATTTAATAAATATTATGGAGCATCAATGTTATACCCTGATTTCAGATAATACATTCATGTACTTTTCATCTGTGTGAACAGCGATTGCTGGATTTGTTCAGTGCAGCAGTCCTGAAACTAGTATAGGACAGGCTTTAATGTTTTAACAAGGTTACTTACAGCTAGAATTACAGCTCTGATATTCAGTGGAACCAAATATCATCATCTCTTAGATTTAATTCTTAAGAACATCCATCATCTTCAGCTCATCACAAGTATGGGAGTCCTATACTGATGATTTCTTCCCTAGTATTTTACAGCCTTTTACTAGCAATTCCCCTTTTCCCCTTCTCCAACTCACCAATGTGGACTTCTAGCAGCACCGGGTCACTGAGCATGGTGAGGCCTGTCTGGCACCTGTACTCTCCACTGTCCTCAACTCTGGCAGATTTAATGGAGTAGCTGGAGGCCTGGCTTGAGATGAGGCTTCCATTGTGCAACCACTGGGTAGAACTGTTGCCAGGGGGGTAGGTGCCCTGGCACTTTAGAGTCACATAGTCTTCCTCGAGCACTCTGACCCATGGAGGGTCTAAAAGCACCACAGCCTTTGGGAGATCTGCTGGGGAGCCTAGAGAACGGAGTGAGAACAGAGAGATGAGCAGCCCACCCCTGGCATTCCCAGGGAGGGACAAAGCTAGAGTGAGCCCATTGCAAACACACAGTGGGTGACTCAGCCAGAGGCTGTGACTCAGTCTTAGAGCATCTTGGCTGGGAGGTACTTGGCTCCATTTCTGGCCAGCTCTGTAGCTTGAGAAAAACTGACCAGAGATGACTAGGGCCAAGCTCCACTGTGTTGGGGACTGTTCCTGTCCATCTCACATCAGCAGTGTCCTATGTAGCTGTCATTTCCCAACATCCTGTGGCCATTGCACCCATATGTGCCTCATTCGATCAATACAAGACCATGGGCAAACTCACCAGCTTGCATGCCAGCTGAAACTGTAAGAAAAAAAATGTGAATCAGAAATTGAGTGGGGTGACTGAAGTGTAGAGTGATCTAAACTCTCTCCCCCCCTTGTCCTAGGAGCCCAATGTTCCCCAGAATGAAGATAGTTATAGTGGATACCTTTCCAGCTTCTTGTCCTCTAGTTTCCAATGTCCATGCCTCCTGCCCCTGAACACCCAAATTCCTATTTTTGACACTGTTCCCTTATTCCTTGTTCCCTGTTCAAACTCACACATTAAAGGTAAAGATTGAATTACCCCCAATCAAGCTCAGAAACAACCTTGACCTAAGACCCCTCGAAGGAGTAGAAATGAAAGGTAGAAAGGAACTCTGGCTGGGTGCCGGTGGTGGCTCACACCTGTAACCCTAGTTATTCAGGAGCCAGAGATCAGGAGGATCGAGGTTCAAAGCCAGTCCAGGCAAATAGTTCTTGAGACTCTATCTTGAAAAATCCTATCTCACACACACACACACACACACACACACACACAAAGGAAACCTGGCATGTCAGACTGCAAGAGTCAAACCTTAGGGACTATTTAGTTCATGGTCTTCAATTGACATATAGGGAAATGGAGACCTAGAGGGGTGAAGTAACTGACCTGGCCCCCCAAAAATACACAAAGCAGAACCAGCATTCTGCTTATCCACAGCACCCAGACAGTTTGTTCTAGGAACTTAATCCAGGGATATAGATGTGAGGTGGGGGTCCTATCCCTTGGTGGAGGATCCATCCCTAGCTTGAAAAGGGGTTTCTGAATTTAGGGAATTTTAAGTTCTCCCTCAGCCAGGTGACCCTGACTTACCTAGAAGTAGCAGAGTTGTTGGTGACAGCAGCTGCCACATGCTGCTGTATTGAGCCAACGGAGTCACCACAGACATCTGGAGCCCTCCAGGGGCCTCACTGACTAGAAAAGAGGAAGTAAACGGCCTTTCCCCAACCCCCTCAGTGCATCACTCACGAGGTTCCTTTTCCGGGAACATTGTCTGATTCTGAATGTGGACTCAGCACTGTGGTAAGGCAGGAACAGGAGGGAAGGAGTCAAGATTCATCTGCCTGCCTGTTCCACACAGGCGACTGCTGAACATATGGGAACTACACACACAATCTATCAGAACATATCTCAGCAATCTCAGGATGTTTGTCTTCAAATCCTGGGTTTGGGTCTACCCAGGGCCAAGAATGGGATTGCTTTATCCAGGGATAAACCTCAAGGGAGGCATTTTCCAGGGGTCCCTTGATTCTATCTCAGAATTATCACTCTCCTGCTTGTCGCAGCCCCATCTCAATTTCAGCCCAGGACCTGCCTGCATATAGAAAATACTAATTTAAAATCAGTAGACACCTGGAAGTGTCTTCTCAATATCACCTCCACCATTTCTTTCAAAATTCAAAATACACATGCCCTTGGGATATGTAATTCACAAGAGCTGCTAACTTCTTATTGTGAATTTGATCATTAAATCTCCATCCTCTGCTAGGAAAACCCAGGAAGTGGGAGAGAAAAGGGCTCTAAGAGAGGAAATACCAGTGAAAGTCTGAGAGGATCATAGAAAAGGTGGGAGGGTAAAACAATAGTAACTCATTTCCCCCCGCTCTGTGTGATTCTATTTATTATATGAATTTCAAAAACATGCTCCCTGGGCTGGACCTAGGTGTTGATGACATGGCCAAATACACCTAGAAGGTAAGAATCACTGGTAAATATTGGGGTTCGAGGGTGCCTTCCTCTGGAAAATGGCAAAAGGAATTGTACACTTGCTCTTTCTGAGGCAAAACTTGGATGAAGAGAACTTCTGTGGGGATCTTGCAGCACTGTGGTTTCTGCAAGAAAACAGCAGCTGGTGATGTCTGGACCTAAAACATCACTTCTGCCATCATAGTTAATTCCACCATGAAAACTGAAGGAAGTGAAAGACCAATAGACACTCCACCCTTTCACATATCATCATCCTTTGCAGACTCTTCTTCATGGATTTCCTTTCTTTGCTGAGAGCATCAAAGGATTTCAAAAGTTTCAGTTCATAGCTCTGTGTTTCTGGACCCTGTGGTGAGGCAGAACTCATGGTGGAGGGGGCATTTGGCAGAGGAGGTTGCTCTCCTCATGGCAGCAAAGAGGGAGCTGGGACAGGAAGTCTACTTGACATTGCCTGGTCTGTGCTGTGCTACAGCACCTCAGGGTAGCTCTAGCCCCTCAGGAATCCATGTGTCCGGGCTGGTCTATGAGCCAAATGGCCACATCCCAGGGCTTCTTACTAGAAAAGATGGAGGTGGAGGGCCAGGAAGTGGTAAGATTGTTAACCTCTTCTTCTCTTTCCAACCCCCACTGCAACACTTAACACATCCTTTCTAACCCCCACTTTGTTAACCATCACATCGGTCCAAGTCCCCATCCTGAAAATCAAATACTCTGCTTGGTAGTGCTGTTCCCCGAGTGGGTTCCCAGACATCTGAGTGGGTCTCATCTGGCTTGGGTGAGCAGCAGACAGATGTGGGCAAGTGATGCTTAGCAGGGGTAGAATGGAGGCAGGGTTGCCTGCAGAATCATACAAAAATCACTTCTGTAGTTTTGTTTTGGTCTTTTTCCTGGGTAGAATTAATAATCCTCCCCCTTTGCCAACTACTCACTCCTACAAGGTCTTCTCAGTAGTCTCTCCCCACAGGACCTTGATTTTAAGACCTTGCACTTGCTAGGCAAGTGCTCTACCACTTGAGCCACTCCTCTATCCCTTTTGCTTTAGGTTATTTTTCATACAGGGTCCAGTGTTTTTACCCAGGGCCAGCCTACCCTTCCTTCAAACCTGGGATTATAGATGCACACCACCAAATCTGGCTTGTTTTTTTCTCTTTTTTTTAGTGGGACTGGGGTTTGAAATCAGAGCTTTGTGCTTGCAAAACAGCTACTGTACTGCTTGAGTCACTCGTCCATTTTTGGTCTGGTTAGTTTGGAGATGGAGATCTTGAGAACTATTTGCCTGGGCTGGCCTCTAACTGCAATTCTCCAGATTGAAGATACTAAGTAGGTAGGATTACATTGCTCAGCCTGGCTTATTTGTTAAAAGCAGGTCTTTTTACTTTTTGTTGGGGCTGGCTGCCAATCACAAGCCTCCTGATTTCTGCCTCCCAAGAAACTGGAATGACAGGCTTGTATCACCACACCCAGCCCTCCCCCAGGCATTCTCTATTCTTCTGTGGCTTTCTGTCATGTGACTTGTGGTGTAAAGTACTCACTTTGAGGTTTCATGTTCTTCTCTGACTCATCTATTTGTTGCGCTCAAATGAAGGGGGAATTGTTAGCTGTAGAGAGGAAAGGCTATCTATATAGGAAAGAGAGAGAGCACAGGAGGAAAAGGGATAGCAACCAAGTGGAAAGCATCCAGGGAGTTTTTACTGGTGCTTGTTGAGCAATCCTCAAATGGACTGTTGTTGGAGTTGTGGTAAGGATTAATTCTACAGTGACAAATAAAGTGCAAAATTTTTACAAAGATGGTCCTCGGAGATCTTGTATAGAAGTGTTGTTTTTTTTTCCCTCTCCCCCCCACACCTTTTTTTAAAAAAGGATTTATGTATCTGTTTTTGGCAGTATCAGGGTTTGAACTCAGGGCTTTGCACTTGCTAGGCAGGCATTCTACCATTTGAGCAATCCACCAGCCTTCCCCTCCCCTCTCTTACTCTCTCCTCCTCTCTCCTTTCCTTCAATATTGGAATGCCAGGCACACCACAAGTTCCTGAGATTCAGAGATAGTTATCATCTCCCGGAACTTATGAGTTCCTTAGGAGGAGAATACCAGATAGCTATGTATCTGAAGTGCTGTGGGGGATATGAGAACATTTTTGAAATACCGCTTATGCACAAGAAAGGCAATGGCCATTCTGTATAGAGGAAGAGTCTATACAGAATGGCCACTGCCATCCTCCACATGGAGGAGAGAGTGCTTTGGTTGGATCACAAAAGACAATTGTATGTTTAGCTGTAAGATTTTTTTGAGGGAATAGACATTCCAGGAAAAGAGGTGGCATGAGCAAAAGCTTAGAGCAATGTAGGTTACTCTGTTTCCAGAACTGTACTTCTACAAGTGTGATGAGGACCACAAAGAAGGAGCACTATCTTTTTGTATGTCTGACATCTGCTCTCACATGGGTCTGAGATGGAATACTAACTCTACCACTTATTTAACCCTTCTAGGCCTCAGTTTTCTTGTTGGTAAATACAGGAAGAGGAATAGCTTTGGGTGGGAGAGAGAATGTTTTCAGCTTTTGTTGTTGTTGAGAGTGAGGTAGTTGTGGAGATTTCAGACAAAAATGCCAAGTAGTCAATTGGATATATGACCCTGGAACTCAGAAGACAGGATGGGACAGAAGGGACACCACATGGTTGATGTTGTAAACTTCTGGTAAAAGGCTTAGGCCCTCTTCCAAGAAAAGATGTAAATATGAACACTGTTTTCTCTATAAATTAAGAAGCTCCCTGTGATCCCCTCCAGAGATTCTAGGGTAAGATATAGACCTGGGGAGATGTCTCAATGGTAGAACATTTTCCTACCATGTGTGAGGCTCTGGATTCTATCTCCAGCATCAGGAGGAGGGGGAAGTATGGATAAGATCTTTCCAACTATAAAAGTATCAAGTGAGGAAAAAGGGAGCACAGTGAGGAGAAAGAAGGAGGGGCTGAGGAGAGAAGAGAGAGTGGATGACAGAAACTTGTCACACAGAGATGTTTACACTGTGTGAAAAGGAAGAAGAGCTGATACAGGGGTTTTGCTGCGAAGGGCTAAAGGAGAAAGAACAGGAAAGATCATCCAGGAGGGAGTAATCAACAATATTAAAGGTTATAGAAAAATGTTCAAGAAGAAGTCCTTCACTGTGGCAATCAGGGAGCTGTTAATGATTTATGCCTGAGCAATTTCAGAGGTTGAACCTGACAGCCTTTTGGTTGAAGACTGAGTGAAGATGAAAAAGTATTTAAATGGATTACTATTTCTTTTCAGAACCTCCACTATAAAGGAATAGTGGCTGTTTTCCCAGGCTGTCCAGACCTACTTCCCTTCCCTTCCTGTTAGGGAGGCCCTCTTGGAGACCAGGCATGAGCCTGGACTGGGAATAATGGAGTTTGCATAGCCTCTCCATGGTATGAGTTTGCACAGCCTCTCCTACCAAATTTTTCCCAGTACCTGGTGTCTTGACCTTTGTTCTCACATCTCCTTGAAGAATACAACCTGCTGTGTCCACATACCAGCCTCCTGATGCAAAAGTAGGTAAAGTACCAGAACTGTTAGGAGACTCACTGATGCCAGATTAATCACTACCTTAGATAAGGTGTCCTGCGTGCCTTGATGATTCCAGAACTGATGTGTCGTAATTAAGCTTCATTAGCCTTAGGAAAATTAGCCCACCAAACCTCATTCCTTTTACCTTGAATCAAAGAATTGTTAAAACTTGATTTTTACCTGAGTCTTTTCCTTGTACTGACCTATAAAATAACCACTCTGGCTCAGATAGGTGCTCATGTTTCCCACCAGGAATATGCAGCCCTCCCATCCCCAGGTTTTCTGTTTTATGTCTGTATGTCTGTGTGTGTCTTATTTCTCATTCCCCGCTGCTCTTAGTCAGGTTCACACAGCATACCCGCACAGGTCACAGGCAAGACCCCACTGTGAGCAGTCTAAAATAGAAAGTGGTGATTGCTTTCTACTATATTAACTGTTTGGTCTAGCAGCATAAGAACAAAGGACTTAGTTCAGGGAGTGGTTTGCTGTTGCACTTCCCAAAACCCGTGAAGCTGTTTCACAAGTGGGCCCCCAGAAAGGAGCACCAGGGCAGAAAACAGGATATTGCCACCATAAGCCACTGATGGATACTGACCTATTGCCACCATAGGCTGCAGACAGGTGCTGACTGCATAGATGGGGGAAGAAGAAAACCTCCACCCCCTCCTTCTGACAGAAGCTAAAAGAGCCCCTCTGCTATTACTGCAGGGAGCTACCAGTTTCTGGGCTCCATTGCATTTCTTTAGCTGTAGCCTTTTCTATCCCTAATAAATCTACCTGTGTGTGCACTCTTTGTTTCTCATGAGCTTATTCCTAACCCCAGAAAAGAAAGAACCCCTGAAATGGCTCCTCAACAAAACCAAAGGGCCAGGTCCTCTTTGTTCCACTTTGAGGTATGCTACATTGTGCCTACCCCAAATTCATATGTTGAAGTCTATATCTTGAGCCTCTTGCACCTCAGAATGTGACTATTTGGAATCTTTGCACTTGTGAGGTAGGCTCTTTGCTATTTGAGCCATTCTAGCCCCTATTTTAGCTTTTTGAGATGGGCTGGCTATGTAGCCCAGGCTGGCCTTGAACTAGAGATCCTCCTGCCTCAACCTCTAGAGTGTTGGGATTATAGGCATGTGCCATGCCCAGCCTTAATTGTCTTTTAAGCAAATAGTCTTCTTTCTTATTTTAACATCAGCAACAAAATATAGTAAGCTCTGAACTCTAAATATAATAGATTTCAAAATCATTAATGAAAAAATATTTACATGTCTTGTAAAGTGAGAAAAAGAAAACAGGAAGGAAACTAGCAATATATAAGCAAGAGGAGGTGCCAGGTGTGGGGATGCATGCCAGTAATCTCAGCACTCAGGAGGTAGAGGCAGGAGGATGGAGAGTTTGAGACCAGCCTAAGATACATATTGAGTTTGAGTTGAACCTGGGCTGTAGAAGAAGATCAGAAAAAAACAGATTAGGCCTGAGTCCTGAGAAAGTAGCAGGGAGGTAAGGATGGCATAGCAGACAGATAAAACCTGACAAATCTGAACATGAGGAAGGTCATGTAGCACCAGGGAGGGGAAAGTCACATAACAGTAGGGTAAAGTAGCCAATAAAATTAAATATAACCATATATGGATTAGACCTTGCTTTTTGCTTCTGTAACCTGCTTGCAAGGGTATATAAGGTGAGACCCCTTGGTTCTTGGGGCTCAGCCTTTGGACATGAGTCTGCTGAGTCTGTGCTGGCACAATAAAATGTTGCTTCCTTCTATTTGCCTCAAGAGTCCCATATCTCAGCTAGCAAACTCCTGCAACATTTCTTGGAGACTCATCTGGGATTGCAGAGATGGTGAGTTATCACCTCCCTTGTCACTGGGGTGTCCCCCCCAGACTGCCAGGAGGAGATCCCACCAGGTGCCAATGGACAGCTTGATCTGGAGGGGTATTCATCCTCCTGGTGAGTCAGGGTGAGGGCCTCGGATACACAATGGAACCCAGTGAGGAGCAGGAACCAGTGAGGGGAGGGGAGCACCACTCATCAGACTGGTAAGAACCTGGGTTCAAATTTAGGCCTGCCCCAGGAGGCAGAAGGGGAGCTTGATCACCTCCCAATGGAACATCCTAGTAACCACCATTTTGGGGGTGAAACCATGTCTTTCAGGTTCAGGGAGCAGTATGGAAGTGCGGTGCTATATGAGAGTATATGAAAATGTGAGCTGAGATGCAGCCCAGCTGTGAAGCGAGTGAGGAGTTCCCTCCCGCTCTGTGTCTGTCTGGCAGTCTGGTAACAGGAGAAGATGGGTGGAGGCCAGAGTAAAAACACTCTCTTGCAGTGTATGATTAATAACTTTAAAAAGGGTCTTAATGGAGACTACAGAGTTAAGTTAACTCCTAGCAAGCTAAACATCTTTGTAAAGCAGATTGGCCTGATTTTGGTATAGGATGGCTCCCAGAAGGGTCACTAGATAAAACCATGATTAATAAAGTTTACAGAGTAATTGTAAGAAAAAACCCTAACACCCAGGAGAATGGGAAAAGCCAAGAAGCTAAAACTGGTCTTCAAAACCAGACTCTGCTGTTTTATTTAAATTCAGGTAACAATTTAATGAGCATCCTGACGGAGGACTGAGGCTCAGCACTAACTGAGCTCTTAGAAAAATTAACACATAAAGGATGGACTTGCACTGATACATAAGATCTGGTCTGACTTGAAAGAAAAGAGAGAGGAAAAAAAGTCATAAAATGTTTGGAGACAGAAAGGATTAAAGGTTTAATACACTCCTTCAGTTGACTTTTTATGTCTTAAAAATGAAAAGTAAATAAAAAACAATTTAGGATTATTAAAATGTGACAGAAATACTAAACTTGTTGGCACTTTTACTTCTATGGAGTACAAATAGGGAGAACCTACCTAAAAGGGTGAGGAAAAAAAGGAGCAACTTTGACTGTTGCTGGTAAAAAACCTGTTCCAAAAGGTTGGTGCAGTAAGCTTGGTCTGTTAGTGAGACAGTCATGAGATGTTTATATTTCCCTTGCTAATGGCTGGTCAGATTATGCATCCATCTAATGGTGTGCTCACAGTGTGTGTGTATGTAAATATCTTCAAAATGGTTCTTAAAATGCTGCTGTTAGGTTAATCTGATACTCAAGGTAACAAAAAACCCAGGGTATTTATTTTAAAGATCTCTGTTATAAACTGCTTAGGCTTTTTACACATAAATATGTAAACATCTTGAGAATGGTTCTTATTATATGGTCTCACTAAGATGCAGGCATTCAGGGGTTAACACTCTGGCTCAGACCAGAGGGAGAAAAAAAAAAAAAAAAAAAGAAAGAAAGAAAAGTAAAGGGGGAGCCACAGCCTGCAACAAAAATTTTGGAATTTGGGTAAAGAAATGACCTTCACATGTCTCATTCTTCCATAATTACAATCTGGAATTTAATTCTCTCTTATAATACAGGGGTCTATTAAAAATGGGCTTTCTATAAATTGTTTTTATACAAAAAAATAATTTTAAGATTGCTTTCTTTCTGGTCTTTTTCCCCCATACAAATATAAGATTCTAAGTTAAAAGATTTTATAAATTAATTTCAACAAGTAATATGATATGAATGATATGATTTTTTAAAATAAAAGGATAAAAAAATACTTTAAAAAAAAGAGATAAAGACAAGCTCCCCCAGGGGATACAAAATAAGTTGTCATAAAGGTACAGAGTAATTTGTCATAAAAAGATGGAGCTTATGGATGCTTATGTAAGTGATTAACTAAAATCCAGTTACATTAAAGGTTTTGTAAGGTCAAAATTTAATGTACTGATGTTAAACTAAAAACATAATTCTCTAAGCTCATAACAACAAGGCTGTCTTTAAAATATATTGTTCTTGATAAAATTTACAAAAACTTTTCTTAAAAATGGTTTTTGTTTTACAAGATAACTGTCAGGAAGTTTTGGTGCAACAGGTCAATCCACAAATTTGTCAAGACAACAAGAGTTTATTAAAACACACACAAAAAAACAAGAGGCAGCTGAGCACAGGGAATACTGCTGCACTGATAAGTCTTGAGACAGATTTACTTATGTAAAGCCAAAGTGCACCCTCCAGATAGGATAAAAAAACACCCCAAACTCAAAAATGAACACTACACTAGAAGTCAAGACCTCCAGTTTTTATTGGACTCAACTGATTGAAGGTGTTACTCCTACTCCTTCCACATGTTGGATGGAGGGAATTTTTGCCCTGGGATGGCCAGATTGGGCCTGTTATTTTAGGGGGGGCTCCATTGACTGCAGGTTGGTGGGATCCTGCTGTATGTTATGAGCCATATGTCAATGTCAATAATCTGGGATGTGTTCCCTTATCAACATTTGAGCCATGATTCTTGGCCACTATGCTTCTTAACTCCACACTTAGTCCCCATATTTACCTGTGTTCTCTAGTGATTTTTGTCGGGGTTTTAGCTACTAAGATAACTGAGTCATGTTCACTTAAGATTGTTTATGTTGTGGTTGATAAAGACAACCATGTTAGGACTAGATCTCCTCCCCTCTTGCAGATGTCTTAACTTTATCTCCCTGGATAGATGCCAAGGACAGTTGGGCAGACAGTGACCTAACTACAACTTATCTTTCTTGGTTGCCCAGCAACAATATCCCTTAGTGACCTTCCTGATACTTTTCCACTAGCCCCTGCATCTAGCCCAAGCCTGTGTATGGCAATGGGCTCTAGCTCTCTTGCTGGGGTCCCCCTCCACAGGGCTCCTGTCTAAACAATAAACCCTCCAGTGGTGTTTGAGCCATCTCTCTGCCTCTTCCATGCCTCTTATTTTCTAACAGTTTATATAAAATTTTCTAGCTGACCTTAGGGTTAAACAACTGTTGTCTTGGGTGATTCTTGTATGGTTGGTACCATATATGTGTCTGTGACTAGGCTATTTGGGTTTACTAAAACTGTTCTTTCCCCCCTACAACTGATAAAAATCTAAGGTTTTACTTCAAGAACAACTACACTAATATGTATATATAACCTCTATAGAGCTGTGATGCGGTTGCTGGTTCCTGTAGATTAAATATGTTTTCAAGTATATCAAGCCTTCTAAAACACAAAATTTAGATAAGCATGGTAACAAAAGGTTAGTGGTACTGATATACTGTTCTGTTAGTTTCTAAATTGTCTCTCAAAATTTTAACCATGGCTCTTAGTTTTTGTCATTACAGTTCTGATCCTTCTGGGACATTTACAATCAAGTCCATAAAAAAATGACTCTAATAACTACTTGTGTATTTACGTATCAGCCAGGTTAGCTTTTTAGACATATGCTTTTGTTAGATTTTGTTTCGTATTGTCCTTGTCTAGAAGCCCACTGCCTCTTTAGGCACTCTTTCTAAGCCCTTTTGTTGCTTAAATTTGGCCAAAAGGGTCTAATTGGCACTGACTCCCATCTGATCTGCTCATTTTTCCCTCCCGACGTAGGACCAAGACCAAACAAACAAACAAAATCCAAGAAAAAGCAAATTCTGATGATGATCAATCAAGAAAGATCTTCAGTCTAAAGCCATACCACCCTGAACGCACCTGATCTTGTCTGATCTCGAAAGCTAAGCAGGGTCGGGCCTGGTTAGTACTTGGATGGAATATAGATCTTCAGAAGAGACTGCTCAGAGACAAACAGTTTGGAGACAAAGAGGGGAATACCATCAAAGTTCCAATGGAGTCACTGGTGCCAGACCTCTCAAAAATAACCAAGGCCGAGAGGATTAAAAAAATGGTTTTTACGCATGTGTGGCTATCTGGCATTAAAGCCCTTCCAGACACAAACTCATATTTTTAGACAGTGTCTTCTACTTAAATAGAGACAAAATAACTATTTTTACTGGCTCTAAACATGTCCTTTGATACTTAAAGATGGTGGTTTTAACTTTTTTAAACAAGTTTTCTTGGATATAAACACTGACAGTATATTGTTGCCATAGTAATTCTACTCAGTTAAAAAAAAAAGACATTGGATTAAAAAAAAAAATCTAGCCATTAAAACCCCATCGGAGGGGCTCTTTTATTGTAATCTTGTCTACTCCCACCATAGTTAAAGTAGCAGTGATTGCTCTTGAATCCACCACAGTCGAGTCAAGCCAGGTTCTCTCGAATGGGAATACATCCCTGATCTGGCTTCACCATGCAGGATCACCCTCCAGAACCTGAGCAACCTTCCTCGGCAGGACTCCGCTTCCCAGGAAACAACAGGGGACCAAGAACAATGGAATGACAGCCCTGTGCCAGTCACCACTGGACGGTTACTAGTCTACGCACAGCAAACGCTTGAGAAGTCAACTCTCCAACAGGACAAACAGGCTATGTTTCTCATACCAGTTTTTTCACTGTAATGCGTTGTCACCCCTTGTCTGTATCTGCTGTTGTAGTTCTCACCCTAGTCTTTGCCATAGGCTTGGCAGAAACTGCCCTGCTGACTGGTCTCATGGTGAAAGGTTTTTATTTGCTCTCTTCTATCTCTTTTGAGCAGGATGCATAATTACTAATTATTACTACTGATCTGGTTTAACAGAGGGCTAAATAAACAGCCCTCCTTCACAAGGGGAAAGCTGCCCCTAACTGTACCCATAGCACCTGTAACCCTGTAAATTTCACTGTACCTATGCTATCTGATTACACACAGGGAAAAATAATTCGTATAAAAATAGATAAAAAGGGTCTTGACCCTGAGAGTCTGATACACCTCAAATTAGTAACTGTTACCCATGAGAGTTCCTCATACCAAGTTTTTTACTCCTTTTATAAGGAGATGAAAAGTGACTTTTCCATCTCTGCCAAAGCTAAAAACTGTTCCTTTCACTGGCTAAGTCTATATCCCAGACACTAAATGCCACTTCCTGCTATGTTTGTGTGTGTGTGTGTGTGGGGACCAACATGGGAAAAAAATGACAAATGCCCTTACATGTAATGATGTTATAAAAATACAAACCCCTAAATTAAGATGATGCTCTTTGACCCTACGTGGGTCCGAGCATCAAAGGCGGGAATAATGTAGCAGGGAGGAGGATCAAAAGAAAGCAGACTAGGCCTGAGTTCTGAGAAAGAAGCAGGGATGTAGAGATGGCATAGCAAAGAGATAAAACCTGAGAAATCTGAACATGAGGAATGTCACATAGCACCAGGGAAGGGAAAGTCACATAGCACTAGGATAAAGTAGCCAATAAAATTAAATATAACCATATATGGATTAGACCTTGCTTTTTGCTTCTGTAACCTGCTTGCAAGGGTATATAAGGTGAGACCCCTTTGTTCTCAGGGCTCAGCCTTTGGACATGAGTCTGCTGAGTCTATGCCGGCACAATAAAACACTGCATCCTTCTGTTTGCCTCAAGAGTCCCGTATCTCAGCCAGCAAATTTCCGCAACAGGGCTACATTGTGAGATTTGCCTCAAATAAAAACCAAAACAAACACAAAATGCAAGGAAGGAGGAGGAGGAGGAGGAGGAGGAGGGAGAAGAGAATGAGGAGGAAAAGGAAGGAGTAGAAAAGGAAGGAAGGAAGGAAGGAAGGAAGGGGAGGACAGAGTTAAGACAGAGACATGAAGCATTAAAGACATAAAGACAGAAGGTAGAGGAGAACTAGTGGGGGAACTGAGAAAGACAAAGATCCTGGAACAATGAAAAACAATACTTAAGAAAGATACCCAAGTTCACAAACACTGAGTCTTAAAAATACATGGAAAATGCATCAGAACAAGGTATAAACAGAGAGGTCCAAAAATAGACATGCCTTGGCCGGGTGTCAGTGGTTCATGCCTGTAATCTTAGCTACTCAGGAGGCAGAGATCAGGAAGATTGAGGTTCGAAGCCAGCCTGGGCAAATAGTTTACAAGACCCTATTTCAAAAAAAAAAAAAAAAAAGTCACTAAAAAGAGCTGGTGGAGTGGCTTAAGGTGTAGGCCTTGAGTTCAAACCCCAGTACTGCAAACAAACAAACAAAAAACCAAATACAAAAAACAAAAATAGACATGCCTAGAAACACATACAAAAGCAGTCATAAAGGGGGGAGGTGTCCCAAATAATGTATACACATATAAGTAAATGTACAAACAATAAAATTAAATTAAAAAAAGAAAGAAAAAAGCAGTCATAAAAGAGAGGACAACTCCAAAAAATAGGAAGAGATAGATAGAAGCAAGGGAAGAAAATTATAAGGAATGAATACAGATTTTGTGATGTGAGCTTCAGCCATGGCTTGCTTACTTTGGCTGTGATTACTTAAATAATAAAGTCTATTGACATATAAGAACTTTCCAGAACCATGAGGCTATCTTCTAGACTGACCTTATGTCATTCACAACAGAACACATTTAGACTCTCCCCCAATTACAAAATAGTTTTTGAAATTGTTATTTATTCATTATTATGATTACTATTTTTTTTGTTGGTACTAGGTTTTTAAACTCAGGGCCTCATGCTTGCTAGGCAGGCACTCTACCACTTGAGCCACCCACCAGCCCTATCCATTTTTCTTTTATTGATGTAGGATTTACTGGTGAGTGTGATGAAGGAGCAGGCAGCACAGTGGAAGCCCTAATGAGTGCAGGGCCTGCCACTTGTCGAGGGGACCATGATTAGGAATATGTTTGACAGCCATGGGGATGAGCAGCTTATCAGCCACCATGTCTTCAAATTCATCAGTATTAGACCTGGTAACATCTCACTTCTTTGAGATGTGGAAGGTCTGGCAGTCAGGGAACTTGAATTTGGCTCTGTGTATGTAGTGCCTCAGTCACATGTCCCTTATTCTGAAGCTTGGTGTGGATGGACAAGGTGACCTGGCCAGTGTGAAGTGTGGCCACTGTGCACTAGGGCTTTCCCAAAGCATCCCACATACCTGTCTGGAGCTTTTGATGGAGAGCTGCTCATGTTCATCTGACACCATGTGACCATAAAGTGGGAATTCATTGTCCCTGACAAAGATGCAGATTTTGGCATCAGGAACACTTTGGTAGAAGTGAGACTTTAGATATGGTTTGTTCTTACAATACCTGCATCACTGGGTAGGCCAGGTGGCATGCAGCCCATGGCAACACCATGATCTTTGGTGGTGTGCTAAGAGAAAGAACTAATTTTATTTTTTAACTGATGCATGAAAACAGAAAAACTGTATATATTGATGAGGTACCATATAAAATCTGCATACCTGTCTGTACACATTGTGTAATTTTTAAATCAAGTTAGACATATTTATCTTCTCATTTATTTTTCTTTGAAACTGCAAAAATTTAGTTTCAAAAGAAGAGTGTTGGTGGTGCGTTATGGGAAGGATATTGGTCTAGGAGGAAGGAAATCCAGGTTTTGGTTTCAGTTTAACAGGGGTTAGTCATCAAACCACATCTCCTCCCTAAACATATTTACAAAGTTTGGTAATTGGGCTGGATAAGATTGAGCTCTTTCCATCTCAAATATTCTATAGTTCTTGATGTTGGCTTCCAGTGATATTTTCTAGACATTGCAGAGTCTTTATTGTCTAAAAATGCCAACGAAGGTCACCAGACAACTTTAGGATTTCCTAGCAGAGCTAGCAAGTCATAGCTCTAAAATTTAAAAATTAGTTTTAAAAACTGCACCCACGTTTTTAACTCATGTGTGGACATTTTGCAAAATATTCACAATCTACTAGGAAAATAAAAGGCAGCATCAAAAAGAAAACTTAGCTTTTGAAAAGGAAATGTTTTGTTTTTATCAAAAGAGAGAAAAGTTGGGCACACCAGTGTGGAGTATAAGCAGGGTTCAGAACCATCCCAAGAGGTCAGTCCTTATCCCTCTCACCAATATTTTGTTATGGTTGCCCTAAACAGCTTTTTGTTTGAAAATACACACATGATCAATAATATATTCTTGTTTTAAATAATGAAAATTCAGAAAGAAATAAAGTAAAAGTGAAAGTGACATGTAGTGGCTTGTTCCTCCAATTTTACTCCCTTCCTCAGAGGTAAACTCGGACAAGTTTTCTGTGTATCTTCCCAGAACTTCCCTTATTCATTCATATTCATGTAAACATACATCTACCTGTACACATTTATGATTTATTTTTGTTCATGCATTACATGACATGATATTATTCATACATTTGCTACTTGATTTTTTTGGCAGTATTGGGATTTGAACTCAGAGCCTCACGCTTGCTATGCAGACACTCTACCACTGGAGTCACTCCACCAGCCCTGTATTTTTGAGATATGACTGTTCAAAACTATTTGCCTGGGTTGGCTTTGAACCACGATCCTCCTGATCTCTGCCTCCCAAGTACCTAGGATTATAGGTATGAGCCACTGGTGCCAGGCTTGCAACTTGCTTCTTTATAATAATTCCACACACACACACACACACACACACACACACACACACACACACACATATACAAATGCACACAGCACTGCCTCAGCCTCCTCAGTGCACCACTGTGCCCAGAATTCCAGAATTTATTATTTTTTTTCTGGGCAATACCAGAGTTTGAACTCAGGGCCTCATGCTTGCAAGGTAGGTGCTTTACCACTTGAGTCACTTCCCCAGCCACATTATTTTTTTAATTGGAGAAAAAATGCTAAATTTTTTTTTGAGGATGTGTGGAAAGGATGAGACAGTGTTACTCCTTTGACTTTCTTTTATTCTTACACGATCTGGTTCTTTTTCAGCAGCAGAACAGGTGCTTTCTCCTATATAGAGGTTGTCTACTCCACAGCCATTTCTCCCTTGCTTCTGTGGTAACAACAGGACCTGATTTTGTTCAGACATATGGTGGTCATGAGGTTTGGGGAAGTCTACACCTTTTCCTAGCCTCAGGAATGACTTTTGATTAGTTTAAGCTAGCAGTTCTCAAAGTTGAGTTACACCAGAGTTATCTGGAGGGCTTATTAAAACACAGATCGGTGGGCCCGCCCCCCCCACTCAAAGTTTCTGATTTTGGTATGGCCTGAGAGTTGACATTTCCAACACATTTCCAGGTAATGCTAAAGTTGTTGGTCCAGGGACTTTGAGAGCTGATAAGACTATCGTGTGATACCATTTTCTTGCCAATCACTTGCTGAGGACTAAGCATATGATACAGTTCTGGGCAGTGAATACTCAGTTCACTGGGTTGGGGGTGGTGTTCTGGCACACAAGAAGTAATGAGCTCTCTGTCAGTCTTGGGACATGTTGATATTTAAAGATATGACCTGGGGAGCTACAGTAGCCATCTTGCTTCTGTGAGAGACATGGCTGACATGTTGAGGAGAGCAAAGCAAAGGGAGGACTCAGGGTTACTGATGACATTGAGGTGGGCTAGAGGTTGTTGTGACCACAGAGTTGTATTAGACATCATGTAACAACTCAAAACAGTAAAAAAACAAGACCATCCAAACCAGCTGGGACCAACATGGGCAACTGAGATGATCACTAACTATTTTTTACTTCATTATAAGGACATCTCCTTATTGTCATAGATTTTGGAGTTGTAGGTTGGTAAAAGAAGTTACCAAAATGGGAGAGTAGGAAAAAGCAAAAATTTGTTAGGATGCCATTAAAAGGGGAGAGAATGGTGGGTAGCTAGGCATAGGAGCACAGAGCACAGGATTGAAAGCAAGCTTTATACTTTAGGTTAAGCTACTTTTGACTGGCTATCTCCCTTTTATGTGAACCTTACCAATTGGCCTCAGATCATGGTTTGAATTTTACACTCATAGGAACATCTCTGTGAGCTTGACTTTTACTTACATATTTCGTCTGTCCGACTTCCCACACTTGACCTACGTCCATGTTCCATCTCACCACCTTGGTGGACTTGATACACTCCTGTGTTCCATTTGTTCCTTGGTATTTCTTTGTCTGCTGAGTCTCCTTAAAATGGGAGCCTCCTCTATATTCCATAAGCCTTGTAAAATCACCTGTTTCCATTATGCATCTGAGGTCATGATATATCCAAAAACCTCATGTATGGACAAAAAAGGGGAACAAATCATATTTGGGGACAATCCTAACCCATTCCTGGAATTCTTCACCACCCTCTCCTCCTCCCTCTTTAGCTCATGGATGCTACACAAAATCCTGGAGGATGCAACTTTCTCTGGAACTCTGCATTCACTCCTTGAGCATGTGCTTTTGCTCTGAAATAAATTTCCTCCCAATTCCTTACTTTGTCTCATCTCTGAACTCCTTCCCTGATGGTTGCAAGGATCTGGAAACACTGGGTACAGGTCTCAATTTTGTTTCTGTATCTCAGAGAGCTCCTCAGCCTTCATCCACTGACAACATTATTGTAGATTAGCCAACTGTGGGATTGACCCACCTTTAAGAAAAGTGATATGTGAGATAGAATTTTTCTTGTTATTTATGCCATTTGAGTCGAATTTTCTGAAACTAGATATAGAAAACCACCTATATGATACCTCCATCTGTCTTTTCATTGCCCAAGTGCAGTCCAGCTAATGTCGAAGCACGGCAATCTTTCCGAAGTAAGATTTTGGACATTTTAGGTTGTTTCTAAATTTCGTTATTGTTCAGTAGTGCTGAAAAGAGCAAAAATATTGTACATATTTTGGCATATTTCCAAAGGTCATTTTCCCAAAACAGAAATTATAATGTCATGGATATATGCATTTCTAAGCTTTTGATATTATTTCCAAATTTCCTTCCAAAACAACTGTTTTAATTTTGTGAAATCCAAGAGAAAACTGTGATCAAAAGCAACTTTTAGCCAGGCTCCGGTGGCTCATGCCTGTAATCCTAGCTACTTGGGAGGCTGAGATCAGGTGGATCACATTTTGAGGCCAGCCCTCACAAATAGTTCATGAGACCCCCATCTCCAAAAGTAACCAGAGCAAAAATGGGCTGTAGGTGTGGCTTCACATGGCTTTGCAAGTGTGAAGCCCTGAGTTCAAACCCCAGTCCCCCCCAAAAAAAGCAACTTTTATTCCTTATGTGCTACTCTTGCTAAGGGTTGAGGAGTGTGCTGGGTTGGCAGGTTTCACAATGGCTTCAGATTCCATTAAGAGACCAGCACCTATTTTCTTATTGGGCTGCTGCCTGGGACAGTGAACTCTTGAACTGAGCACATGACAGTGACACAGGGTGCTAACTTTTGAACTGGGCCATGGCCTGTTTCTATGGAAGGTTGTGTAAGAGGTACTCAAACTGTTTTTGCTGAAAAGTACTGACTCCTAACTCTGGTCCACGAATTAACTGAAAGCAGGAGAAAAGTATGGTGTCTCACCTTCATTTTGATTTTTTTTTTTTTTTTTTTTTTGGTGGCACTGGGGTTTGAACTCAGGGTCTCACACTCAGAGGCAGGCACTTTTACCACTTGAGCCACTCCACCAGCCCTCACCTTCATTTTGTATCTGTCTTTGCTCTAAGCCATTCTCTGCACTTTGCAATCATCTTGGATTCCAGGAAAGGAAAGACAGATGATAACATCTTCATGACAAGGGACAGAAACTACCCATAAGGAACAGCAGAGACTTGCAGGATAGACCACCCCCCCAAATGAGGACAATTACCTATAATGATGAAGCTGCATCCTTGAGCAGAAGTAATCATCTCATGGGAACCAGATTGCTCCCCTGAAATGATGACATCTTCTCCGAAACTGGACCTTAGGACTGAGATTGTGGTAACCAGAACATACCTGTGACTGAAACTGTTTAACTCTGCATACATCTTGTCCCCTGGCCCCAGTTCTTTTGTTTATTTAAACCTATTGCTCATGTCTATATTCTGAAGATGGCTCAAAATGAGCTGCATGCTTACTCTGTCTCTTCCACAGCATGTCCTCAGCTGTGTAATAAACCTCCTTTCTCTGCCTTCATTGTGCTTTTTTATCGTATAGGAGTAAATGCTCGGACCTGGCATGTGGAATCCCAGGAGTTTTGGGTCCAAAACTCCGGTTTCAGTTGTCACTGAGCAATTGTCACAAATGACCAACAAACTCTGGACTTAGAGAAAGACCTAGCAATCATTGAAGCATAGCCTGGTGATGTGGAATTTAGTGGTAGCATAGCTTCTCTATACCAGTCATCTTCTGGAATTCCTTTGTTCAGTTTCTCCTTCCTTTTTTTTCCTTTAAATCTGATGTACTATTGGAGTGTCACTCATTCAGAGCTATCTGAGTCTGTGTTTTCTTAAATTTCATTTCTCAGTCCCCAAATAAACTCTTTTGCTGTTAAAGCTTCTAAATTAGAATTGATCGACATTACATATGTGTAATATTGTGTACTCTATATTTGGGTTTCACCATTTCCTGGTGTACAGCTCCTAAAATCCTTAGAATCTTCAAAGTGATGTGTCTTTTCATCTGATAGTGAGTTGTCTGAAGGCTGGCAGCCCCTAGGTAGCTTCAGGATGGGGGCTGGTCACTGGAAAGACCAAGACAGGATTAGAGGTTTGGGAACTTTTGGTGCTACCCACAACCTCTGGGGAAGAGAGGGAGAATGAAGGTTAAGTGACTAATGATTTAAAGTATCATGTCTATATAATGATAACGCTTTCTATAAAAACCCCACAATACAGGGTTCAGATAGCTTCCAGAAATTGAATTTTGGAGGTTCCTAGGGGGTAGTGCCTCTAGAGAGGTCACAAAAGCTCCTTGTACCTTCTCAGGTGCCTTGTCCTGTGCATCTTTTCTTTCTTTTTTTTTTTATATTTTATTCATATGTACATACACTGTTTGAGTCATTTCTCCCCCCTTCCTCCCCCTCCTCCCTTCCTCTCCCCCCCCCACCCCCTCGCTTCCAGGCAGAAACTATTTTGCCCTTATCTCTAATTTTGTTGAAGAGAGAGTATAAGCAATAATAGGAAGGAACAAGGGTTTTTGCTAGTTGAGATAAGGAGAGCTATACAGGGAGTTGACTTGCATTGCTTTCCTGTGCATGTATGTTACCTTCTAAATTAATTCTTCTCAAACTAACCTTTTCTTTAGTTCCTGGTCCCCTTCTTCTATTGGCCTCTGTCACTTTAAAGTATCTGCATTAGTTTTTCTGCGTTGAAGGCAACAAATGCTATCCAGTTTTTTGGGTGTCTTACTTATCCTCACCCCTCCCTTGTATGCTCTCGCTTTATCATGTGCTCATAGTCCAATCCCCTTGTTGTGTTTGCCCTTGATCTAATGTCCACATATGAGGGAGAAGATACGATTTTTGGTCTTTTGGGCCAGGCTAACCTCACTCAGAATGATGTTCTCCAGTTCCATCCATTTACCAGCGAATGATAGCATTTCGTTCTTCTTCATGGCTGCATAAAATTCCATTGTGTATAGATACCACATTTTCTTAATCCATTCGTCAGTAGTGGGGCATCTTGGCTGTTTCCATAACTTGGCTATTGTGAATAGTGCCGCAATAAACATGGGTGTGCAGGTGCCTCTGGAGTAACCTGAGTCGCATTCTTTTGGGTATATCCCCAAGAGTGGGATTGCTGGATCAAATGGTAGATCTATGTTTAGATTTTTAAGGAGCCTCCAAATTTTTTTCCAGAGTGGTTGTATTAGTTTACATTCCCATTAGCAGTGGAAGAGGGTTCCTTTTTTCCCCGCATCCTCGCCAACACCTGTTGTTGGTGATGTTGCTAATGATGGCTATTCTAACAGGGGTGAGGTGGAATCTTAGTGTGGTTTTAATTTGCATTTCCTTTATTGCTAGAGATGGTGAGCATTTTTTCATGTGTTTTTTGGCCATTTGAATTTCTTCTTTTGAGAAAGTTCTATTTAGGTCACTTGCCCATTTCTTTATTGGTTCATTGATTTTGGGAGAATTTAGCTTTTTGAGTTCCCTATATATTCTGGTTATCAGTCCTTTGTCTGATGTGTAGCTGGCAGTTATTTTCTCCCACTCTGTGGATGGTCTCTTCAGTTTAGAGACCATTTCTTTTTTTGAGCAGAAGCTTTTTAGTTTTATGAAATCCCATTTATCTATGCTTTCTCTTAGTTGCTGAGCTGCTGGGGTTTTACTGAGAAAGTTCTTGCCTATACCTATTAGTTCCAAAGTATTTCCTACTCTTTCCTGTACCAACTTTAGAGTTTGGGATCTGATATTAAGATCCTTGATCCATTTTGAGTTAATATTGGTATAGGGTGATATACATGGATCTAGTTTCAGTTTTTTGCAGCTGCTAACCAGTTTTCCCAGCAGTTTTTGTTGAAGAGCCTGTCTTTTCTCCATCGTATATTTTTAGCACCTTTGTCAAAGATAAGTTGGTTATAGTTGTGTGGCTTCATATCCGGGTCCTCTGTTCTGTTCCACTGGTCTTTGTGTCTTTTTTTGTGCCAGTACCATGCTGTTTTTATTGTTATTGCTTTGTAATATAGTTTGAAGTCGGGTATTGTGATACCTCCAGTGTTGTTCTTTTTACTGAGTATTGCCTTGGCTATTCGTGGTCTCCTGTGTTTCCACAAATAAATTTAATGGTAGATTTTTCAATCTCTTTGATGAATGTCATTGGGATTTTGATGGGAATTGCATTAAACATGTAGATTACTTTTGGGAGTATAGACATTTTTACTGTGTTGATTCTACCAATCCATGAGCATGGGAGATCTCTCCACTTTCTATAGTCTTCCTCACTCTTTTTCTTCAGAAGTTTATAGTTTTCTTTGTAGAGGTCATTCACATCCTTTGTTAAGTTTACACCTAGGTATTTGATTTTTTTTGAGGCTATTGTAAATGGAATTGTTTTCATATATTCTTTCTCTGTTTGTTCATTATTAGTGTATAGAAATGCTAATGATTTTTCTATGTTGATTTTATATCCTGCTACCTTGCTATAGCTATTGATGCTGTCTAGGAGTTTTTGAGTAGAGTTTTTTGGGTCTTTAAGGTATAGGATCAGATATTTTGACACTTTCTTTACCTATTTGTATTCCTTTTATTCCTTCTTCTTGCCAAATTGCTCTGGCTAGGAATTCTAGTACTATGTTGAATAGGAGTGGAGATAGTGGGCATCCTTGTCTGGTTCCTGATTTTAGAGGGAATGGTTTCAGTTTTTCACCGTTAAGTATAATGTGGCTGTAGGTTTGTCATACAGAGCTTTTATAATGTTGAGGTACTTTCCTTTGTGCATCTTTTCATCTGTGTCCTTTGTAACATTCTTTATAATAGATTAGTAAGTGTATTTTCCTGAGTTCTGTAAACTGCTATAGCAAATTAGCCAAGCCCAAGAAGGGGATTATGGGAACCTGATTTGTAGCTAGTCAGCACAATATTGAAGCACAATAAAAAAAACTCCTAACAAAACAAAACAAAAACAAAAAAACTTGGGGCTTTCAGCTGGCATTAGAAGTAGTGTTACTGGTGGGTGGATACTGGTTCCAGACATTCCTGGGTTCTTTGGTTACAGTGTCTAGAATTAGAGCACCATACCAGGTATGGGAGAATAAACAAAGGTAAGGATAGTAGAGAGACACTTTTATTGTGAAAATACAGATGCTTTTAAAAAATGTTTTTATTAGCATGTATTAGTTATACGGGGGGAAGTTCATTGTGATATTTACATATGTGACTACAATGGTTTTTTTTTTTTTGGTCACTGGGGTTTGAACTCAGGGCCTCACACTTCCTAGGCAGGTACTCTTACTGTTTGAACCACTCTACCAGCCCAGTGGACCTTAACTAGATTCACCTCCTCCATCATTCTCCCTTGTTCCCTTTCCTCCTTCTTAGAACAATTTCCATAGGTCTCATTGTTTTATTTTTATACATGTATACAAAGTACATCCACCATGCTCACCCTCCTTCATCCTCTCTGTTTATCCTTCCCCTTCCCACTGGTGTCCACCCGGTGGACAGGAGCTGTTTTATCTTCCTCTCTTTCACTTTTTTTAAAAGTGTGTAATAGCTGGTGCCAGTGGTTTACACATGTAACACTAGCTACTCAGGAGACAGAGATTAGGAGGATCTCAGTTCAAAGCCAGTCTGGGCAAATAGTTCAGGAGACCCTATCTTGAAAGACCCACCACAAATAAGGGCTGGTGGAGTAACTCAAGGTGAAGGCCCTGAGTTCAAATCCAAGTACTGAAAAAAAAAGTTTATTGATTATTCAAGGGTGTTTCACTGTGGTATTTCACATATTGTACTTAAATCAGATTAACTCCCTCTATTGCTTACTCTTTCTCTATTGCCTAGCTCCCTTATCATTCAACAGTTCTCAATGCATTCGATTATACTATCTTAATACACAGATGCAATATATTTCAATATCATTCACTCTATCAGTCTCTTTTCCTGTCTCCCCTCCTGCTAGTGCCCTCAGATAGACCAGCTATTACAATCATGTTATCTATTTGTCTCTATACATATGTATGCATGTAAGATCACATATATATTTATGTATACATTTCTCTCTTAGGTCTAGCTTCCATAGATGAGGTAAAACATGCTACTTTTGTCCTTTAAGCCCGGTTTATTTAGGGTTCTAACTGAGAGGTGTTTACTATTTCCTGTGTTTCCATCACTCTTTTTCCAGTTTGTCTACTGTTGATTGTTTTTACTTTTGGCATTGTTTGTCTTCAGGTTTTTATTAATTTACTGAGTTAATCACACTTGCTACTTTCCTAGCTTTCATGGGTTCTTCACTTCCCCTTTTGAGTTTCTTTCCTGACCTCTCATGTCTGTGATTGTTTTTCATCCTCTCTGTGTGACTTTTTCCTTGAGTATCTTTTGTAATGTAGACTTGGTGGACTTGAACCACCTTGGCTTATCCTTATCCTGGAAGGTGCATATTTCTCTATGGAGATTGAAAGACAGCTTTGCTGGATACAGTGCTCTTGGTTGGCAGTTTCTCTTAGACCTTGACTTATATTGCTCCATGCTTTCCTGACTTTTAGAGTCTGTGCTGAGAGGCCTGAGGTATTCTTATGTGTTTACCTTTGTATGTAAGCTGGCATTTTTCTCTTGGAGTTTTCAGTATCCTTTCTTTGTTTTTGAGTTTTGGCATTTTATGTATGATTGACATGGAGTTGTTCTTTTCTGGTCAAGTCGATTTGGAGTTTGAAATGTCTCCTGACATGGATGTCTATATCATATGTTGTAGGGTCATTTGGTCTCTGATCAGATTTCCAAATTCTTTGTGTCCAGCATGGAGTCATCCAAGCAAGACACACAGATGCAGGAAGAGAGATAATACAGTCTACTAAAGGGGAAGGGAAAGCATTACAAAAGCAATGGTGGCAGCATCTGGCCAGAAGATAGGCCAAGTGGAATGGAAGCAAAGAAAAGGGAGTAAAGCGTGCACCCTCAGTCTCAAGGCGTTTAAAACCCGCCCTAATCTGTGGGGGGGGAAACACCTGAGCAATTCCTGGATCATCAATAATCTGCGAATGGGGAGGGATTTGGGTGGTCCTGGTGGGTCAGGCGAGGGTGCTTGACAGTCTGTCTGCACATGCACCCAAGCCAGGTCCTAGGCACTTTAATCATATGCGTGAGGTGTGTCAACATCCACACTTTAATCTGAGAGATAATGGAGGGCAGAATCACTTCCAAGGTTTTTTGATAAGGAATTTAGCATAAGGTGTGCCCAGAATAAGTTACATGGGGTCTGAGGAGTCCCATAGCATTTTTTTTTTCTATTTTCTAGCCTACTTCAATTACATAGACTTGAAAGTTTTTCTGCTATGATTTCATTGAATAGGTTTCCTATGCCTTTACTTTGTATTTCAGTTCCCTCTTCCACCCTATGAATTCTTAGGTTTGGTCTTTTGATCAGTTTCAGAGTTCTTATTGTAATCCTAGCTATTCATTTTTTTTCCTTGTGATTGTCTGCATCTCTAATATTCTTTCTTCTGCTTGATCTTTGCTGATAATTTTCACTGTGGTTTTGATTTTTTTTTTTTTTTTGATGGTACTGGGGTTTGAACTCAGGGCCTACACCTTTGAGGCAGGCTAAAGTGGGGAAAGTTTGGGACTCACAGAAAAAATATTACATCTTAGATTAACCATGCTTTGGCTCAGGAACCACCCGCACCTGGCTGGGAACCACTCATGCCCCTCCCCAGTCATTAATTATTGGCTGTGAATTTCCTTCTTCTCCCCTTCCCATATGTCATTACAGGTTTTAAAAGCACCAGAAGAGTAGAAACACATTCTCTTGGCTTCTGGCTTCCACCTGGGCCTCAACATGCTTCCCTTTGTATTTCTCTTCCCTAACTTTTAATAAACTCCCTTTACACCCACGTGTCCTGCCATGGATTCTTTCTGGTGGGATACAAAGAATTTGGAAGTCTTCTGATCACAGACTGCACCAGTGTCATTAACACCTTGAGCCACTCCTCCAACTCTTTTTGTGATGGGTTTTCTCAAGATAGGGTCTCACAAACTATTTGCCCAGAGCTGGTTTCTAACTGCAATCCTCCTGATTTCTGCCTCCTGAGTAGCTAGGATTAGAGGCATGAGCCACCAGTGCAGTCTTTTTTTTGCTATGAATTCTTTATCAGACATTTCAGCAAATTCATTATCTTTGGATTCAGTTGTTGAGTTGTGGGTTTTGGAGGGGAGACACTACCTTGGCTTTTCATATTTAAATTTCTACACTGTGACTTATGCCTCTGTTGGACTATGTTTCTCTTTTACTTCCTTTCATATGTGAAGAACCTATTGCAGTAACAAGGTCAACAATTCAGCAATAAACCAAGTATTTGAGTAAGTTTGGAAACTTTATCTGTCTCAACAGTAAGATTGTGTGGGAACATAGCTCTGCTTCCTAGGGGGATGATCTGGGAGTTTCACACTGGTTGAAAGGTATAAGGACTGGACATTGAGTTATATAGAGGATGGGCACTGAGGAGGGAAAGGAGTGGGGAGGTAGGTATAGGAGATAATGGTAAGAGAGAGTGCTGTGTGGTTATAACAGAAAAATGGAGAATGGCTTGGAAAATAAGGAGAAAAAAATTAAGAAATAAAGGGGAGAAAGAATTCAACCATAAGACACCAAATTAAAGAAAAGAAACAACCAAACGAAAACATTCTGATAGAATAATGTCACCATTTTGTGAATCGGTGGCAAAAATGGCAGCCCTGCTCCTTAACAGAAATTCCTGTGCTCTAAGACAGCCCCACCCCTACCAGAGACTACCACGCATGTGCCAACTTCCTTAACATCCCCCTTCTATGATAGCCACTCCTGGCCCAGAGTCTGTGCTGCACCATCTTTCCCTGGCCAGACTGGCTGCTCGAGCCTGCCATTAAACTTTGCTCTTGGACGTGAGACTTTTCTCGTGAGCTGTCTTTGTAAGCGGTGTTTTTCCTAACACATACTAGATGAAAAACTTTACATTTCTTGATAAAATGTTGATATTGTGAATTTTGTCCAACTTAGTCCCTCTTGCTGTGGTTGCTGTGGGAACAGCTTTAGGAGGGCAAGGTTGTACCTATGGAGGTTTTTAGGCTTGCCAGCCAGTTTTTCCAGTAAGGAGGAATTCCTAGCTGAGGGTGCAGGCAGGGGTGTCAATGTGGGAAGGGAATGGGGAAGCATCTCAGACCCAGTGGTTGACACACTCCAGGGCAACTCACTTAACAAAGCTCTTTGTCAGTGGAGTTGTTTTGGGACTGCATAAATTGGGGTGGGGAGGGGGGTAGCAGGAGACTTTCTGTTAAAATGCAAAGAGATCTGAGTGAGTGAGATCACTGGTTCTGCCACCAGCAGGTGGCAGCTCAGAACAGGTGACTGACACTCTCCACCTAAGAATGCACTGATTTCTCCAAGTTTACCCCTTGGACTCTTCAGTCACACAGAATGCATGGATTTCATCCTGCACTTGTGTAAGTCAGTGTCTGTGAAAAATTTTAAATCCCCACCTGTGTCCACAGGGAGTCTTGATTGGTTTTTGTCTCACTAAACTCCTGTGCAGGTTTAAGGCTGGGTGACTTTAGTCAGCCTGCTTAGCCAAAGGTTTTCTCAGCAGCCAAATGAATTTACTTCTGTGTGCTGGGCTGACCTACATGGTAGCCTAAAACCATCTCACTTACCTGGTTAATTTCCAGTCCCATCTTTCTGGTCCAGGTAGTGATACACGGGTAATAGCTGGCCTGCAGGGAAGTGGCAGACCCTAACTAATTTTCTACTACAGCTTCAAATTCCACCTTCTCCATTGAGAGCCTAAATCCAGAGTTGGAATGAATGAAAGCAAGCAGGACTTTGATTTCCAAACACCACTTTCTTCTCCTAGTCTTACCCTTCCAACCTGTTGTAAACTGCAACCACAGCAGTCTTTTCAAATCCCAAGTTAGATTTTTGTCACTTTCTTGCTTAAAATAATGAGTGTCTTTCCATGCCCTCAGGATGAAGGCCAAAGTCCTCGGTGAGGCCTATCAATGTCATGCTGAGGTCAGTAGTCACTCAGTCAGAAGAGCAGACCAAGTGGCTTAAAACAAGGCAGCTGCATTCTTTTTGTTTCTGAAACTGACTCTTACTTCCAAAGATCATTAGCTTGCTGCTTATTATGTTAAACTACTCACAGCTTCCTTCAGTTCCTTGAAAACTATATTTCCCTCTCTTACAGAAGAGACTCACACTATCTATTTTATTTCAGCAGAGGGCAGTAGACAGCTGCAAACAGCCTTCATTTCTAAGCCCAGGAAAAACAAAGCGAGTCCATCATCAATATTTGTCTTCATATCAAGGTACCCAAAATCTGGCCCATCATGCTTAATGGGAGCCATCTTTGTGCAGAAAGGGTAGGTCTCAGATATTCCTTCCTCTTTGTGCCTTAATGGAAGGATTTATGGGGAAGAGTTTGATACTGGAGAATGAGTGTGAATTGGCAAGATAAACACAGAAAACAACATGGCAAATTTGGGGAACAACAAAAAGTTTAGTGTAAGATTTGGGTGGGGGGAACCAGTGATAGACACTCTCATGTAGTATGCACTATGCTGAAGGATATTAATGTCACCATTATGGCAAATCATTAGGACAGTGATCTGCTCTGTCAGTGGACTACCACACCATTTTTTGTTGCTGTGTTTTTTGCTTTGCTTTGTTTTTTGGTGGTACTGGGGTTTGAACTTAAGGCCTCAGGCTTACTAAGCAAGTATTCTAACATTTGAGCTACTCTGTTAGCCCTGTAGTACATTGGGTTTTTTCGAGATAGGGTCTCATGAACTATGTGCCTAGGCTGGCTTTGAACCACAATCCTCCTGATCTCTGCTTCTCAAGTAGCTATTAGCTAGGATTACAGGCATGAGCCACTGGTGTTTGGCTCTGTTTTTAATTGAGACGTATCTTGGTTTTGTTAATCTTTTCAACTTTAGCCTATTAGGAGCACATGTAGTGATTTTATATTTTTAATGTGTATTTATTTCCTTGATAAGTAATGACTTATTTTTTTTATGTGTGTATTTGGCCATTTGAATGTCCTCTTTTGTGAAGGGTATAAATTTTTTTCCTACTTAATTAGGTAGCATATCTTCATATTGATTTACATTTTGTAGATATGAGTCCTTCATCAAATATACATATTACAAATATCTTCTAGTCTGTAGCTTCCATACTCACTTTTTAAATTATATCTTTTGGTACACAAAAGCTTGATAAGTCTTTTTGAAAACAGTATGGAAGATACATTGCACTGGCTGAGGTAGAAAGACTAGGTAAGAATTTGTTTCAGGCTGGGAGTTGGTGAGTCACGCCTACAATCCTAGCTACTTAGGAGGCAGAGATCAGGAGGATTGTGGTTCAAAACCAGTTTGAGCAAATAGTTTGAGAGACTCTACCTTGAAAAAAATGCACCACAAAGGAGCTGAACATACACCAATATTTGGTGGGCAGTAAGGTGGAAGAGAGTTCAGAGAGTAACAAGAGTCTCCAAGGGCTACTTAAAAAGCTAAACATTGATCTACCATTTGATCCAGCAATACCACTCTTGGGGATATACCCAAAAGACTGTGACACAGGTTACTCCAGAGGCACCTGCACACCCATGTTTATTGCAGCACTATTCACAGTAGCCAAGTTATGGAAACAGCCAAGATGCCCCACCACTGACCAATGGATCAAGAAAATGTGGTATCTATACACAATGGAATTTTATGCAGCCATGAAGAAGAACAAAATGTTATCATTTGCTGGTAAATGGATGGAATTGGAGAACATCATTCTGAGTGAGGTTAGCCTGGCCCAAAAGACCAAAAATCGTATGTTCTCCCTCATATGTGGACATTAGATCAAGGGCAAACACAACAATGGGATTGGACTTTGAGCACATGATAAAAGCGAGAGCACACAAGGGAGGGGTGAGGATAGGTAAGACACCTAAAAAATTAGCATTTGTTGCCCTTAACGCAGAGAAACTAAAGCAGATACCTTAAAAGCAACTGAGGCCAATAGGAAAAGGGGACCAGGAACTAGAGAAAAGGTTAGATCAAAAAGAATTAACCTAGAAGGTAACACCCACACACAGGAAATCAATGTGAGTCAATGCCCTGTATAGCTATCCTTATCTCAACCAGCAAAAACCCTTGTCCCTTCCTGTTATTGCTTATACTCTCTCTACAACAAAATTAGAAATAAGGGCAAAATAGTTTCTGCTGGGTATTGAGGGGGTGGGGGGGAGAGGGAGGGGGCAGAGTGGGTGGTAAGGGAGGGGGTGGGGGCAGGGGGAGAAATGACCCAAGCATTGTATGCACATATGAATAATAAAACAATAAAAAAAAAAGAGTCTCCAAGGGGCAGCCAGAAAGGAACTCTGAAAAGTCTTTTTCTTTCTTTCTTTCCAATACTGGGGTGGGGTTTGAACTCAGGGCTTTATGCTTGCCAGGCAGGAGCTCTACCACTTGAACCATTCTGCCAGCCCATTTTTGTGTTGGGTATTTTCAAGATAGAATCTCAGGAACTATTTGCCCTGGTCTGGCTTTCAACCACAATCCTCCTGATCTCTGCCTCCTGAGTAACTAAGATTACAGGTGTGAGCCACCCGTGCCCATCTGAACCCTGAAAAGTATTGATGAAACAGACGACAAATGACCTCAGAGTCTTTAGCATGTTAATTATAATTGTTTTATGTTGATTGCTGATACAGGGTTTAAACTCAGGACCTTGCATGTACTAGGCAGGTGCTCTATCACTTGAGCTATGCCTCCAGCCCTATAATTATTTAAATTCTGTGTTTGATAGTACCAAAATCTGGCACATTCTGAGACACTTCCTATTGCTTATAATGTCTCTTGTTTTTATCTTGCTTTTTTGGTATGGGCTCAGCCTTTTTTATGAATGCTAACCATTCTGGGTAGAACAATTTACTGAAGTAAATTGTATAAATGCTTGAAAATAGGCCCCTATTTTCAGCAAGCTATTAGGATAAGAGGGTTGAAACAATCTGTTCAAGAGTTAGTCTGTTTTGTTGTTGCCATAGTTACTTTCAAAATCTTCTAGTGTTACCTTGTGCTTGGGGTGAGGGTGAGACTAGGGGTGGGAGGATGGTTTTCCTGCAGGGTGCTTTGTCAGTGTTCCTGCTCTACCCTCAACTTTAGTCCTTCCTTATGTGCCTGTACATTTGAGCGCTAAAGTACTATTGCTTCTCACTCCGTACTTGCTAGCTTGAGAGGTGCAGTCATTTCTGTTGTCCTAGACCTGCCCCACTCTTAGGCAAGGCCCTCTGTTCCTCTTCAGTGAGCTACCATCTCCCTCAATGGTAGATCTCTAATGGTCTGAGCCTGGAATAATTTTGGCTCCTTCCCCAGAGTTGAGATGTTTTTTTGGTTTTTTTTTTTTTCCCCTGTTTCCTCCCTCCTCACATCATGGGGCTTTTGCCTGTGCCCTGGACCTTTCTCCTGTGATTAAGGCTTTGAACCTGAGGAGAAAGGGTGCAGGTAGGCTTCATGCCTTTCCCACAGTGGCAGTTATTCCCATCATGTAGGCATGCACCACTAGGGAGGCATTCTCTGGTCTTGACCTGCCCACACAATCTTTTCATGATGGAGGTCCATGGAAGAGACCCAAGAATAGGATGAACTTAGTTTGTATCATTAGCTCTCAGTTCTTGGCTACGCTGGTTTTTAGCAATTTAGTGAATGTTTTAGCTGAATTCTATAAATCCATTTGTATGTAGCCCTATCTTCCTCCCAGGCTCTGTGATTGGTGAACTCAAGCTCACATTCTAGCTCTCCTTGGAAATACCCATCTTTCTTTAGATTTCAGTATAGTTGCTTGCCCCACTACCTTAGCAACTCTGATGGGTTCAAGAGTTACATATTATCTTGCTCTTGCTTGTGGTTCTAATTAAGATATTTTAATGTGGTTGTTTTTCATAACTGTGTCTACCACACTGGTCAAAATGGCCAAGTACAAAATGAAAAAAATAACCAGATTTATACATGTAAGAATATGGTGGGTAGAACCAAGAAGAATTTTTGGTATCAAATCACTGAGCTAATAGCCAGAGTCCTGCAAGGAGAATTCTTTTCTTCTTTTTGGCAGCACTAGGGTTTGGACTCAGGGCCTTACACATGCTAGGCAGGTGCTCTACCACTTGAGCCACTCCATCAGCCCTTTTTTGTGATGGATTTTTTTTTTCCAGATAGGATCTCATGAACTATTTGCCTCAGGAAGAATTCTTAAAGACTATACAGTTATTGGCAAAAAAAAAAAAAAAAAAAAAAAAAAGAAATGGACAAGCAGACCTATGGAAAAAATAGCCCAAAAGTAGACCTATGGAGTTTTTGTCAACTGATCTTTGACAAAGAAGCAAATGCAATACAATGGAGAAAAGACAGTCTTTTCAACAAATGGTGCTAGAACAACTGGACATATACATGCCAAAAAATGAGTCTAGATATGTATACTATACCTTTCACAAAAACTAACTCAAAATGTATCAAAAGATACATGTAAAAATGCAAGTTGTAAAAATTCTAGATGATAACACAGGAAAACAGACATGATGACAACTTCTTAGATACAACACCAGAAGAAAGAAGTAATCTAGGAGAGACATAATCAAAATACTGGACTTTATTAAAGTTAGAAACTTCTGCTTTAACAAAAAGTCACTGTCAAAGGAATGAGAAGACAAGCCATGGAGTGGACGTCTGGGCATGGTGGTACAAGTCTGTAACCCACTACTCAGAAGGCAGAGGCAGGAGTCAAGGCCAGTATAGGCCACATAGTGAGACTTTCTCTCTCAAAAAAAAAAAAATTGCAAAAGACATGTCTAATAAAGAGCATCCAGTCCATCTCCCTCACTCTCCTGAGGTCCAGAGAGGCAGTACCTTGCTCAAGGTCATACAGTGGTATAGCCAGGCCTAAAATCAGACCTCATCTCTTCCTTTCTAACTTAAGTCGAGGCTTCCTCAGAATAGCCCTCCTACAATATTAGTGCTCTTTTCCGTCTCATCAGAACTCTTCAGCAAGCTTCTGCTCTGGTGAAAAATGGTCAACAAATTTACATTCTGGAGTCAATGATCCACAAAGCCTAGGGCATTTGCATTTCTAAAAGGTTGTAAGAGATGACAACAGTTTTAACATAAAGAACAGAGTTCCCTGATGAAGTTTCCTGGCTAGCCTGGTGATGTGGGTGCCTGGATCCAGCTGAACCTCTCACACCAGAGCATCCTCAACTCAACCATTCTTTCTCCTTTTTTCTCCCTTCGTGGCTGCCTCTCAGACTTCCTCCTTCTCTGAGGTGGCATATTCATGGGGGAAGTGGCTAAAACCAGGAAATCTAGTGGGGACTGATAAAGCAATCACAGGGATCCACTGAAAGGAACCCAGGACATTAAGAGGAAGAGAAACAAATATAACCAAGCAGAGTGCAGGGAAAACAATGTACTTCTGAACCACGTGGCTGGAATCTGAGCATGTCTAGAGTTGGAGCCATTTGAGTTTCTAGCATTTATCTGCCCTTTCCAAGTGGGTCTATAAATATCAGTCCCCACTGGAAGCCTTGAGCTAGACTTTGCTAGTCTTCAATGATACAATAATAAAGACAATTTATGTCAATTTGAGTGAAATTGTATTCATGGATTTTTCTCGTTTCATCATCACAACATTACAAAGTAACTACTAATTTAATCTTTTAAAAAAGTGTAATATTCATTTAACATGTGAGGCAACAGAGCTTAGAAAGGGTGAATAATTACATCCAAGACTGTACATCTAGTAAGGGATGAAGTTTTTGGGTTTTTTTTTTTTTTTGGTTATACTGGGGTTTGAACTCAAGGCCTCATGCTTACTAGGCAGGCACCCTACCACTTAAGCCATTCCGCCAACACCCCCCCCACCCCAGAGATGGAGGCTTTTGATCTGGGTCTTTCTCTAAAGCCCATGGTCTTAATGATGATTTTGTGATTTTTGAATTACTCATACCTTTTCCATTGCCAGAAATACACATTTTATTTCAAGCTGCTCCTTTCAAAGAATTCTCCTTTCTGATTGGCATATTTCAGTTTTCAATCACATGTCCCTATATTCGTAACCATTTTCTTGTATAAACATCTTGTATTTTGTGCCTTTCTGGCTGTGATGGGAAAGAAACTCCTATTTCAGTTTCTGTTTAGTGTCCCTAGAAATGCCCTACCTACCATTTGTCCAAAAAATGATGTCTGAGTCTTTCAGCTCAGTGAAATGGCTGGTAATGGTAATTGGGGCTTGAGACAATTCAGGAAAGTAGCATGTGCGATATGCACAGATTTCTGACCATTTTCTCACCGTGGCGCTCAGAGAAAACCACACGTGTAAAGTTGTAAACAAATGAGACTACTCACAGCTAGTGTACTGTCAGGCCATCCCCAGGCCAGAGGACCACTTGGTGGTTCAGTGCACCTGCAACTCACACAAGGTGTGTAGGTGGTTTCTGCACAGTTTGGAAAGCCACTCAAATGTAGAAAACATGAAATCTTTTTTTTTTTTTTTTTACTGTACTGGGGGTTGAACTTAGGACCTCACACTTACTACACTTGCTAGGCAGGTGTTCTACCATTTGAGCCACTCTGCCAGCCCTGGAAAACATGAAATCTTTAACATCAGATAGACCTGGTTTCATATTCTGACTACATTGCTTACTAACCATCTAGCTTTGGATAAACCATTTTAACTTCTCTGCAGCTAACTTTGTTCATATGTAAGCAAAAATGATAATATTTATCTTCTGGGATTGTAAAAATTAAGAGATAAGTCTAGTGCTTCCTCTGGAATAAGCATTTATATGCTTACACAGTAATTATTAATTTTGTTTTCTTATTGTCCTAACTATATATTATTCTTATCTTTTTATTTCTAATGATACTTTAAAAGGATTGATGTCAGCCAATTGCTTTCTCATCACTGGTTAAAAACCAGGTAAGGGTTGGAGGGGATGGGGGGCTAGGATGATGTCAATAATAAAAGCGTGTGTTAGAGAGGCTGGAGCTTTTGAAGGTTTCTGAAGACCACAGAGTGAAAGAAAATTTTACAATGTCATTTCCTTGAGGTATTACAGCTTGCTTCCTGAAAGGGCACTTGGGAAAGAGGCCCAAGGAGAGGGCCGAAGACAGATTCCAGAATATCTCATGCTATGGGGATGTTGAGGGAGAACAAATATTGATGAGGGTAATAGAAGGCAAGAAAAAAAATAGCATCTATTGTACACCTATGATGTATGAAGCACTCTGTTAGCACTCACATTCTCTGTTATTTTCCAAAAAACTTGAGTGCAGTGGTTCTTAACCAGGGGCAATTTTGCCCTCCAGGGAATATTTGCCAATGTGTGGGAGTCTTTTTTGGGGACACCTTGCACAAGAGCTCTACCACTTGAGCTATGCCCGAGTCCACTTTTTTGTTTTTCAACTGGTATTCAGACTTGAACTTACAGCTGCAAGGCCCATGTTGTCTCACCACGCCATGGTGGTAAGAGTGGTGATAAGAAAAATGACCAGGATAAAGAAACAAGATTGGTGTTCAATAGATACTTATTGAGATATTCATTTACTTAATGAATAAATAAATGAATAAAAGAGTGAGTGAAAGAAGGAAATAAAAGTCATCTTATTGGTACTCTGACATGCCTCTTGTTCATATTCCACAATCCAAAAGTGAGTTGGGCATTATGACGACAGAGAAAATCACATGAGGGTGGGTAGTCTCAAGCCCCTATGCCCAATTTCAAGGAGAGTCAGATTCCAGAGTCTGGGTCTCCAGATGGAAGAAGTACCAGAAGGCTGCCCGTCCACTGTCTTCTATTACCTTTTCTAAGGAGGATAGAGACGGAGATAAGAAATTCTGACCTGAGGGAAATGTGACCATTTCCCTTTATCCCAGAGGCCCAGGCTACCTATTACCTCAGAGAAGAGGGAAGTTGTTTTCCAATGTATTAAACATCTGTGACTTGAGCTGAGCCAAACTGATTCTGCGAAGCTCTGAATCTTCTAGCAGGGAACAGAGAGGAAAGAGGGTGGGAAGGGAGGAGCCTATGATTAAACAGACCGTTTCTTTTCACTTCCTCATTTGGACTCCAGAATTTGTTTGTCCTCTGTGTAGAATCTGTCAAGTCTGGACAGTAGCCCGTGCCTGCGTGCAGTTGGAGCCAGCTTGCTCCAGGCGTGATGGGAATCCTCTCATTCCTACTGCTGCCTGCCATTGAGAGTGACTGGGCTGACTTCAAGTTCTCACAGACTTTGGGCCACATGCTACTGTGGACAGCTGTGCTGTGTCTGGGTGAGTCAGGGCCCCCAGGAAGGAAGCAGGAGCAGGGATAGCTGGGTTGGGATTCAGCTTGGGCAAGGATTAGGGTATCATGGAAAGCATGTTGGGAAAACCAGGAGTGTGAAGGCAGGCTAATGAAGAACTCTTGACAACCTTGCTGGCCTTCAAAAATCAACATTGGCAGAGTTTTTTTTTTTTTTTTAATTGTCTCTTACCCAACTTCACTGGGCATCCAGCCGGCCACCTGATGCTCTGCCACCCCCCATATCAGAATCTGCTCTGAGGAAAGTTTAGTGACTTAGACTTGAGTGATAAATGAATGGTCACTTTGTTTCCCTTTGAATTTGTGATTCACATGGGACCAAATCTTAGGCAATGTGGCTAGTGATAACTTAGACAAAGGTGGGAGGAAGCCTTAAGATGTATTAGAGGGGGGTAGCCTTGGCCATTTTCTGTGCCCCTGAAGCTACTCTGTGCAGCAGAAGCTCATTCTCTTTCTGTATAAGGAGACCCCACTGGTCAGAAGCACAGAGGGGACTGGGTGTCAGAGAGTTCACACACCTGGACAATTCAGTTGAGGGACTAGAGAAATCACTAATACCTCAGACTGTGCAGACCTTGGGGTTGGGTAGTGGCTCTGATCAGCAAGAAATCCAGGTTCTTTGGCCAAGATGGGGGATGATTTTCTGGTCATGTTCTCAGCTGCAAGCCAGGGGCTAGGAACTGATGGTGCTGGGTGGCTGATGGAAGAGTCTGGGAGAAGTCTAGTAGGGGAGGCTTACATCAAGACCATCTCCTCAAGCTCAATTCTTGGGACTTCCACCATTACCTCTCAGAGAAAGGCATATAGCTACTCCTCATAGTTACTTGCTATGACTCATAGTGATTCTGGCCAGCTCCAGGAGACCTCATCCTTCAATGCTGAATTGACACAGGGCTACTGGAGGCAGAGGTAAGGAGGAGAGAGCATTTCCCCATGAGGGATTCAAGTAGAACAGAGTGTAAAGTGAGCACTGAACCACCTCAGTTTTGTGTGGGAGGCTCAGCCCTAAAGAGGCATGTGCTTCTTCACTTGCGCTAAGGATGTCACCCACTGTGCCAGTCATCTTGGTATTTTCTTCTTTGGGGATTTGGTTAAATCCACTTTTCTATTCTTTTTCAGGCCTCAATATTCAGGTCTTCACCACTTGATTCAATTTTACCACACCCTTTGATTGTGTCTTGAACACTCCTGACTTCCATCCATGCTGCAGACTGAGACCATGGTGTCTTCAAGTACAGCTATGGCCATCACTGCACTTCATAAATGCCATCAGTGCTAGACTATTGCCTACTGAAAAGCTTCTAATTCCATCATTGTGGTGCATGTTCCCATTGCACCCCAAATGGACCTTCTACTGTGGACAGACAAAGCACACATTGCACTTTGTTTTCAACACCTTTGCTTCTGCTGATTCTCAAACTGCCTTTTTAAACCTATGTAAGTTCTATGTCAAGCGCTGTTCTAGGATTCACAATAGACAGTTTCGTTACCCAAAGTACATGGTCATTGCCTCCTTCACATGAGTACATTGGGTATGAATACAGTTTTCCTTACTATTTGTTGGATGTAGAATGAATACATGATTAGTGACTTCTCTCTCCTTTTCTCATCTCTTTCTAATTTTTTGTCTTCCTCTTCCTTTTTACCACTCTTTCAATTTACTGTGTTCCTTATCAATCTTTCATACTCAGGTTTTTAGCTATTACTTCTATGACAATAACCCCTAAACCTATTTCTCTTGCTCATCTCATTATAATTTCATATTTCTTCCTAATGATTGGATACCTCCAAATAGATTTGCCAGCTCAGAAACAAAATATATTCAAAGTCCAATTTATAATCTTTCCCTTATAAGTGCTCCTATCCTTCTAATATTTATATTTGCATGAGTATAGCCACCTTTTTTCCTGGCCAACCCAACATCTCATCAAGTTTTCTCAGTTCTGCCTCTTAAATTTTTCTCATATCTGTACCCTCTTTATTTCCTACTGTCAATACAGATGGACAAGTAAGGGCATGGAGAATACAGTTGCAATTGTTGGAGACAGAGAAGGGCAAAGAAGTTAAGGGGATTTTCAGTGAGGTAATTGTAATGATGAATCATTTATTCTAAGCTAGATAGGGGGGGATGAAGGCAAATGTGGACTTAGGGATGTTATGTTAAAAGCGGTGGTGATCACTGGGCACTGGTAGCTCATGCCTATAATCCTAGCTATGCAAGAGGAAGAGATCAGGAGGATTGTGGTTTGAAGCCAGCCCAGCCAAATAGTTTGCAAGACTCTTATCTCAAAAAACCCTTCACAAAAAATTGGGCAGGTGGAGGGGCTCAAGGTGAAGGCCCTGAGTTCAAGCCCCAGTACCACAAAAAAATAAAAAATGTGGTGGTAATCAAAGATGATTATGGAAGTTGTACTTGAGCAGATGAAATGGAAGAAGAGGAAGTTGTGATTGAATCATGGAGTGTTTGATTTTGTGATTTATTTTTTAGTTGATACGGTTCATAGTAATGAAAAGGCCTTGAGTATAACATGGGCACATGTAGCTAAGTTGTATGAAAGAAAGTTCACTGGAGATGAGCAGGTCAAGGAAGGAAGGAGCCAGATCTTGGACAGGTCATCCACAAGTATTCTGGATCACTTCAGTCATCTTTTTCTTAACTAATCTCTGGTACTTCCCTTGTTCCAATTAATCTGACACAGCACTTTCAGCTCTAACAAGAACATTTCAAGTGACTTCCTATTGTTCAGGGAACTAAAGAGCAAATTTTAAAAGTTAGTTTATATTTATTTAAAACTTACTAAGATGTGTTAGAGAGCACACACAATGCCTTATCTAGATTACCTCATTTAATCCTTATAACAAACCTATGAAGTGAACATCGCTGTCATTTACAATCAAGGACACTGAAGCAGTGTCACATAGCAGTGGTGAATCAACATTTAAGCTCAGTCTCTGTTCTTATTGACCTTCACATGATTTGGCATTTGGAGCCCTCCACAATCTGGCTTCTACCTCCATTTTCAGCTTTGTTCCTGATTATTGGGAGTGCTTTAGCAGAAACCAAGAAATCAAGCGAAGCTGGGCAGCAGCTTTCTGGAAATATTGACAAGTCCCTGCCAGTCCTTCCCATGGAATAGCTCTTCCCTTTCTGTCAAAATCCCATCAATCCTTGAAATTCCATGAATGCCACCTTCTCCATAGGGTGTCCCTCCTTACCAACCTTAAACCTTAAATTATGCTAAACACAGAGCTCTAGGATCTTTTCGTCCTCTGAGCCTTTATAGTATTAAGAACACTCTTTTGCATAGATTGCACATATGCTTATCTCCACCATTACACTGTTGGCTTCAGTGGGGGCAGGGACTTGTATCTTTTGCTTTAAGTAGATTGAGAATGAACTGTAAGGCAGCAGGAAGTCAATGCAGGTTTGTTGATTAATGCCAGATTGAAAGGGATGGAATGAATTGTCTAAGCATACATATTGGGATGTGGTGAAATCAGGACCAAAATCCAGTTCTCTAGATTTTCAGACCAACACTCTCCACAGTGTCCCCTTCTTACCCTTTGTTCCCACTTCAGTTTCTTTCCATACTTTTGTCTGTGAAAATATACACAGATTTGGAAGCCTCTGACTTTCTCTCACCCAAATACAAGGGAAAACCCTGTCAACTGATGAACACATATACACACATACACATGAACACACACATCTGGCTGTAATTCATCTAAGGAGCAGTTTTGATTCTTTACACAATCAATAATGGCCCCCACACATCTCCACTCTTGCTCTCAGCTTTGCTGGCTCTTCCTGTCACATGCTTTGCCTTCACTGAGGACGTTTTGTCCTTCACTCAGTACCATTCCACCTGCCCCCGCAACAAAGCCCCAGAGCTGGAGTCCCTTGCTAGTCTCCTCCTATCGGATTTGCTTAACAACAAAATTCTGGAAAACCTAATGTCAAGCAATTGGGATGTGAAATAAATCACAGGAGAGCCAAATACTAGAATAGAGTGCAGGTGTTAAAAATGATAGCATAGAGAAGCAGATTCATCTACTAGACCTGTATTGCTCAGTAAAAAATCAGGCTGGAGAGTACTTTTTTTTTTCTGGCAATACTGGGATTTGAACTCAGGGCCTTGTGCTTGCTATGCAGGCACTTTACCAGTTGAGCCATGCCTACAGCTGGGGAGCACTTTTTAATAGTATATCCTCACCTGCCATTTATATATATCTGTTTTTAAATATTATTTGTATATATTTTCGTGGGGAAAAGCCAACAGGACAAATGCCAAGGTGATATTATTTTTGTCATATGTATTTTCTATTTTTCTACAATGATCATGGACCACCTGTATAATCTCTACTTCCTCCCCTCAAAAGAAAAACTCCTGCTCTAAGGATAGACTCTGGTAAAAAACCATTCATGCTAAAGGATAAATCATATAAAGTCCAACAGACAACTTTCCAGGGACATTGTTACTTTAATCAATCAATAGTGCTAAGTCAAACAAATGTTACAACACAGATGGAAGAGGATTTTATTTCATCTTTTTTTTGTTATTGGGGAAGGAGCTCCCAATGTCTTTGAAAATGCACCTCATCCGGGCAGTCCCAGGGGATAGCCATTGGGCCATATGGGTGAAGGAGACTCTGGACTGGGCAAACATGTCTCAGTGTGGAGGTTCAGGCCCCGGCTCTGATCCTTGCTTTTTTTTTTTTCTTCTTCTTCTTACAGCTCTTGTGACTGGGACAAGTGGTAAGTACTTTACTCCGTCCCTTCCCTCTCCCATCTGCTGCCTCTCTCTTCTTCAAGTGCCCTGTCTAGAGGTGCTCTCAATGCACCAGCAATCAAGCCCAGTACCAGGTCAGGACCAGAACAGGGTCATTGCTTCCAGAACATTCCCTGCCCCTCTCCCCCAGGGAAGCAGGTGGTAGGCAGCCATGGTGCACAGGTGCTCCAATCCTTTTGATTGAGAGAGAGAGAGAGAGAGAGAGAGAGAGAGAGAGAACTAAAGGAACTGTTAGGATATTTATTTTGGGGGCATGTAATTTCTGGTGATTCTCTTACTCCCATCCCCTCTCTCTCTTCTCTTTTGCCCTGTCCCGCTGAGGATCAATTGTACTCCATGAGAGTTCCTTGGGGTCTTGAGGTGGGATATATAAGGAAGAGGAATTGCTTTCAGTTGCAGAAGTCTTCTGGGCCTGGTTCCACTCTTGGTGCCCCCAAGAGGAACACAAGGGCTTCTTTGTCAGAGATTCAGGGCCTTCTTAAGCTCTTGAGGGTCCTTTTCTTCATGCTGCCTTCTCTATCCAACCCTCAGCAGCTCTCCCGAAGGCTGTGGTGAAACTTGAGCCTCCATGGATCCAGGTGCTCCAGGAAGACAGCGTGACACTGAGGTGCCAAGGGTCCCACGACCTTTGGAACCATTCCACCCAGTGGTTCCACAATGGTAGTCCAATCCCAACCCAGGTCCAGCCCAGCTATGAGTTTAAGGCCAAGATCAATGACAGCGGGGAGTACAGGTGCCAGATGATCCAGACCAGCCTCAGCGACCCTGTACATCTGGGTGTGATATCTGGTCAGTATTTGGAAGACCCAAGAAGGGGCTGGGGGACCAGGAGAGGGGATCTGCTTACACTGCAGAGGCTTGCCTGGTTTTTGGCCACTCGTTTCCTTTTTCACCCACCCCTTTGCTTAGCATGTGTGATGGTAGGGGTTACAAATTCCTAAGAAGTTCCTCAGCATATGTGAATAGTTGCTTTTGCCTCAGTCCTGATTGAGCAAGAGGGTTCAAAGGCCACAGACAGGCAGTTGAGTGTGACAGAAGCAGAAGGAAGTCCCTACTTCATAAAAACTCTTCTATTTTCACGGAAGAGCCAAAAACCCACAGAGTGACAACAACTGAATCCTAGTCTTTGAAACTACTAGCCATAAACATATGATGAGTTCATTTAACCCTTGAGTCTCAGTTTTCTCAACTGCTGAACTGGGATGTCAATGCCTCCGTCCCTCATGGAGTTCGGGGAAAGCTGTGCAAAGTTCTCTATGCCCTATCTCCAAACTCTCATGGTGCTGGATGTCTCTGTCTGTCTTTCTCTTTCCCCAGCCTGTGGGCAACTCATGGTGAAAATTATGTCTCCTCCTTCTCTGCATTTGCAGCTCCTGAGACAGGCCAGGGCTTAATAAATATTTGCTAAACAGATCAGTGATTTTACAAAGCTCATGGCAAAAAATAGGCTTCCCATAAAGAAAAGTTATCATGTGACTATGGTAACTACTGTTATTACAACTCTTTACTTAGTTCCCTCACTTGATTCCCATATTTTCCTCAAAAGTATACAGCAAGCTAATGACTTAACTTGTGATACTGAGGTCTTAGACGAAGACTCTGCTGAACTGAAGTTCCACTTTTATTAATATTCATAAAGTAAGCCAACATTTGTTGGAGGTTCAAGATTTCTAGTACCCCCAAAATATGCATCTCTGCTATGTCCCCTTCACATGCACTCTCCTCAGTCAGACTGGCTTTCTCCCTCCATTCCCCCAGAGAAAATTTGCATCTCAGGGTCTCTTTGTATTCTTTCTGACAGGACAGGGCTGCAGTGGCCTTCTCCAAGGAGAGGACAGAGCAGATGAGCATATCTTGAACTCCTGCTGTGTGCCAGGAACTACTGTAGATGCATTGTCTTATCATGCCCATTTTCACAGATGGGAAACTGAGACCCTGAAGGAGTTACATTCCTTCCCCAAGATTTCAGAGGTCATAAACGAATGGAGCCAGAGTTAGAGATTGAGATTGCTTGATCCCAAACTTCAGCTCTTCTCTCTGCATGTTATGTCCCACCAGTAAGGATGGTTTGAGTCTCAGAGTTGTGCCAAGACCTTCTGGATCCTGTAGTCCTTTCATGTCTTTCAGACTGGCTGCTGCTCCAGACCCCTCAACTAGTGTTTCAAGAGGGGGAAACCATCTTGCTGAGGTGCCACAGCTGGAAGAACAACCTTCTGAACAAGATTATATTCTACCAGAATGGAAAATCAAAGAAGTTTTCCCATTTCAGTGGCAACTTGTCCATTCCAAAAGCAAACCACAGTCACAGTGGTGATTACTACTGCAAAGCAAATATAGGAAAGATGTCATATACATCACAGTCTGTGGCCATCACTGTCCAAGGTATGAGAACTTTGTCAAGATGTAGGGGAGGGAAGAAGAGGGAATAGACAAGGGCTAAGGTCATGTAGGCCTATAGGGAGATCCAAGCAATACACAGCAGCAAAACTGGGCACTAGAGCAAAGAGAGTTTTGGAGGCCTTGCCAAGTATTGACCAGTGGACAGGACAGGGGCCAGAGCTCAGATCCTTCAGCTTCCAGGTGATGGGTTCACAAGGCTGTCATCCACTTGAAATGTAGACCCAATACTAAGGACAATAGTAAAACAGAGCTCCCTCATTGGTACAGAGGTTCCCTCAACTCCTGGGCATTCCTAAGAACTGAGGTTTACCTTATTTCTTCATGATTCATGTTCACTCTTGAAAATTTGGCATGTTCTGGACAGTAGTAATTCCTCCAACTCTGAGAGGTTTCAGGCCCATCTTCCTCACTACCCCCAAGGGTCGTCCCTCTGCTTCTACACACTCACCAGTGTGCCTTTATTAGTTTGGTGCAGTCAGTTGGTATAGGGGAGGCAAGTCTAGCCACAAAACACTGTGGATAGACAACATTGTAGGGTGAAGTGAGTATTACACCTGTGAGCAACCCAGATACAGGGCAGCTTCAGCTAACAAGCACTAGGGCATAGCATTGGAGGGTGGGGGGTAGAAGTGAGTCAGAGAGAGGGAGTACTTTATTATTTGTCCTTAGGTTTTTCTCCTCCAGGGTCCAAGTCAAGTGACTCTTCATTGGTATGGACGATTGTGGCTGTGGTCACTGGGATTGCTGTTGTGGTCATCATCGTCACCATAGCAGCCTTATCTTACCTCAAGCGAAAGTGGACTCCAGGTTTGTGGCTCTCTTTGGTCCTTCTTGTTAACAGTTTCTACTTGACTGAGGCCTAACCCCAGACTTGCCAAAACCTCTTCTTTGGGCTAGAGAATCTTTAGGGTTCACTATAGCTCCATCATTAGCCATCCATCCATTCATTCATTCATCCATTCAACAAGTCTTTTTGCTGTTGTTTTGGGTGTTTTGGTTTTTGGTGGTACTGGGATTTGAACTCAGGGCCTCATGCTTGCTAGGCAGGTGCTCTACCAGCCCTCAACAAGTCTTAAACAAACTTGCTTATATGTTAAGCACTGTGCAAAACACTGTGGATGATATAAAGATAAATAAGTCTAGTTTCTGTTCTCAGAATTGTGAGAAAGGCAGAAGTACAAATAGATAATCATAAGAGGATAAAAGCAATGATAGAGAAATGGAAAGCCTTTGTTACTGATATAGGGGAGGCTCCATAACCCAGTGTGTTAACCCACTTTCTGTTACTATAACAAAGTGTCTCAGATAATCAGCTTATAAAGAGAAAAAGGTTATTTTGGCTCAGTTTTGGACGTTCCAGTGCATGATTGGTTGACCCTGTTGCTTTGGGCTTATGATGAAGCAGCACATCCTGATGGGAGCACATGGTAGGGGCAAAATTGCTCAACTTATGGCCAGAGAGCAAAGATAGCAAGGAACAGAGCAGGGATCCCATAGTCCCTTTTAAGGGCATGTTCCAAAGACCTGCAGACCTCTCATTAGATTCTTCTTAAGGGTTCCACCATCTCCCAGTACTACCACCCTGATGACCAAGCATTTAACACATGGGACTTTGGAGAACACTCAAGATCCACACTATAGCAGCCAGCCTGGGCTGGGTCAACTAGAGGCAGTTTCATGGGGAGGCAGAGTGATGTAGTGACTGAAGCACAGGTAGTGGGGCCAGAATGCCTAGATTCAAATCTTAGTGCCTAGCTCACTAGCTATATGAACTTGGGTGAATTATTCAACCTCTCTGCCCCATTTTCCCCACCTGGAGAGCAGGGCCACTGATAAGACTTACCTTGTAGGATTGTTATGACAATGAATGAGGCTGAAGCTCTTATGTCAGTGCCTAGTAGATAGTAAAAAGCATACAAATATGAGGTATTCCTACTATGGAGGAGGTGATGCTTGGGGTAATTAGGCAAAGAGGACTGGCAGAACATGCCCAGAATAGGGGCCAACACATGGAAACGAGGAACATTGTGGGTAAGATGGTAGGGGGTCAAAGAAGGAGCAAAGAGAGGGCAATAGAACACTGAGAAAGAGAGAATAATACTACTAACAACTCACAGGCACATTGTAATTAGATCAGAAGCAGGAGCTCAGTTATTGATACAAATAAACATTTCAATACTATGATACTGAGATAAATAAGCCGCACTTTTAAAAAGCAGAGCAAGCCTAAGAAAGATGCAGTGGAGTGAACTTTCTGACATTCTTTAGAGCCCCCAAGGGTTTGTTGTTTTATGGCAATGAATGAGGCTGAACCAGCCCTTTTACCTTAACCATTGGAGCTGTTCTTAGGCTGGGGAACTGGGGAGTGGGGAGGAGAGGAGTTGCCTCTGTGAGTGAGTGAAGACTCTGTTGGTTCTAACTCAATCCTGCCCCTGATGCTTGGTCCTGAGGAGTCAGCCCCACCTCATAATCCTACTAACCTCCTATGTGCCCCTCCTAGCTTTCTCAGGAAACCCTGAGCACAGGGAAATGGGAGAGACCCTCCCCGAGGAACCAGGTGAGTACAGTTTGCCCTCTGGGGGCTTTATGGTACCCCACCCAGGGCTGCTGCATGAATTAGAGCCTGCAAGAAGCAGCTTGTATGAGTTCAGCTGGTGCACAGAAGAGGGAGGGAGTAGAGGGAGGAAGGCAGGGGCTCAAATTCTTGGTCAGTTCTGAGTCTAACTCCTCGGGCTAAAACAAATCTCACTAGGGATGAGATAAGGAGCCTTGGTCCCAGATAGAGAGGGGAGGGCTGCATCCAATTCGGACAGTACCGAAATTTTTATGAATCTGGGGATTCCAGATTTCCAGAGCAGTAATCAGAGATATTTGGATCTTTCTGTGGAGATTTGGCAGAGCTGGCAAAGAACAAGTGTTAGGAATTGTGGAATGGAGACCAATAGGATTAAAGAGATAGGAGTCTAAGAGAAAAGGACAATGAGTCAGGGAAAACCCAGCAGGTTTGTTACGGAATCTGCCCCTGGGGAGAGATAGGGGTGAGTGTGGTAGAGCTTAGCTTTAAGTAGATTATTAAGAAGAGGTTTGAGCTTGAGAAAATTTGAAACTAGATCCACGAGTGGGTTTTATTGTTGTGAGCATCTCTTGGTTGAGTGCCCACTCATGTCAGTTTATTACATTTTGGCCGGCATCATACAGTGCTCCATCATATAATGGAACTTGAACATGTCACTCCTGAGGTGGCTGGGTTGGCTTAGATGACCTTGGAGATCTTATCTGCCTGACTTTTCCAGAACCAGTGACCATCCAATCCCTGGCCCAGGTGGAAGTATAAAAGGAGTAGGATTAGTCCAGGCAACTTCCTGACTGAAGTTAAAGTCAGAGTACAAAGGAAACGAATCTTCTCTGGGGGCTCCTACGACAGCAGACAAGGGCAGGAAGGAGGCTGTGGCGGATTCTACCTCAGAGGCTGGAGTGTGACTCAGAGCCCAGCCAACAGATTTGAGAAGCTTTAGCAAAATGCCACTTATCTAGCTGCGCGTCGTCACATGGAGATGTGGGCTTGAACCAAACCAGATGTAAAATAATCCAAACATGACTGCGCTCGCCACCTTTTCTGATCCTGTCTACACTGGCATAAGCACATTTTACAAGGCATTTATGCAGCCAGGCACTGGAGCTGATGCTTTCCTGAAAGGCATAGTAACATGCTGGGATTTGTTGAGAAATGTTTTAGAAGGGGAATTCTGAGCTTGGTTTGTCACAGAATTTGGAAGATGGCAAATAGGGTCTCTTTGTGTCCAAGGGAGAGTGAAGAGACTAGGGCATTGTCTTAGATTTTCCCTGACTTCCTAAGAAATGCTGATTTATAGATACTGAGGCTGCTTTTCATACTGGCAAAGTGAATTTATGGCAAAAACATGAGGGAATTTGGTGTGTCTTTTATTTTTATCAGAGAAAGTACTGTCTTTTTTTCCCGCCCTTTCTCCATCTTTTTCTCCCTCCCTTCTTTCCTCTCTTCCTCCCTCCCTCCCTTCCCTTATTCCTTCTCTTTTCTGTCTTCCTTTTCCTATGCTTTCACCCTCATCTTTCTTTCTCACTATCTCTTTCTTTCTTTTTAATGCCATGGAATACCTGATTCTTCAGAGTTCCATCAAGGATGCACCACATTCAGCCAATGTGGAAATGGCTGCTATCTTCTCTCCCTGAAATCTGTGGCCAGCACAAATCTAGACTTTATTTCACTCTGATACTGAACACCTCCCCCCTGTTCCCCATATCCCAGATCCTCAAAGCTGCCTGGTTTGCTTCAGCAATTGTCTGAGAAGAACATGGCACAAACAAAGGTTTCTGTTTGCCAATGTGGCCAATGGGGGATGGCTGTGCCAGGGATACCCAGGGTCGGGGAAGGAGGCCATATTGACTCAGCCTTGGCCTACAGGCCCAAGTCGAGGCTGGCAGTCTTTGTTTCAGGTGTGGTTTGGGCTTTGGTTTTGCAGCTTCAGAAGCACATGTAGGCCTTCTACCCCAGCAGTGCCCAGGCTGATTGCTCTGGTTTTTGCCCACAGCCGGTTCCACTGATCCTGAGGAGGCTGCCAAAGCGGAGGTGAGTGAGTCTAGCCATCTCCCCCTCCCTTCTTCCCTGCAGCAGGACTTCTAAAGACCTCTCTGTGGATGTCATTGCATATTTCTGCTTTCTCTAGGCTGAGAATACAATCACCTATTCACTTCTCATGCACCCGGAAGCTCCAGAGGAAGGAACAGAGCCTGACTATGAGAACCAAATCTAATCCCCTTTGTCTTGTCCCGGGATCTGGGGAAGAGAGTCAGAGGTGAGGATCTGGTGTCTTCTGGCCTGAATTCTTGGAGTCAAGGGGATGTTGCAGTTATGAAGGACTCCTAGAGTACCTACGTGAGTCCTGAAACCAAGAGACAATGTGGTCCCTGATGGTTGACTGTACTGCTTCCTTCCAGTCCTCAGCACTTTCCAACATCGAGACTCTTCTGTTATATATCCACATAGCCAATAAAGCTAATAAAATTACTGTTATTAAGAGATTGTAGCAACATTGGAAATCCTTCTGTTACAGGTTACATAAGAACACTTATAAGTGCATATGATCTCAGAAATGATGATGTAGACTAACATATGAACATGTTAAAAGTGATTATTTCAGGGTGATGGAATTATCAGTGATTTTTATTTTCTTCCTAATTTTTCTATGAAGATCATGTATTACTTTTATAATAAAATATGAAAACAATATTCTGTCTCTCTGTTCAAGGTCACATTAGTTGGAGCCCCATCAGTTGAGCTGTCTGGGGTCTGTTTCTCTTCGATGATAAGGATCTTGGGAAGGTAGTGATGGAGAGGATGAGGGGAAGAGGCGAGATTGGGATTTGGAGTATAGGGCGAGTGCCCCTCTTCTTTAAACTCAATACTCTTCTTCCAATGAATTTGTATTCTTGTTTCCATGTCTTCTTCCTTTTTTCTCCTATGGTAAATAAAACATGTTTGTTTGACAACAGAAGTGCTCAGGAAGTCAAACTTCAGATAATTGTCACTGGGGACTGCTGACCTGCTCTGCATTTCTCCAAGTGTAGTTACGAGAAGGATGTGACCTCAGAGAAGCCATCCCTGGCAGGGTAGAAACATGACTGCTGGCTTCCTTGGGAGTTTAATGGGTGCCCTTGAAGAGGTTGCATTTTTCTCTATAGCAGAATCATTGTGAAACATTCTTCTTGCATTCAGGATTTGCAGCTCCTTCATTGGGTAGTGCCCCTAGATTTCTACGATACTCATTTTTGATAGTCCCACAATTGAGTATGCATATATTCTTATAAGGGGACTTTATGTCAAAGTATGTGCTTTAGAATTTAGAGCATTTAAGATTATTAGCCATTTTATACTTCTCCTTTTGTGATTTCCTGTTCATATATTTTCTTTTCCCATTTACATTTACAATGTATGCTCCTCTATTTTTGGCAGTACTGGGATTTGAACTCAGGGCTTCACACTTTCTAGACAGGTGTTCTACCACTTGAGCTATGCCATCAGCCCTATTTGCTCTGGTTATTTTGGAGATAGGGTCTCACTTTTTGTCCAGGTCAGTCTGAACTGTAATCCTATTTCATGCTTCCCACCATTAGTGGCATGACAGGTGCACAGCCACTCCACCCAGCTTTTTTCCATTGAAATGGAGTCTTGTGGGCTTTTTGTTTTGTTTGGCTTTGAACAGGGATCCTCCCCATCTCAGCCTCCCAAGTAGAAAGATTATAGGAGTGAGCCATCAACACCTGGCTAATTCCTTTATTTAAAAATTACATAGTAGCATCTTCTTTCCTTCCATTTATATGTAAATTATTTCACTATACTAAGGATAAATTATTTTTATAAAATTAAAATGTGGATAAGCAAAAAAGAAAAAATTATGTCACGTATAAATCCACAAACCAGAAATAATTAATACTGACATTTATCAATCCATATTCCTGCATGGCGATAGGTAGGAAGGCAAGATACAGCTTGCCCCATGCCTCCAGCCCAAGCTTGTATATTTTAAGTTAGATCACATTGTATCTTTTTGTATGTTTATGAAAACACTTGGGCAAAAAAATTCATGCTCATTGTTTAAATAGTACAGAGATATAAAAAAGAAAAAGTAAAAGTTTCCTTTTTTTCCTCACTCCCCTTAATCCTTTTCTCCTTTTAATGAATAGGCATGGTTGAAGTTTGGTGTACATTTCTGGAGTTTATGTATATTTAATATATTCATAGTTGGGTTTTTTTTTTTTTTCAGTATTGGGGCTTAACCTTATGGCCTTCTCCTTGAGCCACTCCACCAGCCCTATTTTTGTGAAGGGTTTGAGATAGGGTCTCATGAACTATTTGCCTGGGTTGGCTTTGAAACTCGATCCTCCTGATCTCTGCCTCCTGAGTAGCAGGTTTACAGGCATGAGCCACCATCATCCAGCTAGATTAATAGTTTTAAAAAGGCTATACATGGGTGGGGGGGCGCTGGTGGAATGGCTTAAGTGGTACAGTGCCTGCCTAGCAAGTGTGAGGCCAGGAGTTCAAACCCCAGTGCCGCCAGAAATTACTACTACTACTACTACTACTACTAAAAAGACTGTACATGGGATCATGCTTTCCTTATGATTGTGCATTTGGCACATTTTGTTTAAAAGTATATTGCAGCATTCTTTCTAAGAAATTACTTTCTTTTATAGGGTTATATAGTACTCCATGGTATAAATACCATAATATATTTTATTAAACCCATATTCAATTTTTTGTCTTTAAAAAGGGTAGTCTTTATTTAAAATATTACCTTCTTTTAAAAAACTATTTCAGAAAAAAAAATGAACGTCCTCTGCTTTCTATTCCTTGCCAACACAACATTTCAAAGTTTTAGCAAACGATAGGAAATTGAAAAGAAACTGCCTTCCTACACATCCATGTCTCTTCATTCCATATGCAAAAGTTTCAGGACAGTCCTCAGAGTGAACAGCCTCTGCTGGATCTTCAAGTTGACTTCCAGATGTGAGCTTCCGAGGTAGAGAAGCAGATCCAGGGTTCCAGTCCCTTTGTAGATGTCAGCCTCCAGGAAGAGGAGTGTGGCAGAGACCAAATCTGCTGATTCCAGATGTGGGCTGGCACACTACGAATTTGGTTATTTTGAAGGTCTAAGGTCTTGAGGCCAGGCACTTTTCCTATTGCCGAGGGCATCTTTATTAACTTCTTCCCATGCAAAATGATGATGCTAGTTCTTTTACCACCCTTCAATGCTCTTATTAACGGTCTCTCAGCCAGGATCACTTCTGATGAAGTTCTGAAGTCAGTGGAATCTCTAGAGTTCCTGGTTCACACTGCAATTCCTGGTGACACACCAAATTTGGAACACAAGATTTGTGTAGGACTTAGACAGACTTCTTGTCCTATGAAGCCAAAGAATGAATTTCACAGACAATGAGAAAATCGTAAAACAAGAGAGTTTATTGAGATGGAAAAGTGTAAAGTCAGAGAGTAGAGCCCCAAGAGTTGGGGGAGTCCCAAGAGAAGGTGCCTCTAAACCCATATTTTAAATGTTTCAAAATTTTCATACAATGCTAGAATGAACGCTTCCTGATACTCTTGTCCATCTTGGCATTCTCGCCATTCTGATTATAGTGAACTGTGCTACTGCTCTTTACCCAGCTTTAACGTCCCCTTTATTTAGTAACAGAGCACAATTTTACATTGGCAAAATAGCTGTATCTGCACTCTCGGTGTCTGTGAGTAAGTGGACTGACTCCATTCTTGATTCCTGGGTAGAACACATTACCTGAATCTGGGCCAATCAGACACTGTTTCCTTGGGATTTAAATCTTGAGCAGATCAAGTGATAAATGACTTCATTCATCCCTGTGGTACTACCCAGAGACTAACTTCCTGCATCTCCAGATGTGCTGTTTCTTGTAGATTCTGAGGTCGGTCAGCTTCAAGATGAGTTGATTTACAGCTTGGCTGGAAAAGCTCTGTTGTATCTTTATCTCTGGGGGACTCCTGGGTGGCTAGGTTTCACTCTTAGCTGAACTAATCACTCTTAGTTGTGGGATTTATGATTGCCCCTGACCTGCGTGGGTATGCTTCGTGAACCTAAGAGCGGCAGGGAATGAGAAATAAGACACACGCAGACATATAGACATAAAACAGAAAACCTGGGGATGCGAGGGCTGCACGTTCCTGGTGGGAAACATGAGCACCTATCTGAGCCAGAGTGGTTATTTTATAGATCAGTACAAGGAAAAGACTCAGGTAAAAGCAAGCTTTAACAATTCTTTGATTCAAGGTAAAAGGAATGAGGTTTGGTGGGCTAATTTTCCTAAGGCTAATGAAGTTTAATTACGACACATCAGTTCTGGAATCATCAAGGCAAGCAGGACACCTTATCTAAGGTAGTGATTAATCTGGCATCAGGGAGTCTCCTAACAGTTCTGGTACTTTACCTAGTTTTGCATCGGGGGCTGGTATGTGGACACAGCAGGTTGTATTCTTCAAGGAGATGTGAGAACAAAGGTCAAGACATCAGGTACTGGGAAAAATTTGGTAGGAGAGGCTGTGCAAACTCATACCATGGAGAGGCTGTGCAACTCCATTATTTCCCAGTCCAGGTTTCATGCCTGGTCTCCAACATCTCCCCCTACTCTATTTCTTAAAAGCTCCTGATGGATTTCTATGTTTAATCCGAAGAGTCACCTTTTGATCTTTCGAGCTCCAACTGAAAGTAAGCAAAAACAACAAATCATTAATAATACAATGCCAATGAAATACCAGAATGAATATTTCAGAGTATTAGAAGGGTTAAATCCTTGCAATTCATCTAAAATAGTTTTTGCTATATCTGCAGAAGCAGCCACTGGATCGTGTGCTCAATGCATGGCTAAAATTTGCCATCTTAAGGCTTGTAGGTTAAGGGAATCATTGTTATTTTCCCAGGCTCCCATGACATGTGCTTTAACGAGTTTTCCATGGGAAGTCCGTGGCATTGTAGGTGCTGCAGTGACACAAATGTGTTGGAAGCCTGCATGGCACAGTGAATCTTGATGGAATTTCAGCATTTGAACTTCATCTCCCATAGCCAGCAAAGCAGCTTCTAGAGAATATAAGCGGATATCAATTTTTTCATCTATAGCAACTTGTTATTGAAAGGCATAACTGGCATTTTGTGTCAAGGTAATAACGTAATGAGCATTTTGAATGCTTTGGGAGAGGGCTACTGCAGTGGTAGCCATGGTGGCAATAGCAGTGATGGCTGCCACAATGCCTGCTACCAAAAGCCCTACACATCTTTTTTCTCTTGGTAATAATGATTTTATTTCTTTGACAACTTGTAGTCCTCTATCATGATATCATGGTCCCATGAAATTTGTAGGTACCAAGATATAGGGGCTTTGTTTTACTCTAAGTAGGCTGCCATGTATGTAATTGTCCACACATGAGGTTAAATTGCAATTAGAGCAAGAGATATCAAAAATCATTCTATTTTTAGAGCTGTTGATTGATCCAGCCAATAAAGCAAAAGAATGTTGAACACAAGCTTGCAAACCTTTAACAACAGAGCTGCCTGAATGGCTAGTTAGATTGGTATTAGCAGTAGCAGCTCCGAGTTTGCATATATCTGATTGATATATGCAATCAGATATATGCATCTGGTCCCACAAGAGGGGAGGTCCAATACCCCATAATATTAGTTTCAAAAGTGCCTTATAAGACCAATACACAAGCTTAAAGCCTGTAACGTTAATAGTCATTGGAGAAGCAAATGTACATTGTTCCCATGAGGCTCCCTTAGGGGGGTGCCAGGGATTGCGTTTGTCATGACAGCAGGGAGTGTGAGGCCATTGTGTAGCATTATAGAGCTCAGTGGCATTAAAGCCAAACAATTCTAGTTTTGTTTTTTTTTAATCAAGAAACTGAATATCATTCCAAAACAGAGCACTTTTCCACATAGGCATGAGAGGGAGACAATAAGGCAAATTTCCTTGACATATGGGTAAAGCAACAGCTTGTCCTATAAATTTATAATTAGTGAAAGTAGGAACCAGGTGTCCACTGGAGTGATCTTCTACCAGCTGAGAGTCATTAGTGAAACTGCTATAGAAGGACTTTTCCAGGTAACCGCATGAAGAGAGGTGGATGAGGCACAAAAGCCCAATGTACTGAGTTCTGGGCTTCTGCCGCATTTACCTGTTGACTAATGAAGGTAATCATAGCTAGCAGAAGAACAGCAGGAGTTTCTTCCTGTCCCCACCCCTTAATGGCATTTTTGGCCATATCCACCAAGCATTTTATTTGGCTCCAAATTGGGGGAGTAGATCCCCAGGTTGTTTTACTGTGTTTGTCAAGGTGATGATGTTGCCTCTTGTAGGACCGATAAGAGTGGTTCCTTATCACTTTCAGTGATAGGATCTCTGTTAGTTTGGTTTTGGGCGGGCTTGGGATCCTCTCCTCTTCTTGTCAGGTGGAGCTTCTGCATTTGATGGTTGATGGGTTCCATGGGTCTTCACGAACCATGAGAATACCCAGATTGGGCTTTCTGCACCTTCAGGAAAAACACAAGCATGGCCTCAGCCCCATAACAAAAGCAGGCTAGGTCCTTGCCAGGCCACAGTCATTACATCTTTCCACAATACCTGTGGCAAATGTTGTTTATTACAATGTTCCCCATGTTTTACAGCTGGAGTAAAGCCAGATTCAGAGCAATTTAAAAAATTTAAAGTAAAAAGAGCTTTGTTAATTTGAGTGGCCGACAAGATTTTATAACTGAGGTTTTAAAGTTTGGTGAGCTCGTTCTACTATAGCTTGGCCTTGTGGATTGTAGGGGATGCCTGTGGTATGAAGAATTTTGTAGGAGGAGCAAAAAGCCTTGAAGGCAGTAGATGTATAGCTGGGCCATTATCAGTTTTAATATGGAGAAGCTTGCCCATCACCGCAAAGGCGGCTAAACAGTGATCTGTGTCATGGTGTGTTGCTTCTCCTGATCTTGGAGAGGCAAAAACAAAACCAGGGTAAGTATCAATAACAACATGGACATAACGCTGTCATCCAAAAGATGGAATGTGAGTAACAGCCATCTGCCATAGTGATAGAGGATGAGGACCACGAGGGTTAACTCCCTCACTGGCACAGGCAAATGAGGAGCACATTTTGAACATGACTTAACAATCTGACAAGCTTGCTCTCGGGTGATATGAATATGTTTACAAAGAGCTCTGGGCTTTGGTGGAACTGATAATGACTTTGTATGGCCTGTTTTACTGGTGATGAGGTATCCACCTTAAAATTAATCAAGAAACCAAGGCATTAGCCTGGCAATTGCCCTCTGCCAATGGCCCAGGAAGGCCAGTGTGGGACTGGAGATGGCCGACAAAATAGGAATGTTGGTGTTGTTGTAAGAAAGCCCTTAACTCATGGAAGAGATGAAACAGCTGTTCATCATTAGCAGGTCCTAACCTATATAAGCAGTTTCAATAGTCTTAAGTACACCATAAACATATGCACTATCTGTAAACAAATTAAAAGGAACATGAGCAAAGTCCTGACAAGCCAATACAACTGCCTGAAGCTCAGCACACTGAGCACTGGAAGAACCCATTTGTACAACCTTTTGTCTTTGAGAGAAAAGTAAGCAGCGTTTCCAGAACCTGGAGCATCGGTAAAAATCACAAGAGCCTGAGGCATGGGATCCTCACAGATATTGTGTGGAAATATAAAAGCATGTTGAGAAGCAAAATTAAGAAGTTTAGAGGAAGGCAAATGTTCTCCAAGCTGTCCTGTAAAGTTTGCTAATGCATTTTGCCACATGGTATCAGTATGCCATAACCAAGCCTGTTGTTCCTTGGTAAATGGGACAATAATAAGGAATGGTCCTAGTCCTAGCAGTTGTACAGTGCAAAAACATCCCATGGCTATTAATTTTGCTATCATATTACAGTAAGGGGTGATGACTCTAGCAGGGGAGTGAGGTAAATGTAGCCACTCTAGTACTCTCTGAGTTTGCCAAAGAACTCCTATGGGTAGACCTGTAGTAGGTAAAATAAGAAGTTGTATTGGTTGAGAATAATCAACACGAATTCTCTGAGAGTTATGAATAGCTCGTTCAACCTCGGCCAGGGCCATACACCCTTCTGGTGTGAGACATCTAGAAGATGGTTGAGTATCTCCCTGTAAAATTTTAAAGAGAGGAGACAGTTCACAGGTGTAAGTTTTAAGGCAGGACATAGCCAATTTATATCACCTAATAATTTTTGAAAATCATTTAAAGTTTTTAAATTATCTTTAAGGATTTCTATTTTGGGGGGCGCAGATAGTCTGTTCCTCAATAAGCTGTCCCAATATGAAAAGGGAGATTGTTTTTATGCCTTATCTGGAGCTATACTAAGGCCCCATTTGGCCAAATTATAAGCAACAAAGGAAGTTTAGAAGAAGTGGGTTTACCTGGCATCCATTTTTAGTTCTGTCTGGACTATAGATGATATCCTGACAACTTAAAAATGCTGCAGAATGTCAACAGACAACAGTTAAAGGTTTTCAAAAAAGCCAACAAAAGTAAATATTTAGAAGGCCAACTCAATTGAAAATAGGTACTGGGTAATTGCAAATGCTCTGAAAAAGGACCCAGACTGAGAATGAAAAGACTTAGAATAGCCATGGTTAAAATACTGAAAGGTAGTTTGGGAATTGTCAGACATTTAGTTATTTCCATTGCAGACTGCATTTTTAGGAAAATAAGTATGACTGATAGTATTAAAACAGCAGCACTAATGCTCCTTGTTACAATTAGGAAAACATGGACACAAGCTTGTAAAAGCCTAGCATCGATAACTTTAGATCTCTTCAGGTTAGGCGGCCAATGCCTGTGATCCCAAATAGCCTTATTTTTTGATGTACAGTTATATTTTATACATATACAGTAACACTTATTTGACTAAAACTAATATAGGCCAGGTTTTAAGTAGCAGCATTGCTCAAATGGCAAGGTTTTTCTGAATGTTGCTGATTATAAACAGCACACCTGCCAAAAGTTTCATTAAGTATATTATATGTCAAAGTTTAGATGTGACGCTTTTGGATAAAGAACTTTAGCTGGTCAGCTAAATGTAATGCATTTGGGTAAAAGAGAGCTTTAGCTCATCATTTTACATAAACTGACACGTTTAACTTTGCAAATGTTTGTACCATATTTAGATAGAGTATAGACACAGAGCACAGTTATAAGGTGGTCATTTAAGAGACCTTTGCATGAGCATATATGTAAATGAACTCTGATTTAGTAGTATTTAAAGCCTGACAAGATCAATAGAAAACACAAGTAATTACTTTGATAAAATCTTTCCCTGTAACAATTTTTGTAGATGTTACTCAGAGCAGAATAATATTAAGATAGCCTTGTTATTTTATGAACATGGAGAATTAGATTTTAGTCTGACATGACCCTAAAAAAATTCTTTTAGGCAACTCTTAGATTATAGTCAACTTTATCATATACCAAAGCTTTTATTAAACACTTATAAAACTTACTCAGACCTTCAGATAACATTCTAAACCCTTTGATGGTTTGTCCTTATCCCTCCTCTCCATATTTGGAACAATCTTTAGGACAAACCCTTCTTTACAAAATCCTTTCTCATCCAAAAACATTCCTTTTTTCCTTTAACTTTTCCTCCAAAATACACTCAATACCTATCTATATCCTTTCTACCTGTTTACTTTGTAATTTGTATTTAAACAATAACTTTTATAATACTTTTAAATTTAAATGAAATTGTTTCTTCAATTAGACTTATTTTTAAAGACACCTTCTGTTAATAGAGCTAATTATAAAATAATTGAATGTAAATTACTTCTGATGAAATGAAACAGATTAAGGTTACTGTCCATAATGCCTGTAGTTTAGCTAGACCTGATTGACATAACCTTTGAAAAACTGTTTTTTCTTAAAAATAACAGCAGAAGAGGTGGGGAAGAGAAGATAACAGAAGTCTTGAGTTTCTTTACATTAATTTTATAATAAGAATCCTCCTAAAGATGTTTAAATATGCATGTACATAAAAAAGATTTTAAATTAGGCATGCCATAAATGTCAATTTAAGTGTGCATAGGTTCAAGAGCTCAAGAACATGTAAGGAACATGCCACAAGTACATTGATTACTTTTTTTTTTTTTAATTTTTAGGAGCAGATTGAGAAGTGTCCCATTCTGATCTTTTAGGACTTATTTTGGGCAGCTTAACAGCTGATGCAAGAGTCAACTTTAGGAAAGTGTTTTAGGTCCGTCTCAGTTTTTAATAAGACTGTTATCATAGCTATTAGATGTTTGTCTCTAATAAATTAATCATATCATAGACATACACAAAACTTACACAATGAAACATAAAACAATTACATTAATACAATAACCATACACAAAATTTACACAATGGAACACAAAACAATTACATTAATTTTGAGTGCACTCTTAAGACATTGAAGACTTTAGATTTACCTTTAGTTTTAAGCATCCATACACAGAGATTTCTTTCTTTTGATCCAGTTTGTCCCATATTTATTACTCCTGACTATATTCAGAATTGTGCTTTTCCCTTACCTTATTTTCCTTGTGGACGCATCCTTCGGAGAGCATTCCCTTGCCTTGTCCAATGAGTTCTCCTGTAGTCAGGCCCCAAAAATGGGTGCCACTTGCCTGTGACCTGCGTGGGTATGCCACGTGAACCTGACTAAGAGCAGCGGGGGAATGAGAAATAAGACACACACAGACATACAGACATAAAACAGAAAAGCTGGGGATGCGAGGGCTGCACGTTCCTGATGGGAAACATGAGCACCTATCTGAGCCAGAGTGGTTATTTTATAGGTCAGTACAAGGAAAAGACTCAGGTAAAATCAAGCTTTAACAATTCTTGATGCAAGGTAAAAGGAATGAGGTTTGGTGGGCTAATTTTCCTAAGGCTATAGAAGCTTAATTACGACACATCAGTTCTGGAATCATCAAGGCATGCAGGACACTTTATCTAAGGTAGTGATTAATCTGGCATCAGGGAGTCTCCTAACAGTTCTGGTACTTTATCTAGTTTTGCATCAGGGGGCTGGTATGCAGACACAGCAGATTGTATTCTTCAAGGAGATGTGAGAACAAAAGTCAAGATACCTGGTGCTGGGAAGAATGAGAGTAGGAGAGGCTGTGCAAGCTCCTACCATGGAGAACCTTTGTAAGCTCCATTATTTCCCAGTCCAGGAACTGGGAAATGGCACATCCTCAACAATGACGTGCTATTGCAAGTCAAAACTTGACTGGTGGTCTCCAGGGTTAGTTTTTTTTCTGATAGGTTTTCAATGAGCTAACCAATGAGATAGTCTGGCTTGATCAAATGACCTGAGTTGTATAAGAACCCCTTTGGGAACGTTTGCTTTTAGCTAGTTCTCTCAACACAAATTTCTTGCATGGATCTTGGTGGTTCAATCCAAACATCAAATGTGAGTCAAGTCTGGTGACAGTAAGTTCTCTGGGGAGCTTGCATGTGAAACCTCCCAATGGTTGCCTGTATTCTCTCTTACTGTACCTTATGCAAGTACGCTATGTGGAATCTGGTGAATTCTTTCCAATATCCCCTATCACCAAGGCCTCCCCTGACAATCCTCCCCCACCACTCTTTCTCTTCTATTTCCTCTATGTTATCGATCATTATATGAAATCATCTTATGTATTTTTTTTGCTCAGATTTTTATATAGATACTAAAATGTAAGCTCATTGCAGGCAGTGGGTTTGCATTATTCACGGGTGTATATCAGGGACTAGAACAATGCACTAAATATTTGTTGGATGAATCAATGAATAAAACTTTTCTCTTATAGTTTCTGAATTATGTGACACGCTTAGTGCCATTGCTTGAATTTGTGCCCCCAAAAGCATGTGTTGGAAACGTAATCACCATGATGGCGTGGGCTTACTACTGCAGTGGATTTCTTATAAAAAGATGTGTTTGGCCCTCTTTTGTCTCTCTCTGATCCTTTCTTTGCTCATTCACCATGGGATGATACAGCAAGAAGGCCCAGCTTTATCCAAACCCATGCAGTGTAGGTTGCATTGAAGAGGGCACAGTCAGAACTTGCAGCTCACCAGAAAAAAATCTCCCCATGTTGATAACCATATTGATTTTTCAGTTGCTGGGCTTACTGCTAATGCTAGACTGTTATGTAATTTTATGTGCCAGGAGTGTTTGATTCCAAATTTGTATCTGTAATTGGAAGCAACCCAGATACCATCACAATACTATGGCTGGATACCAGAGGGTGTCCAGCTGTGAATTACTGGTATGATACTACAGGCTCTCACATTTTCCAAACCTGACCATCTGCTAATTACTTTTGAGGCAGGCTAGTAACAGGAAGCACGCACGTGCGCACACACACACACACACACACACACACACACCATCATAGGACTGAACCTGCCTCACTCCATGCTGGACTCCTCCTTGCCCACTTACATCCCTTCTTGTAATAGTTTTGTGGTCAGAATTGCAGTTGTAAATTCTTCTGCAGTTCAACCAGGGAGTCGCTTGGCCAGTTCAGAAAGGAAAATGGCATATGCCCTATAAAGGGAAGTCTGCTCTCAATCTGACTTCTCAGGTAAAGCCCTCTATTTAAGACCTTACGAATATTGGTCGCATCTCATACACATAGTTAAAAACCAGGGAATCAGCATAAGCGCATGAGCAGAATACTCCAACTTGTGTTACAAGACCTTGTCAATCAAACCTGTCAATTACCCTAAGCCCCTCCTGCAGAAACTGCCCAAATTAGTTCTCCCTTACAACTTATAAATTGTCTGTTGAACAAATAACAGTTTTGTTTAGTTTTTTTTTTTTTTGCGGTACTGAGGTTTGAACTCAGGGCCTACACCTTGAGTCGCTCCACCAGCCCTTTTTGTTGTGAAGGGTTTTTTTTGAGATAGGGTTTCTGGGAACTATTTGCCCAGGCTGGCTTCAAACTGCAATCCTGATCTCTGCCTCCTGAGTAGCTAGGATTACAGACGTGAGTCACTGGTGCTCTGCTTAAGATCAGTGCTCTGGAGTTATGTGGCTAGATTCCACTGCATTCTCATTGTATATCCTTCCACCTATACCTTCCTTTCAATTTCAGTAACACTTGCCTCCTTCTTTCCAGTCTATGTCTCTGTCCAATTTTTTGTTCATGAGACGCAAGGAGCTGACTTCTTCACTAGAATCTCCTGAGACCACCCACCAAACATTTAACTGTAGAACCATGTCCACTGAAGCCTGTTCTCAGTTAGTTGTACTTACATGGAGACACATGTCTGAGTTTATAGAGTGCAATTTAAATGGTCTGCATCATCAGAGAGGTACTTCCTGCAGTGCAGGACCTGACTATGAAGAATGTTTCCATTGGAAGTTGGTAAAGACTTGGAGTTTATAATCCATAATGATGATGATGAGTCTTCATTCCTGGAAGGTGTATTTTTTTTTAGGGGGGGGAGAGATTTGAACTTGGGTCTCATGCTTGCTAGGAAGGCATTCTACTGCCTGAGCCACTCCAGCAGCCCATCCTGGAAGGTCTCGAAGAAAGACCACAGAGAATAGCACAGCCTGCACATCCTGCTGATGTACTGGCAGAGAAGGCTGGTGAACTAATGGAACATTAAATGATAAAGTGTATTATCAAATATGTCAGAATGTGGGAACATACTCTGGTGACATACTTGATAATTTGTACTTTGAACCAGCAGATGCAAAGTGCTGGAATGGTGAGTTTTTTTTTTCCAAGTAACTTCTCTGAAACCACATCATGTGGATGCATTTTTCTTTGAGAGGGACTATGTTACATGTTCTGGAAAGTATGGGTATTCATACCAATGTTTTTATATGAAGAAAATAGTGTCTGTGTTTTTAAAATAGTGTCTGTGAAACAAAACTGTTTCATCTCCAAAAAAATGGCCTAGTCTATAGTATTTTGTTATAGCAACACAAGGCTTTCTTCTTCTTCTCCTCCTTTTCTCTGTACTGAGGATTGAACTCAGGGCCTTACCCTTGCTAGGCAAGTGCTCTACCACTTGAGTCATACCTTCCAAACCTCCCTTCATCTTAAGTGTTCAGAAAGGTAATGTTCTTATTACTTTTCCTTTAAATCTTACTATATTTGCCTGGAACTCTTGAAGGCTTTAAAAATATTAGACCTTTCATATACTTGGAAATCTGCCTTTTCCATGTGGGAGTCAGTTATCCCAATATAATTTATTGAATAGTTCAATGATTTGAAAGGCTACTCTTACCATTCTAAACTCCCATAAATAGCTCATTTGGGGCCTCTTTTCTGCTACCTTGTTCAATTTGTCTATTTCTGCATCAATAGCACATTTTTATTGAATGCAACTTTATAGTGCATTTTGACAAATAGAAGGTCAAGTTTTCTCTCATTCTTTTGTTTCAAGATTTTCCCAGCTATTTTAGTGCTGCTTCTCTTCCGATAGGCTTTGGAATTCCATAATACCATTAAGGTAGAATTACATTGTATTTATAGATTATTTGGGTCAGGTTTGACATCTGTGTTGTATTGAGTTTTTCCAAATTATAGCTCCTCATTTGTTTAGATGATAGATTTCTCCTACAATATCATTTAGGTTTGGTATGTTTTTTGCCATAGATCTTTGACAAAATTTTTGTTCCTTCTTGTCATTATTGGTCTGGTTAGGACTTCCTATCTTTTTCAAAGTCAATTTTGAAAATTTTTTACTTTTCTGGGAAATCATATATTTTATTAGTATGCAGCCAATACTGCATTTTTTTCTATTTTTTGTAATTTATGTGCTTATATTTACACCCACCTTCTTGTTCCTAACTTTTAGATTTTCTTTCTTTTATCAGGATGACTTCAGTTGGAAATAACAGGAAATCCTGATTCAAACTGGCTTAACTGATAAGGAAATCTATTATCTCATATAACAAAAAGTGCAGAGACAGAGTGTCTCAGTGTGTCTGAATTCTGGGTCCATTTTTCTGCAACTCTCTGGTATCGCCCTTGGGCCAATTCTAAGCATCATATCCAGATATCTAGAAAAAGAAGGGGGCTAACTGCCTCTCTAATGTGCCTCTGGAAAGTAGGGAAAATTTTCTAAGAAGCCCTCCTCCCATCATATTGTATTGGTCAGGACTGACCATTTTCAGACCTCTCACTAAGGAGACCAAGGTCACCATATGTATTCAGCTTCATCATTTCAAGGTGGGAGGAGTGTTGTGAGTCATCTCCTTTGACCACTATATCTCTGTTCATCCTAACCAGACTTTCCAAAGGCTTGCTTGTTTTACTAGTCTTGTCATAGCTTTCAATTTATTGATCAAGTACTTTGCCTTTTGTTTACTTTCAAACATACTATTTTTCGACTTTACTTAGACTTACTGGATTATTCATGGATTTCTAAACTTCTTGTTTTCAAACAAATTCATAAAAGGCTATCACTTTTCCTCTAATGCTATTTTGACCACATGCATTAGATTTTGATATGTACTCCTGTCAGTGTTGCTTCTAAACAATTTATAACTTTAGTTTTCTTTTTTTATTCATATATTCACATGTGCATGCATTGTGTGGGCCATTTCTTCCCCCCTCCTCCCCCACCCTCTCCTTCTGCCCTCTACCCCCCTCGCTTTCACGCAGAACCTGTTCTGCACTTTTCTCCAAGTTTGTTGAAGAGAAAACATAGGAGATAATACAAAAGACACGGGTTTTTGCTAGCTTGAGATAAAGATAGTTATACAGAGAGATTCCTAGCATTGCTTCCATGCACATGTGTATTACAGCCTGCACTGATTCATCTCTACCAGACCTCTTCACTACTTCCCAGTCACCTTCATATATTGACCTCTGTCGCTTTAAGGTTACTATATTAGCTCCTCTAGTTTTATTTTCTTCACCCAAGATTTATTTAGAAGCATTTTGTTGTGTTTGCTTATTTTCTACTTTTATTACACAGTGGTCAGTAAATGTAGTTTGTATGATTTTCTCGTATGTGAATGTAAATACATGTTCACAAGTGTGAAGACACTGCTTTTCTTTAAAAATAAAATTGTATTTTGTAATACAGACTGAATTTGGAATGTGTGGTAGAATACATTGGCTTCTTTTTCTTTAGCAAGACATCCCTCCTAGAACCCTCTATGCCTTGACACTAATTTAGATCATTTCATATCTACGCCCCTTGCACAGCTGTCTTCCTGGGATGTCTCTTCTTGGTATCTTGCATTAAAGTCCATTTCCTAAGTCTTATGTTTTCCTATTTCTTGGCTCACTTCCTGGCTTGGGCTGGAGCACATTTGCCAGAGGCATCCTAAGAAAGGGTGTGTGGGGGGAGGGGGAGTAGGGGGATGGATGTGTAATGGAGGGGGTGAACTTGTTCAGGCACACTATGCATGTGTGGAATTATCAAAATGAAATCCTCTCGTATTATTACTTATGCTAATTCAAAAACAAAATTAAAAAGACTTTTAAAAATGCTTTGTATTAAAAACAAAACAAAACAACAAACCTTTGCCAGGGTAGAAGAAATTGTCAATCTCCGTTTCTCTGAGACAACCCACTTTCACCTTTGAAAGCATCTTTTCTATTCTAATAAACTATACTTTTTACTGCTCTACTTCATATCATTCATGAAATCTTTCACCAGATGCAAAAACTGAGATAGCTGTGTTGACTTTCAGGTAATACCCTGACTCAAAACCTCCCTGTTACTTGGAGAAACGTTAGTCTCTAGGGTTTTAGCTTAGTATGCTTCTGGCTTTTATTTCCTTTTAAAAGAATAAACAAATAATGAATATATATAAGTCCAAAAAAAAGGAAAGAAAAAAGAAAGGGTTGTGTGGGTGTGATACAGTTGCCTTACCGGGTGTTCACTGAACTCATTCACCTGCAGCTGCTGACTGGTTCAATTTCTCCTGAGAATTAAACTATGGCAGGGGAAAATTAGCCACCTGGAAGCAGTCACTCTGGGTAGGAAAGTTCTTAAAACTCTAGCTTCTCCCATCTTTCCATTCTCAAAATCACCCCCATTCCTGTCTTTTGTGATACGTGAGTCCTCCAGTTCCCCAAACTTTCCTAAGATTTTCTAGGAAAAGTAACTCATTTCTCACTACCACTGCTCTCTTTTTTTTTTTTCATTTTTCTTTTATTATTCATATGTGCATACAAGGCTTGGTTCATTTCTCCCCCCGCCCCCACCCCCTCCCTTACCACCCACTCCGCCCCCTCCCTCTCCCCCCCCACTCAATACCCAGCAGAAACTATTTTGCCCTTATTTCTAATTTTGTTGTAGAGAGAGTATAAGCAATAATAGGAAGGAACAAGGGTTTTTGCTGGTTGAGATAAGGATAGCTATACAGGGCATTGACTCACATTGATTTCCTGTGCATGGGTGTTACCTTCTAGGTTAATTCTTTTTGATCTAACCTTTTCTCTAGTACCTGGTCCCCTTTTCCTATTGGCCTCAGTTGCTTTAAGGTATCTGCTTTAGTTTCTCTGCGTTAAGGGCAACAAATGCTAGCTAGTTATTTAGGTGTCTTACCTATCCTCACCCCTTCCTTGTGTGCTCTCGCTTTTATCATGTGCTCAAAGTCCAATCCCCTTGTTGTGTTTGCCCTTGATCTAATGTCCACATATGAGGGAGAACATACGATTTTTGGTCTTTTGGGCCAGGCTAACCTCACTCAGAATGATGTTCTCCAACTCCATCCATTTACCAGCGAATGATAACATTTCGTTCTTCTTCATGGCTGCATAGAATTCCATTGTGTATAGATACCACATTTTCTTAATCCATTCGTCAGTGGTGGTGCATCTTGGCTGTTTCCATAACTTGGCTATTGTGAATAGTGCCACAATAAACATGGGTGTGCAGGTGCCTCTGGAGTAACCTGTGTCACAGTCTTTTGGGTATATCCCCAAGAACCACGGCTCTCGTTAGAAAGATAAACTCAATTCCCTAGAACTCAATATTCTATAACAACTTGACCATAATTTATGGTGATTGCAACATTTCTTCTTAGTTATCAGACAAAATATTACTGTTAAAAGGTTGAATAACAAAGAAACATCTTTATATCATTTATCTTTTTTTTTTCATATCCCACCCTCTATATCACTTATCTTAACCAGTCTTATTAAAGGTCTATTTTAGGGGTGGGGGCATAGCTCAAGTGGTAAGGCACTGTAAGCACAAGCCCCTGAGTCTGAACCCCAGTATTTAAAAAAAAGTCTATTTTATTGGTCTTTTTATAGAGTTAGCTTCAGATTTTTAAAATTGTTTTCCCTTTGTTTCTTTTCTATCTCATGCATTGTAATCTCTCCATTTTTTTTTGTCAGTATTGGATTTGAACTCAGGGTCTCACACTTGTGAGGCAGGTATTCTCTACTGCTTAAACCACTCTGCCAGCCTGTCTCCAATTTTTGAGTAAGTTTTAAATCTTGAATAATATTCCCTTTCTTATTTATAATTTTAAAAAAAGAGATAGGTCTTCTTTATGTTGCCCAGGATGGAGTGCAGAGGCTATTCAGAGGAGCAATCCCACTACCAAAACTCACATGAATGTCATAATGCACTACAACCCTATGTGGCCTCAAGGAATCCTCCTGTTTCCTGAGTAGCTGGAACTACAGATATGCACCACCACACCTGGCTTCATGCATACTTGATTGTTGTGGTTACATAGTCTTGAAATCATCTAGATTGATTCTTCCTACTTTATTCTTCTTTTTCAAAACTGTTTTAGCTATTCTAGCTCCTTTGCCTTTGTATATACATTTTAGAATAATATTGTCTAAATCTACAGAAAAATCTTGCTAGAATTTTGATAGGAATTGTATTAAATCTGTACACTAATTTGGACAGAAATGACTTCTTTATTATGTTGAGCTTTCTAATTCATTTATTTAGGTTAAGAAAAACCTCTTTCATCAGTATTGTGTAGTTTTCATCATATAAGACCTATATGCATATACATTAATATTTATGTATTTTTAGTGATTACAAATGGTATTGTGTTTTTAATTTCAGAGTCCATGTGTTCATTACTAGCATGTAGAAATTCAATTGATTTCTAAAAACTTTTTGCTTATATACTGCAACCTTGCTGGATATTCACTTATTATATTGTAGGATTTTTTTTTTTAAATGGAGTCTTGGGATTTTCTACGTGGATAATCATGTCATTTACAAATAGAGGCATTAAATGTATTTTCTTTCCACTACCTATACCTTTTCCTACTTTACTGAACTGACTAGAACTTCTAGCAGTATGTTGAGTAAGAATGACGAGCAGACATTTTCATCTTACTCCCAATCTTCGGAGGAAAGCTGCAGTTTTTCACTGTTAAGTATCAGCTAGCTCAAGGCTGGCTCGAATCTTTATCATCCATTCCCCTCTACTCCCTTTTTTACTAAGACTTGGCTTTTTTTTTTTTTTCCAGTACTGGGGTTTGAACTCAGGGCCTATACTTTGAGCCACTCTGCCAGCCCCTTTTTGTGTTGGGTATTTTCAAGATAGGGTTTCTCGAACTATTTCTCCAGGCTAGCTGGAGAACCACAAACCTCCTGATCTCTGCCTCCTAAGTAGTTAGGATTGCAGGTGTGAGCCACTAGCGCCCGGCTTTCTGAGATTTTTAAAAAATCATGAATGGGTACTGATTTTGCGATTTTGGTTAGTGCTTTTGTGTGTGTGTGGTGCTGGGGATCAAATCCAGGGCCTCCCCATGTTAGGCAAGCACTCTACCACTGAGCTACATCCCAGCTCAGGAGCATTCTTGAACCAGCTTTATGATGCAGAAGGATGATGATTAAAGGGAGCTGGGACAACTCTTTCTGAGACTCCTTTTTATTAGTTATGAAAATTTAGGTTTAGAACCTGCAATTTTATTGGCTAGCACCATAAACAAAACAAAGCCTATAAAACTCAATTTTACTGGTAGAAAGGACATAGAAATTACAGAATTTTATTTAGTAATAATATAATAAGAATCTCAAACTTCCAAATGGTGCATGCTTATTATAGAAAATGTAGACAACACAGCAAAAGGAAATAAAGACATAAAAATAATCTATAATTTCTCTACCGAGAGACTTCTCTTCATGGTTTGATTTATTTTCTTCAGGGTGTTTTCCCCTCCCCAACAAATTCAAGGGGAAAATGTAACTATAATTGCTATAGCACACACATTCTATGTATTGATAGAAAATTTAAATTTAACTGGGCGCAGTGGCTCATGCTGCAATTATAGCTACTGGGAAGGCTGAGATCAGGAGGATCATGGTTCGAGGCCAGCCTAAGAAAATAATTCAGGAGACTCCCCATCTCCAAAATAACCAGAGCAAAATGAACTGGAGGTGTGGTTCAAGTGGTAGAGTGCCTGCTTTGCAAGTATGAAGCCCTGAGTTCAAACCCCAGTCCCACAAAAGGAAGACGTGCTTAAATATGTATATTAAAAACATACGTCTTCCAGGCTTCTCCTGGGAATGTGTAGCAGAGGTACTTTTCCCTATATTTCCTGCTAAATATAGCTAAAAACTCTGGATATTGTATATAAAACAAAACCAAGGTAATGGTAAAAATGGAGAGAAATCTGCTAGGGACCTTGGGACCTGAGGAACGGTATGGTGGTGATTTCCTTGGGTTTTCTTTTTACCTCATCTATCCCACATCTGGGTTTAAAAAACCCAGAAATCCCAAAATGTCAAAGGTTCAAATTTAAAAAAGAAAAAAGCCCCAGTGAAAGCCAGCTATGTCTAGCCAAAGAACTGAGAAGGGTGCAGCCCAGCATGTAGAAACATGTAGATGATACTCAATTCCAGCAGTGACAGAGAAAAAATATGGTGGCACCACCACCCACAAACAAATTAGATAATGCAGACTTCGGAGCAGAATAAAGAGTGGCTTTGTGGCATGATAAAAGGGTCCAGCCACCAAAAAAGACATCCTACATGTTTATGCACCAAAAAACAGAGTTGTTCCTTTTTATAGAAGTAAAAAGAAATGGACAGATCTACTATCACAGTTGGAGGAGCCAATGCTCCTGTCTCAACAACTGATAGAAAACTGGACAAAAAGTGGAAAAGAACATAGAAGACTCAACGTGACCATTAGCTAACATGATTTAATCAATATTTACAGAACACTCCACTAAAAAACAGTGAAATGCACATCCTTTTCAAGTGCTCATAAATATATACATCATATCCTGGGTCAAAATAAACTCTCAACAAATATAAAAGAATTGAAATTATACAGATGATGTTCTACAACCACAATGAAAACCAAGTAGAAATCAGTTCCTTGGGAGACAGACATTGGGAGGATCATAGTTTGAGGCCATTCCCAGCAAAAACCTAGTGAGATGCCATCTCAACAAATAGGCTGGGCAGGGTGACCCACAGCTACATGGGAGGCTGTAGGTAGGAGGACTGCAGGCCAGTTCTGCGCAAAAACACCTATTATAAAAGTAATTAAAACAAAAAGGGCTGGAGGCATGGCTCAAGTGGAAGAGCACCTGCTTAGCAAGCATGAGGCCCTGAGTTCAAACCCCAGGCCCAAGAAACAAGAAAGAGAGAGAGAGAAAGAGATTAAAGTGTGAAGACCATGGTCTCCAGGCCAGATCTTCAGAGCCCTTCTGCTTTCTGTACTGAGAGTGAGAGCGAGGTCCTGCCAGGGCTGATGTAGATAGCACAAGGGAAGTCTCTCTCAGTGAGTCCTTATGGTGAAGGCAGGGGAAGGAAATTCATATTAGGGCAGGCTGGATGTTTCTTCCTCTTCTGAGGCTGCTGGGTCTTTCACTTTGTATCAGATGCAAGGCTCATTGCCCCATTGCCTTCCCCAATACCCATATTCACCCACCGTCTGGATTCCCTGGGGCCTTCTGCACAGAAACATATTCTTGTCAGATAATGGAAAATTTATTCTAAATTCTTATTTTAGATCAAGAAAGATTCACTCTCTTAGGCTGATGTGTCTTGCCCTAGCTGTGGTTTTGCACAGCTGAATGGTCCTGCTGTCCCACCCTCTGCCTTTAAGACTGACTTCCCCCATTTCTGATGGCAATCTCACCTCCAGATAACCTACTGTGGGCCTGGCAGATGTTATGACAGGAGAAGAGGGGTCCCTGTGAAAAGAGGCCCCGGCCCTGGCATTGAGTAGGCCTCAATCAAATAGCAAACATTTGGGGCAGGGACAAGAGTTCCCCTGAGGCCACCTGGACTGAGGAGAGCTGCCTCACGTTGCTTAGTCCTGAGTATCCTCGGGTTTCTGAGGCTATCAGGTGCCTCTTCAGGATCAGTGGCTTGAGCTTTGGCCGTGAGCCTCCTAAGCCTTGGGCTGACTGCTAGGGCCAATGGAAACTCATTTTCCTTTCTCCTTTGGTCTTTCTCAGGGGACTCTTCCTGCCTTTTACTGATTTCCACTGAGACTGAACAGCCTGTATCATGCCGCAGGAACAGACAGCAGAGCCTTGCGTCTGGAGAAATTTGTGTACAAATTTCATTGGGCTTTGGATGATCAGAGCCTAGTAGGGACTAATCTGATATCTGCCTTGGTGCCATTACCCATAGTTTCCCCCTCTGTCTAATTACATTCTAGTCACTGCAAACATGTAAGACGTGGAGCCATGGAGCCGTGGAGCCGGATGAGGCAGGAAAATTGATTCCCCAGTGATTTTCTTCCATCACTTTCCCCCAGTTGCTTCACCAGTGAGATGCCTGGGTTTTTTTGCATGGACCTTTCCCAGAGTGTACATGAGAGCCATTTTATTACTAGATAATTACAAGTTTTGAAAGATCTCTGAGCTCTGCAAGAATTTTTTTTTTTTTTTAAAGATAGAGTCTCATCGTGTAGTCCAGGCTGGTCTGGAACTCTCTATCTTCCTGCCTCCACCTCCTGAGGGCTGGGATTACAGTTGTGCATTACCATGTCCAGCTGTGTGAGGAAATTCTTGAACAATTGAGAGCACTTGGATTTCACCACAATCATAAGGATGCAGATAGGGTGGGAACCAACCTGGCCAAATCTGAATGATGAAAGCCAATCACGAACTTGATGACAGGTGCATGGAGAGAAGACAGTTAGATTTACTTCCTCTTTTCTAATTTGAGAGGTTTCGTGTTGAAGAAAATCAGTGTGTTTGGGTTGTAGGAGATCTAACCAGTTACCATGAAGCTGGGCTGTGTCCTTAGGACCTTGGCCCTCTACATCTTTGCAGCTATACTTTGGGCAGTCCAGATATTACCATGTAAGTAAAACTTTTGGATGTCGGTGTGGGACTGGAAATATGACTAACTTTGGGAAAAGACCCAAAGGTAAGAAATATGGGCTAATTTTGATGCTTCAAACAGTCACTGTTCAGGTATAAGAATGCCTGATGTGTAGGACTGAATGGCTCTTTCTGAGCATAAAACTCTTTAAGTCTTTTTTCATCCTAAAACTCTCTTCTGACTATGATGTCTTCTTTAGCTACAATTTTAACTCTTACTTTTCTGAAACAAGTTTCTTTTTCTTTTTATATTTTTAAAAATAATTTTGAGATAGGATCTCATAGCTAGGCTAGACTGGAACCTGCTATGTAATCCAAGCTGGCTTTAAACTCCAGATCCTCCTGCTGCAGCCTTCTGAGTGTTGGGATTACAAGCATGCACCCCATACTTGGCTTTGATACAAGTTTCATGAAAGAGTAATGTGCACTTGCTGTCTCCACTTCCTCACTTCTCACTCACTTTTCAAGGCTTGCATCGTGGCTTCCACTGGAATCAGTTTTGCACTGGAGGTAATGACCTCCATATTGACCGGGTCATTGAGTGCTCTTCAGTTCCTATCCTGAAGGACTTCTCTGCTGCATGGGACACTGTTGGCTGCTCATTCTTTCTTGCATTCTCTAATCCCCTGGCTTCCACGCTACCATTTTCTCTTTGTACTTCATGTGCTTTTTTTTGTGCTGGGACTGGGGTTGAACACAGGGCTTCACATTTGAAAAGTAAGCACTCCTAAAGCAGGTGCTCAATTGCTTGAGCCACATTTCCAGTCCATTTTGCTCTAGTTATTTTGGAGATGGTGGGGGGAGGGTCTCCCAAATTATTTGCCTGGGCTGGCCTTGAACTACAATCCTCCCAGTCTCAGTCTCCCAAGTAGCTAGGATTACAGGCATGAGCCACCAGCATCTGGCTGTACTATATGTACTTCTATTGGTCCCTCAGTAGCTTCTCTTCTTTCCTCCTTAAACACTGTGTTCTCTATAGTTACATCCTTGCCCCTCTACTCTTCTTTCTTTACATAGTCTCCTCTATGAGCTTATGCTATGTATAGTTTTTATCATAATAACTGTATATTTAAGAGTCCCAAATCATATCTCCGATTGTAAACATGCCTTTGACCTTCACATTCCAATATTAAGCTTCACTCAAGGCATATCTACCTGCATACTTCACAGGTATCTCAATACAACAAATGTCCACCTGTCATCTCTTCTAGTTCATTTTCTGATCCCAGTTAATGGCATCAGCATTAACTGATCTAGATCTCTAGGCCAGAAGCCTATGAAGAGACAACCTGGACTCTTCCTCCTCCATCATTCTGCATATCTGACTGGTTATCAAGTTTGGCAAATTTTGATCCCTAAATTGTTCTTAGTGCCATTTCCTTCTCTGACACATCACTAATGCTGTCCTATGATAAGCTCTCAACATCTATGACTTGGGCTAGTGCAATAACTTCCTAATCAATCACCTTGTCCCAGTTTTGTGTCCTTGAAATGAATTCCATCTGCAGGCAGAGTAGTTTCTAAAACTCAAGTCTGTTGGTCCCACCTTCTTGTCATGGCACTCAGAGCCTACTAAATCCTGGAACCTATCAAGGCTCTTCAGTCTTCTGAAGCCTTCTACTGCCTCTCTCTGAGCCTTGCATCTTATGAGCTAATAAATATCTGTAACTTACATTCACACATTCATAACCCAGACTCTTACCTGACTCCAAGGCTTTTCTTATACTGCTACTTCTACCTGAAGTGAACTCTTTCCATGGTCTGCTAGTCCTCTTCCCCTTATAAACTTCCAGGTATCCCTGAAGACTAAGCCTCTGTGGTATTTTCTTCAAGAAGCCTTCCTTGAATCCTCATTTCTGCTCCAGTGATTGCTAATGTTTTCTCTTTCTTATTTCTTTCCTTTGTGCTTAAATGGTCTTTTTTTTTTTTCTTTTTCGCAATACTGGGGTTTGAACTCAGGGCCTTGCACTTGCTAGTCAGGTGCTCTACCACTTGAGCCATGCCCCCAGACCTCATGAGGGATCAGGAGCAACCTTTGTTTTTGTTTTTGTGGCAAGAATTGCAGACTTTGAATCGGGTGGTGTGGTTTTAAGCTTTTCTTCTAGCTACTAACTAAAAGCTCTATATTACTTTGAAAAAGGTATTTGAATATCTCTAAATTCAGTTTTCTCACTTATAAAATGAGAATAATACCTGCCACATAAATTTTATTGAGTGATAAATGCCTGTAGCCCAACAAGTTTTTATTATTTATTTATTTTATTTATTTAGTAGCACTGAGGATTGAACCCAGAGTCTTGCACATGCTAGGCAAGTGCTCTACTATTTGAGCTGTGCCCTAAGCCCTGGTTTTACTTTTAAAAAAGAAAAAAGGAAAGGAGGCTGAGTCTAGTTGAGTATAATGGAGGAACTGAAAAGAGGTAGCAGATTAATGAAGGAGCTGAGAGAGAATCTAAAGAAAACATTCTGTACTGGCAAGAACTAGGAAGTAGAGAGCAGCCTTGATAAGGGAAGTTACAAAGTCAAAGAAAAGTCTTAGGTCATTGGGAGAATAAAGGCAAATAAGACAGGAATGGATGGAGTGAAGAAGTGAGCATATATGAATGGCCATGTGGCTGGAAGACGGGGAGCAGGACTAAGGGGGACAAGGAGCAGTCACAGAGACAAGAAACATGGCACTCACCTTGTGAGCAACTCATGCCTGGGTCAGTCATGGATGTAGGAAAATGGTTAAAGAGAAACAGTGAGAAATCTATTATTCTAAGTTTCAGACCAGAGGCAAACAACTGTTCCAGAATTATCAGCGTCGTCTGAGGTGAGGGTGGGGTCAGGAGTAGAGGCGAAGACAGAGAATGGGCTCTGCCATTACTAGGGAAGGTTTGAGGGGCAGAGTACACTAGAGTTAGGAAGACCAGAAAGGGAGGAGAAGACTCAGCCAGGTACTGAAAGCTTTTTGGTAGATAATATATTCGAGTCTGAAAAGCCAAGTAAATTTTGGGAAAATGAGAATATGGAAGAAAATTCCCAAGGAAGGTCTGAGGACTGAAGCGAACCGCATAATGAAGTAAAAAGAGCACTTTTTGAACTCATACACACCTGACTTCCTTGCTCCATTCTTCACTCTCTTTTTAAACTTCAGGTGTGCTAATTTCCTTTCTAAAGATGTTTCTTTAAAATTTGTAAAATGAGGGTGAAGTCACATACCTGCAAAGCTTGTAAAAATTAAATAAAATAATACATGAAAGTGCTGGCAATGTGTAGTACACGGTTAACACTCAATGAATGTTTAAAAATAAAATTAAAAAACCTGATGTCCATGTTTCCCTTCTGTCTTGCACTCATAGTTATCTTCGGCCTCTGGTTTCCAGCATCAACAGTTGCATGTCATGCTGCTGTGTTCACCTTTCATTCTTTCCTCTTCCTCTTCCCTAAACCACATTTCTTTTACTGAGAGCACCTTCAAACCATCCCTCTGAAGACCGATGGAGATCTCTTGGGTAGAAGGTTTTGGTATCTTCCTAGTCTCACTCTGAAATGGATGATTCTCCCAGGGAAGAGGAGGAACCTTTGTGGAGGGCGATTTCTCGTCCTCTTTCTCTAAGTTGCAGCATCATTTTCTGGTTCTCCCTGGGCCATCCCTCTTTAGCTGCCAGTTTTGAGACTCTGCAGTGTGAAGGACCTGTCAGCCCTGGGGAGAGCAGACGCCACACTGATGAAGATGTGACCAATCCAAATGAAGCTGGCTACCAGATCAAGGGCTACACTTTCAGTGAACCCTTCCATCTGATCGTGTCCTATGGTAAGGTCCTGGGAAGGCCTGACCAGTGTTCCAAACCCATTTTAGCCCCATAGCCCACCCAAGAAACTACCCTCCAGGAAGCTGGCAATGGGTTGAGGTACTTTCTTCTTCACCAGCAACCCTCAGTAGCTGGGATGCCCTCAGTCCTAGGCACTACAGAACTTGTTCCATATTCCACACTGGGTCAATCATGGAGGTAAGAGATAGGTTGAGGAGATGTGGTGAGATATCCGTAACTCTAAGCCTCAGCCTGAAGGGAAAGAATTGCTCCACAGTTACCAGTATAGTCTGGGAGTAGATGGTTGGGGTAGATGGGGAGTGAGAAAGGGCTTTGCCATTGCTTGGGAAAGTTCAGGGGCAGAGATAGAGGCCATTAAGGTAGGGCATTAAGAGGTGAGAGTTACTGGACCTTCAGACAAAGTTTAGGGGAGTCTGTTGTGGGCATCATTGTGGGAGCTCCTAAGAGACAAACAGGTGACACTCAAATCTTCCTCTGGGCCACAGACTGGCTGATCCTCCAAGGTCCATCTGCACCCATATTTGAAGGGGACCCATTGGTTCTGCGCTGCCGGGCCTGGCAAGACTGGCCACTGACTCAGGTCACCTTCTACCGAGATGGCTCAGCTCTGGGTCCTCCTGGACCTAATAGGGAATTCTCCATTGCCGTGGTACACAAGGCAGACAGTGGGCACTACCACTGCAGTGGCATCTTCAAGAGCCCTGGTCCTGGGAGCCCAGAAACAGCACCCACTGTGGCTATCACAGTCCAAGGTGAGGAGGAGAAGGCAGTATGGCTGTGGCTGAATCAGGTGAGGTGGGTTGGGAGCCCAAAATTGTCTTTCTTTGGTCTGGAGGTGGAGAAATCACTGAAGCCTTAAGGAGCAGGTTGCTGGCAAATGCTCATGGGTTTCAAGAGGGTTAGTGTCTCTATGTGCCTTTTCAGGTCATTCAGCCCCACCCAACTCAGCGTTCAGTGTGTTTTCTACTACCCAGCTCTATGATGTTGGGTATTCACAGATTGGTTGTCTAGATTGTTGTCAGATTTGCCCATCTTTGGATTTTTTTCTAGTCCTGTCTGCTAAGGGGAGTGGAGAGGGACAAAGGGAAAGGGAGAAAGAGGGAGGGAAGGGGAGAGACAGAGAGAGAAAGAGAGAAACTAGAAAAGCTCAAGTGGGGCCTAAGAAAACCCATTCCTGATGGAAACAGGAAAAGAAGTGTATTGGGATACTTTGTCTCTCATGGGTCCATCTAAGTATAGGATGACTGACCTCTTCTTCCTTGCCTATCCTATCTTTCCTCCAGAACTGTTTCCAGCCCCTGTTCTCAAAGCCTTGCCCTCAGCAGAGCCCCAAACTGGAGGCCCATTGACCCTAAACTGTCAGACAAAGCTGTCCTCGCAGAGGTCAGCTGTCCACCTCCTCTTCTCCTTCTACAAGGATGGAAGGACAGTGCACAGCAGGGGACTCTCCTCAGAATTCCAGATCCCCACAGCTTCAGAAGAGCATTCTGGATCCTACTGGTGTGAGGCAGCCACTGAGGATGGCCAAGTTTGGAAACAGAGCCCACAGCTGGAAATCAGGGTACAGGGTGAGTTAGCATGTATGTGTCTGTTGTGTATGTGTGTATGTGAGAGAGAGAAAATGGGAAGGGAGAACAGGATGACTGGTTCCATCATCTGGGCTTCAGGGAGAGGCAGGAACAATAAGCCAGAGTCCCTGATGATGAAGAGAGCACAAATAGAGAACTTCTCCTTTGAAACATGGTGCATACCTCACCAAACCAAGACCTAAACCAGCTCCATGAGTACCCAAAACTCTGTGTGTGTGTGTTGTACTGGGGTTTGAACTCAGGGCCTCATGCTTGCTAGATAGCACTCTACCATCTGAGCCACTCTGCCAGCATAAACTAGCTCCATGGAATTTAGGATTGCTACATCATCTCTGGGCATTTATAGGAATATAATATTTAGAATGAGGATAATATCTAGAAGGAGGAATGGAGTCTGTTAAATTCTAAAAGCTATCATTATGAAGGATATAGTTGACCTGAAATGCATCCAGAGAAATTGTCCAGGGTGATGAAGGGACTTGAAGCCATGTCAGATGAAAAGTAATGAAAGGAATTGGTGATGCTCATTCTGAAAAGGAGGTGACTCAGGGGACCAGCACAAATGTCTTCCAAAAGCTCGAGGATGACACAAGGATGAGAAATTATAACACAATAAAAAGATTGACCTATGACCAGGTACTATGTCCATGCTTCAGAGAATTAGATTCTGCCTGGAAAGGGAAGAATCAGTTAATAGTAATTTCTGTCCAGTGATGACACCTCATCTCTAAAGGTTTTCAAACACAGCTAGGTTTCAGATTAAAATTTGGATTAGGAGGGATACTATAGTCCTTAAACCCCTGCTACCAATGAGCCCTACAGTCACTTTCAGAGAACAAGAAAGATTGGTATGAGGGGAGGGTCAAAGTCACAGTTCACTGCTCTTTAATTTTTTTTGTTCATTTGGTAGTACTGGGGTTTGAACTCAGGGCCTCACTCTTGCTAAGCAGGTGCTCTGCTACTTGAGCCATTCCTCCAGCTCCTCCATTTCACTCTTGTATGTGCCTTCTGTTCCATAATCTAGGACCCTCCAGTTCTACTGCATCTTCCACCTATAATCCAGCTTCTCAGAAATCAACAGCTCCAAAACCAACTCCTACAGAGAACTCTGAGTCTCTACCTCCACTCACCACCCCTTCTGAGCATGAAGGCTTCTCCCCAGACCCGCACCTGCACCACCAGATGGGCGTTCTTCTCAAACACATGCAGGATGTAAGAGTTCTCCTCGGTCACCTGGTCATAGAGCTGAGGGAATTGTCTGGCTTCCTGAAGTCTGAAACCACAAAGACTCCTGACAAATGAAAGCACACCTTTCACCCGTGATATGGCTCAGCAACCCCCAATAATGTCAACTCTTTTTGTCCTGCACATATACATAGTTTTACAAGTTGTCCCAGTGTTTTGTTTAGTATAATGGAGATAGGTGAGTATAAATAAATGTGTACAAAGCGATAATTAAAGTTTAGCTATAATTGTGTGTTCTCTTTTAACGTGACATTGTAATTCTTCACTCTGTAGACCAGGAATTTCCTTCTGTTGCCCTGCCCAGAACCTGGTGATTTAAAGGGAAAACAATGGAGGTGGATTTAATCTGGCAATATCAACTGGGTCAGTCCCCACCCCACCCCACCCCACCCCACCAGGAGATATTTAGCAGCTTCTTCTGGACATTTGGGTCCTCACCAGGGTGAGGGGGCTATGTGTGCTACTGGCATTTAGTAAGTCAAGGCATTTACAAGCCAAGGATGCTGCTGACCCTCCTATAATGCACAGGACAGCCCTAATCCTCAACAAAAGCCTTCCTGTCTTCAAATGTCAACAGTGCTGAAATTGAGAAATGTCATCATAACGAAAGCTAGCTGTTAGACTGAGATGAGCTTTTTCGCCTTTTAATTACTCTCCCCTCCCAGCCCCCTTCAGCAAGTATTAGTTACCTGCTAGTATTTAGTTGGTGCTATGATCTATATGTTTATGCTCCCTTCAAATTCAGAGGTCAAAATCCCAACCTTAATGGATAGTATTAGGGAAGTGGGGCCTTTTGGAGGTGACTAAGAAATGAAGATAGTCCTCATGATTGGGATTAGTGCCCTTATGAAAGTACCACCACAAAGCAGGCTTGTTCTTCTGCCATGTGAGGACACAGCTAGAAAGTGCTCTCTATGAACCAGAAAGTAAGCCCTACATGCATCCATAAGACATGGGACTCTTCAAAATGTTTGGGAAGAACTCCAAGAAAAGACTAGATTTTAACTAACCAAGAAATGGGGCCTAGAATATCAAGATTGGCTCTAAGTGTTGAAGTGTTCTTATTTGTAACAACTGGTCAGCCATAGAATCTGAGTCAACTAAGAATTAGAATCATGTTGGACCATATCTAATTCAGCTACAAAGCTAGCTCAACACCTACCTGTTTTTTAAAAGCATTACCAAAAGATTCATTAGCCAACTGCTATCACAAGACTGAACAGCTGATTAAGAGAATAGCTTGGTTGTTTTGTGTTTCCTATTCTAAGAATTCTGTCAAATACCTTACCTGTGTCCTTCATGTTTCTCTTTTATATGTACTTCATCTTACTGTAGTATTGGGCAATTTGTTAAAGGAGATCAGACTTGAAGCCAACAAAACCAATCCAAAAGATATTCCAGAAGAGGGGATAAAGGAGAATGATGAAAGGGTTGAATTTCACTAACATACATTGTGAGCACTTTTGTAAATGTCACACTGTACCCCCGGTACAATGATAATAAAAAATAAATTAATTAAATTTAAAAAAAGATATTTCAAATGGGTGAAAAAAGAAAGTGAGACCTCACCAGGCACTCCATCTATTGACTAACCTTAATCTTGGACTTCCCAACCTCCAGAACTGTGAGAATAATTGTCTGTTGTTTACAAGCTACTCAGTTTATAGTATCTTTTATAGCAACTCAAACAGACCAAAGCAGTTGGCCTCTACTAAAGGTGTGATTTATGCTATGTTAAGAATTCTCAAGAACTGGGCATGGTGGCACATGCTTGTGATTCCAGCATTCAGAAGGCTGAGGCAGGAGGATTTCTAGTTGAAGACCAGCCTGGGCCAGCTGGTCTCAAACTAGAAAAAAAAAAAAGCCCTCAGACAGTGTCTCTGTCTATAGAAGGCTTAGACTCTGGGGTAAAGGTGCAGTAATACCTGTGAGTCGTAACACAATTCAAACAACGTAAGTTGAACTTTCTACAGGGACTTATGGGGCTCAGAAGCAGGTGATCAAGCATGACATTGCCAGAGCAACGAATATCTGTTTTAATTCATTTGTCTCTGAAGTATTTAAAAATATATATGAGTCTATTTTTGTATTGCATACTTTTTCTATGCTTGGTTTACTATTGTACATTCTCAACCAAAGGCAGCCTTTGGCTAATGAGTTAGCATACCACTTTATCGTGGCCTCAGGCAATGAATGTTCTGTCATGTTATCCTGAATTATGTGGTGTGGTATTTTCCACTGTAGCCTTTCTTTGTCCTTTTTTTTTTTCCTTTTTCCATTTTTTGCGACAGGGTCTCACTGTGTTGCCCAGGCTGACCTCAAGCTCAAGATTCTCCTGCCTGAGTCCCCCAAGTGTTAGAATTACAGAAATAGAACACTGCTCCTAGATTTGTGTCATTTATTCTGTACAGTTTTAACCTGCAATGATTTATAAAGAGTGTGTATATGATCATTTCAGACATGCCACAAAGAAACAAAAGAATAGAATTATGCGGATGGTAGAATGAAAATTTTATGGTGATTCCTAGTAACTTCAAGGGGAATGATCAAGAGGCAATTAGGAATTGGTAGAAGTCTATAAATGTTACTATAGCCCGAGAGGACTGACTAACAGTTGTATGAATGGAAGCTGCAAGAAATGACCAGGGATAATATCATGACTTTGGCACATGTGAAAAAAAAAAGGAAGCTCAATTGCCAATACACTGTGCTTGTTATATCTTCAAGGATACTGTGTTATAGCTGCACTACAGGGAAATGGTTTCAGTTAATATTCCCATTTTTACAAATGCATCCTGCAAGCTCAGCCTCAACAGAGAATTTACTTACAGACAATAAAAGCTATCAGGGATCAGAAAGAGGCAAAATGGATTTCATTTTTGTACTCTTCATCCAAGTGTATAAATTTACTTAACATCCAAGGAACACACAGGTAAGGACAAATATGTGGGGAGGTGCCCCAGAGCTTCCTCTTTCTCTCTGGGTGCACCACCCTCCCACCATCTCCATGTGGTCATTGGTGAGTAAGCCAATCTCTAGCCCATCTTTCTTCCTGAAGTTCAGGAATGGGGCTAAAAGTTCCAACCCTTTCATCCCAGGGTCAGTTCCTCTGACCACCAGCCCCCATCTTCTTAAAAGTTGCCTTATTAGCATAAACTCTAGAATGGTTGAAGGGTGTTCTGAATAACAACAACAAACAAACAAACAAACAAACAAAATCAAAGCATGCTCTTCTCACCCCTATCACTCAGGACATTTTTCAGGGTGTTAGGACCTCTGTTTCAGGAACCAAGGCAGAGCCCAAAGCATATTTCTATGTAGCCTGTGCTAGCTCAAACTCAATATCCTCCTGCCTCCTCCTCCTAGTTCTGGGATTATAGATGTGGACAACTATGCCCAGCTAAAACATGTTACTTATTATGTCACATACATCTATTATCTTGAAAAGTTGACTATTTGCATATCCTGTCATCCAGAATTCTATGCCTAGGTGTATTTTCCCAAGAGAAAGTCTAGCATGTGTTTATCAGAAGACAGGCATGATAATGTTCATAGTAGTACTGTTTGTAAAAACAAAATTTTGGAGTCAACTGTCCAACAATACAAAAATGGCTAAATTGTGCTGTTTTCACAGAATGCAATACCAAGAAACAGTAAAAATGAATGATCCATAGCTACTGAGTGCACCTTTGGGAGTTTTGATGGAGAGTAACACAACATGATTTACATTTTCTGTCTGGCTAGTTGGTGGAGATATATGGAGAAGGTAGAGTCGATAGGACTTGTCAATGGATTAGATGTAGACTTTGGAGTGAGTATGCATGAAACTCATGACCATAATCCTGTGGTCTCAGGTGTACATATCATGGAAACCCTTCAGTTATTCTGTAGGGAGCTTCATTAGCGCTAATTTACAAATAGCCTCCAATACTCCAATATGCCACACTTTCTTCTAAGGCTTCTTGTAGTCATCCATTCAGTCCTTACAATAAACACCAAGTTCACTGTGGCATCATTCCTGGTAGCAGATGGTTGGGCAGCAGCCAGGGTGTTAGGGAATGGAAAAATGGCATATAGTGGAAGCATTCCAGGGCGGTCAGAAGCAAAAATACAAGACTTATGTAAAGCAATATGAATGAATCTTAAGTACATGGGATTGAATTTTAAAAGTTGAAGAGAAAATAATATTTAGAGCACAAAACTATTTGTGGAGATGAGTGACAGTAAGCAATTCTCAAGGTTGAACATACACATACATAGGAACATGAAGTAAGTACTGCACAGGGGTATTACAGATGGGAAAACAGCAGTGTAGATGATGGTAGAAAAATAAGAAAACAAGAGTTGGCCTCATAAAGACCAGAGATGACAGCCTGTCCCAGCAGCACCTTGAATCCCTGATAAGGGAGAGACAAGAGAACAGATTTTGAAGTGAGACAAACTTCTATTCAGACCGCAAGGCATCCTGAGTTCTGCCACCTCAGTTTCCTCATACTTAAAAATAGATCAATGTCCTTCCTCAGAGGGCCTGTTTGAGGACAACTGAAGTAATAATCGCAACTCTCTTGGCACGATACCTGCCATGTACTAGGGCACCCACTAAAAGTGATCTGGGGTTATTGTTGTCAGCAACACAGCATTGTCCCACTGTCACCATCACCCCTGAGCGTATTTACCAGAATCTGTATCAAATGGATTGTCCAGAAATTACACTGTGATGGGCTTCAAAGAATTTCTCAAGCCAGGACTGGTGATTTTGTTTGTTTATTTGTTTTTGTTGTTGTTTTGTTTTTGTGGTACTGGAGATTGAACCCAGGGCCTTGCACTTGCTAGGTACTCTACCAAAGCCAGGCTTGGCTTTGTATTCTTGTAATCTCAGCACTCAGAAGGCTGAGAGAAGAGGATCATTTAAATCCAGGAATTTGAGACCAGCCTGGGCAAGATAGTAAGATCAAATCTCAAAAAAAAAAAAATTGTTCATGTAACAATAATTGCTAAATTTCTCCTACATAGAAGTGAAGAATTAAAATTCTGGGGTGTGTGTGTGTGTGTGTGTGTAGTGGGGTCAAAAAGGGGAGAGTCCTGGATGGAGAAACTGATACATTTGGGGAAAATTTAGAGGCAAGTCTAGAATAAGGAAATGTTGGACAGGGTATTTTTTAGTTCAAATTCTGAGCTCTGTATGATAATGATCCCTATGGTTGATTCTTGAGATTTCCCTGAAAGATTAGATAAACAAAGGGCTGACATATGTGTTCTGGGTGATAAGAAGCCAAAATTGAGTCCATTCGAATAGATTAAAAGAACTGACTAAGAATGCTGCATTGCATTCTTAATCACCAAGGCAGTGAGTGGCCTGGAACAAAAGTCAGAGCACTGGGGCAGGCTGTGGCAGAGTGTGGGTAGCATTGCCTGGCTGGGGCCTGAGGGCCTCCTATAGCAGGTCGTTGATCATCTCTGCTCCCCATATCTAGTAATCCTCTCCCTCCCCCACTTCTGGCAACTTATCCAGTTCTTCCTTATTTTTCAGACGTACATGTGACTATGTGTTCTATCAAAACTTGCTCTCAGGGGACTGGATATATAACTCAGTAGTGGAGTGCTCAAGTAGGGTGTGCAAAGTCCAGGTTTGATCCTCAGGACAAAGTGTGGAGGGACCTGCTCCCAAAACAGTATCTGAAGAGACCAGGAAATAACACCATAAGCTAAAATACTAGGGAATTCTCAGAGAGGAACTTCATGTATCAGCAAAAAAGAAGGAGGCTATCTTAATGAGAGTTGGCCATGTCTGATAATTGATCTCTTTCCTACCAGAGTTCTAAGAGAAAGAGGTGCCCTGGTTCTAAGCATCAACAGATGAGGACAGGCGAGAGTCCAAGGAGACATATTATCAGGTTGGAAACTTCATTAAGTATTTACATGAAAATTCCAGGTCCCTTATTGCTCAAGTGTGGTCACGTGGCTTAGAGAGCACAAGAACTAGACCTGAGAAGTCAGATCTGAAAAGCTTGTGGGAGGCTGAAGCCATGACTTCTCTGCCAGGTCAGGAGTCCCCGGGACTGAGGTGTGGTGGGGGAGGGGTTTCAGGTCCTTGTGGGAAGAAAGATGAAAGGAACAAATGGATGGTGGTGTCACAAGGTGAAATATTGAGGCGAGTAGGAAAAAAGAGTTTTCTAATTTCTGAAAGTTTAAGGTTTCAGGAAGGAAGGAAGAAGGAGAAAAGACATTTCTGTCTTTGGGGAATGGGCCAGCAGGGACATGGAAGGGTGGTTGGTGAGTCATGCCATTCTGTCTACTCATTTGCGGGAGGATGTGAACTCCAGTTGGAGCTCAACCTTGACCTTACTAGGCCTTGCGCCATGTTTGTCATAAGGGACGGAGCAGAAATAAGGCCCAGGTGAACCTTTTGGACATGAGGATGTGTCTTCCTCAATTGAGGTGGGGAGGGCATGGAGTGGGAGAAGGATATTGTTTGGAAACTGAAGGTGAAAGGGTCATCTGCTGGAGCCTGGGGTTCTGTGTGGATCTCTTGTGCTGTAGAGGGCACATACTCTGTGGTCCCGTTCTGCAGGAGTTAGGGTTGGCCTGAGCTGGGAGGCGGCTATATAGATGGTAAATGGAACTCTGTATGATGTTGGGTGGCACCTATTCAGTGTCCTGCTCTCTCCAGTTCATCATCTTTAGGACATTGGAATGGGTGGGAGAAGCAGTAATGCCTCCTAGTAGTCAGTGGTCAGCCACTGGTCACCTTCTTTCTCTCTGCCCCCAATCCCATGTCAGCACATCTCCATTTCTCTGCAGCTGCAGCAGGCAGATTTGTCATGTGGACACTCGCAGCCCTTATGCTCCTGGGTGAGTCCCACATGAGGTGGCATCAGCAGCAGCAGGACTTTGGATGGCAGAGCAGGGTGTGTGGGGTAAGGGAGGTGGCTATTCAGTCCTCAGGTTCTAGATGGCTCATTGCCTATTTTGGAAGGTGAAGAGGAGGGGGCTTTCCTAAAGTTGGGTAACTAGAGTTAGAAGAAGAAAAAACAGGCTTTGAGATCATTCAGTTTTTCCTGTGGTCAAGAATTTCTTTTTTCTCATCTTGAACAATCACTTCCATCTTCCTCTCTTGTTTTGCAGTTCCAAGCAGTGGGCAAGCTGGTGAGTCTTCCTCATCCTTCATCCCGATTTTCTACAGCTCCACTCTAACCCTCCTCTCCCTAAGAAACTCCTCACTTCTTGGCTGTTCTGGAATGATTTTTCTTCCCCCTCTTGGTCAATATCTGTGACCAAGGTTTGCTCATAGGTACTTAGAAATGGGTACTGACTAATGGACTGATGGTTTGTAATCCAGTGATTGTGGTCTCCTCTCTTGCAGGGATGGGTTAGTGTATGGGTAGGGTTCTGAAAACTGGGGTTTTCTAAGATTTCCCAACCTTAGGCTGCATCTTTGGAAATCTTCCCTTGCTTCGCTTTCCCACACTGCCCCCTCCCACATACCCCCAGCTACTCTGGAGAAGCCCATATTGTCTCTACACCCACCTTGGACCACAATCTTCAAGGGGGAGCGTGTAACCTTGCAATGTGATGGATACCACCCTCTGCTCCTGGAGCTCCGGCCCATCAACACTCTCTGGTATTTGGGCCACCTCCTCCTGCCCTCCCACAAGAAGAGCATCGAGGTACAGACCCCAGGGGTGTATCGATGCCAGACACGGGGAGCACCTGTCAGTGACCCCATCCAGCTCTCTGTATCTAATGGTGAGTAGTCTGAGCATGGGGAAAGGAAAGCACGTGACTTTCCTGGGAAGACTGACCCTTCTGTGGGGGAGAACACTGGGCCATTCCCAAAGGGCAGGAAACAAGAGCCATATTGAGACCTATCTTGAGTATCTGGAGTAAGCAGGGGCCTGCAGGCCACTGTGTAAGACATGCCTGGCCACAAAGATCCCCTTTGCCCTCCTGCCGCAAACATTTCTGTTTATCAAACCAGCTCAGAATAACAAAGGCTCTAAGGCCCTGGAACACTGGACAGAGGACTCTGGGGCAGGGGTGGGGGATGGAGGGGAGGAGATAGGCAGGAAATGGCAGAGCAAAGCAGGAAAAGCAAATGTCCCTGGACAGGCTAAGCAAGAAGAATTACTTCTATTTTTCAGATGGGGTCTTGCTATGTAGCTCAAGTTATCCTTGAACTCAAGGTCCTCTTGTTTCAGCCTCCTGAGTGCTGAGGTTACAGTGTGTGCCACCACATCAGGCTCCGAATTACTCTTGGTTGACAGTGTGATGCCTCTCTGCACATCAGTATCTACATCAGTAAAGTAGGGACAATAAAAGTATCTATTGCTTTGGCTGTTGTGAGGATTAATAATGAATTATGATGTTATTAAAGAAAAAAGCAGCAACTGAGCAGAGTACTTAAAGTTTTATTACAGGCATGTATACATGGAAGTTAATTGAGAAACTGACTCTGGAAGGTTTCAAAACAGGATAAGAAAAATAATAATAATTTGTTCATTAAGGTACGGGATTGACTAGTTTATAAGGAATATTATATAATCTTAGTCTGGTAGGCTGCTATTTATATTCAGAATTAAAGGATATTATACAGTGTTCAAATGAGTGCTTACACTTCATATTCATTTTCAGACTGTGAAGTTTCCTGTTTGGGAATTGTTAGAGAGAGCAGTGATACAGAGAGGGCAAAGATACCACTTGCTCAGTTCAGACTAAGTATAGCACACAGATTGTGGCTGCTCCTTGCAGAAACAATCCTTCTCAGTTTATGACACCTAACATGACATCTAGTATGTTAGTAGGACTAGTATGGTCATAGTGGTTGGCTGAACATGGGGTGCTGTGGGAGATACCTAAGACTGTGAGGGAGTATGGGGGAATATTCTTCAGGAGATAAGGTCTAAACCTAGACATGCAAGAGAAGGAGGCCTCAACTTAAACCGGTGAAGGAGGGTCTTCTTGGCTGAGGAAATAGCAGGTACAAAGGCCCTGGGCTCTGGGCAGGACCACTTCTCTCAGCAGTTCAGTATGACTGAACTTAGCCTGTGTTAGGTAAAGAAGTGGGGTGAAGGGAGGGAGTGTGTGGGGGAGGGTACTGAGAGGGTGCTGGAGAGGGAAGTAGAGGCCAGGTCAGGAAGGCCCTGAAGCCATGCTAAGGAGTTTGAACTTGATTCTGATGAGCAGTGCTCTTTGAGGCTGGAATCCCACAAGTGTGGTGCATTTTTGCTTCTCTAACACCGGTCTTTCTCCTTCCTCCCCTTTCTGACCTTCTATTTAATGAGAGGAGGCTTCCAATGCCAATCAACGGGAAGACCTGCCATCTCAGAAAGGGGTTGCACTTGGTGGGGGGGGGGGGAGGGAGAGCATCTATGGAAGTGGGGAGGCAAGCAGGGAGGCTGAGAATGGGAGACTTGCAGGCTGAACTTTCTGTGGAATAAACCGTGTCTGCTCCTGTCTGTTGTAGACTGGCTGATCCTGCAGGTGCCCTATGCTGCGGTGTTCGAGGGCGAACCGCTGATCATGCGTTGCCGTGGCTGGTACGACAAAGTCGTCTACAAGCTTCACTACTACCATAACGGCCAGGCTGTGCGTTACTTCCACTCCAGCACCAACTACACCGTGTTGCAGGCACGTGCCAGCGACAGTGGCCGCTACCAGTGCTCCGGCACCGTGCGCATCCCGGTGGAGAGCGCGCCCATGTTCTCCGCTAAGGTGGCTGTGACCGTGCAAGGTGGGGGAGACCTGGGGTCCCGCAGCGAGGCAAATGAGAACTTTGGGAAATTCTGGGGCAGGAATCTGGCGGGAAAAGGAGAGGGGTTTCAAGCAGGTGCCACTTGGCAGATTTCTCTGCCAGCCACGAACGCTTCAATGAGGTTTGGTCTTACAGCCTGCTTGTAGGCTGGTGTCCCTTCCCCCGGCCTACACACAGCCTGGCTTCTTGGTGTGGCTGGGGACCCTATTTAGGGCTCTGAACACAGCCCCAGCCAGAAGGGCGGCTACAGTGATAAAGATGCTACGTCACTGGGACCAGGGAGGGACCGGCTCTCAAGCGTCCCACGAGGCAGGTGTAGCGTTCCCCTTTTAAGGCTGGAGAATCCAAGCTGGGTGTCAGTTGGGTTATAACATGAAGCGTTTGGTCTGGTTCTGCCTCAGTTCAAGCTGTCCCCGTCCCTCGTGGATTTGGTCCTCTTGCCCCACATTTTAGAAGGCTTTCTTTCTTCCCTACTTGCACTTGTACATACATATTTCTCCCAAGCCCTCATGGTCCCCGGGTTGATGAGGCGCTATCGCGGGAAAAGGGAAGGAGAGGGAAGGAAAGGGACGGGGGTCCTGGTTCCTCCCTTGTTTTGCCCCACCCCTTGCGCGGACCCAAAAGCATTCTCGGCCTGTGGGCCGCCCTCTGCAGAGCTGTTCGTGACCCCGGTGCTGAGAGTGATGGGTTCGCAGGAGGCCCGCGCCGCGCCCCACGGCCGGGTGGTCCTGCGCTGTGAGACCCGCCTGCACCCTCAGAAGCGCGGCACGCCGCTGCAGTTCGCCTTCTACAAGTACAGTCGCCCGGTCCGCCGCTTCGACTGGGGCGCGGAGTACACGGTCCCGGAGCCCGAGGTCGAGGAACTTGAATCGTACTGGTGCGAGGCGGCCACCGCCACCCGCAGTGTCCGGAAACGCAGCCCGTGGCTGCAGCTCCCGGGGCCGGGTGAGTGACCGCACGCGCTCCCGAGACGTCCACCCCCGCGGGCAGCCTACTCCTCTCCACACCCACCGGTCGCTCTGGTCCCTCTCCTTTGTCCCCCGCTGCCTTTCGGGTCTCCACCATCCCAGTCCACTTGCTCGGGTCTCCCATCCCCCAATATCCCTCCTAGCGCCGATGGCCTCTCTCTCTCTGGCCTCCCGTCAGCCCCGCGCCAGGGGCCAACGATTTCAGCTGCGAGTTACTCGGTGCGTTGCATTCACAGGCTCTCCCCTGGATCTGACGTCCTCTACTGCCCCGGCAGCACAGGCTGCAGTTTTGGCGCCGGGTAACAAGCCGCTTTCCTTCAGAAAGCCTCCAGTGTCCAGATCGGTCCCGTCGGTCACCTCTGTTCCGAACACCACCTCACCGGGGCCGCAATTCCGGGCCGGCAGAGCTCCCACCGCTGGGTCACCAGGCTGCGCTCCGCCGACGCCCTTGGAGCAATCGGCAGGAGCTCTGAAACCCAACGTGGACCTTCTGCTCCGAGAAATGCAGCTGCTCAAACGCCTTCTGAGCCGGGTGGTCGTGGAATTAAAGGAGCCCCAGGGTCTCCCGGAGCTCATGGAGACACCTGAGACCCCCATTATCCACTTTTCCGAGAACCCAGGAATCCCAGAGACCACTCCTGTGGCGAGCTGAGGGGGTGGCTCAGTCCCTTCTCCAAGGTCATTTCCCCTGGGCCTCTCCTGCTTTGCCCACCGCAGACCTTTCTCTCATTTTGTTGTGGTTTTTAAAGAAACGCCCATAAAGTGTGGTGGCTGACAATTTTGACCTTACACAGCAGTTTGTAAACCACAATCATTCTCTTCCATGTACACCTTCTCACAGAATTCAGTAGTAGAAAACTATTATTTACTACTTTGCGGTTGAGGTTTGGAAGTGAATTTAGTCACCTTTAGCTCTTCACGTGAGCCTAGCAAGTATGTTATTACAGCATAGGTAATGGTTTGGTAATTAAGTTCATTGAAATCACTGCAGAGTTTAAAGCATTTTAAGATCAAGTCGTAATTATTCATAATGAACTTACTTTCTGTTAACATTAAAAAGACTTCCAGTCTTATTACTGATGAGTTTACATTCTCAAAGTCCTGAGCTCTATTTAGTTTTAGAGAGGGAAAAAGTGTGAGGCTCTCATTCTTGACCATAGGGTCATAGTTCTCTTAGACTCCCTCAGATGCACTTTCTGCCAGATTGATGGACTTTGGGAGCAGCTGGTAGGCAGACCATACTAACTTCTGCAAAAAATATAAGTAGGCGGTACCATTTGCATTGAGAAATCTTTTTAAGGAAAGCATAAGATGAATTCTCATTTTTTGCAACTTTTTTTTGTCTTTAAAATCCATTCCAACACTAACCTATATATACTCATGTGCAGATCAATACACTATCGTGCACAAAGACTTTATTGGCACATTAAGGAAGGAAAGTTAGAAGCCATTTTTAACTTCAATTTCAGGCAGATCAACTTTCTTGGGTCCTCTATCTGACAACTGGAGCCTGGAACTCTCTGCAGGGCTGGTATGACTAGTTTTCAGGAGGTCTCATTCTCTTTAGGTCTACACTTTTTTTTTTTTTAACAATTCAATCTACTGTCACTCTTTTAATGATGCTGCAGAACAAAGAAAATATCACAGAATTGTAAGGGTTTTGTTTTTTTTTTAAATCTGGTACAGAGAACAAGAAACAGTTACCAACAGAAATTATTTCTAAAGCTCCAAAATAGCTTATAAATATTTTCAAAATTAATTCTTGTGGTACTCATGTAGTTTTGTATTTGAAATGACAGTTTACACAGATGGAAAATTAAAGTAGAGCTTTTTTTTATTACAAAGACAATAGTCCATAATTTAGCCCTTGCTAAAGATAGTCAATAAGAAAAATGCAGATATTTTTATTCCCAGGTAATTGTCACATAATGTCACTTTATTCTCTCTACTGCTGGGTCACTTTAGTGTGCTTATCTCCTGAGTGCTCTCTGTACCCTCTTTCTCCTCTGCACACATCTATGCTATGGCTTCTGGTGTCTTTTCTTCTATTCTTCTCTTCACTGGGCCTCCGCTGTGGCAGGTTCCTCATCACCCTTGCTTGTTAACTCCCAGGACTGATCTCAGAGACACTTGCTTAATATCTTCTCAGAATTAAATGTTTTCCCAGGTTGGTATAATGGAAACCTGGTCTACAAGGGTCTTTGTGGTTCTTATTTCCAGCTTTCTACTGCAGGCTCATCTTACTTGTCATAAGTCTCTTCCCAGAAGGCCTTCACTGATAACTGCCTATCCCAGTGTCAGGTTCTTTCCCTCTTCTAATTTTGTTCCTTTAAGGTTTCTGCCATCCCTAATCTAGATAGGAAGTGACTGGCATTAACAAGAAGTTTTGTAATCAAAGTATCTCAGATCACTTAAAAAAATCATTTGATCATTTTTAAAGGAAGCAAAAAAAGTGGAATGGCCACTCAAAAGAGACCTAGTGTGGCAGTTTCTCCTTCATCACATTTTGTAAGCAAATGCAACATTCTTGTTACCGTCTTGCCCTGAAGAAGATGAAGAACTTTTTGATGTGAATGAAAATTATTCATGACTCACCTTTCCTGAGAGGATAGGAAAATTGACTTATGCCCTATTAACTCCATTGTGCCTCTCCCCAGCACTCAAACAGGAGAGCAGGATCAAGAGCACTCCCTCTGATATCTGCTAATGATCTCCCAGGAATACCTGAGGGAATAACAGCTTCATCCTCAACAAGCTTCTGTTGAGGTTCCAACATGCATTTTGGAAAACGAGACTTAGCTAGTTCAGGCTGTCCAAGGGAAATCTCAGAGCTCATTTCATTTCCACAAGGCAGGAATGGCAGAAAAATGCTGGAGATACATGGGGAGGAAGCTGCTTCTTTTTGATCCTCTGGTCAATTCTGTATCTTAAATTCAGGCCTCAAACTCCAAACCTGTTCTGCAGTCCACATTAGATACCAGTCATGGAACCCAAATGTCCTCTATCAGAGAGCAGAAAGGATACTGATCCCAACCTTACTTTGTGATCCTGTCCTTCCTGAGTTGCAGTTTCTCATGTTGACTCTGAAAAATGGCGAACTCTTTGGGTTCTACACTTACAACTCCTTCCCTGAAAGACTGACTCAAATTCTGTAGGTTAAAGTCCAAATTCCCTATCACAGCACACAGAACCACTCAGCCACACTGACCCCTTGCTGTTTTGCCAACATACCATGTCTCTCTGCCTTTGAATATTCTTCTACTTCAGCTTCTATGGGAAGGCTGTACAGGCCTTCTGAGCCCAAGTGTCCTCATCCACAGTTGTTTTTTTTCTCCAGTGCTGGGAATCAAACTTAGGCCCTCGCCAAGCAAGCATTCTACCACTGAGCCACAACCTCAGGCCCATCTGCAAAATGAGGGAAATAATAGTAACCTCACAGAGGTGGACAAATGAATAAACGGATCCCTTCATTATTAGTGGTAAGCCAGGGGATGCTAGGTGCTTATAAGCACAGAGTGAGTACTAAGCCCAAGGCAGAAGGTGGAGGTCCAGAAATTACTTCCTGAAGAAATGACATCTGCCAGTCTCTATTGATGGATTATTAGACTCTTTCTAAATATTTGCTATTTTAAATTATATTGCAATGGATATCTTTACCTATATCCTTATGCACATATCTGAATATATTTGTAAGATAAAAACCTAGAAGTAGAATTGCTAGATGAAAGGATATATGTCTTTTTAAGGCTGCAGGTGTGGCTCAAGTGGTAGAGTGGCTGCCTAGCAGATGCAAGGTACTAAGTTAAAAAAAATCAAAGGATATGTGTCTGTCCTTTTAATTTTAGTAGATACAGCCAAATTATTCCTCAGAGATTGCATCAATTTGTACTTCCTCTAGTTTGTGCACATAAGCACTCTTTCTCTTCTCTTTGTCAAGAGAGCACCATCATCATATTTTCATTTCTTAATTAAATCCAGAAAAACTCCTTTACTGTCCACAGTTGAGTGTGCCTGTTGGATATTGGTAGCTACTATCCTTGGACATGTAAAAGTCCAGTAATTTTCTCCTCTTAGAATCCATTGGTACAACTAAGTTATCTGTCTTCTGAAGTCCTTGCTAACTGATCTGCAGTTAATTTAGAGAAGTGTACTCCTGACTATACTTTATTATTTGGCATATGTTTTCTGCTCATTAGAGCTCTAATTCCAAGCCAGACCATCCTAGTCCTTTGCTAGATTTTCAACAGGTACTACAGTTAGTCTATATTGGCTTAGTTTGTTCCCAAGTCACTACATATGCAAAGATAATTGGCTTCCATGCTTGACATCCTGCTCATAACAAGAGGCCTCACATAAATGTACAGTCCTGCTATAGCTAACACCTGAGGCTAAAGAATTGATACAATACATTCCTGGGCACTGGCAGCTTACACCTGCAATCCTAACTACTTAAGAGGCTAAAATCAGGAGGATCCCTGTTTGAAGCCATCTCAGGCAAATAGTTCTTGAACCCCCATCTCCAAAATATCCAGAGCAAAGTGGACTGAAAGTGTGGTTCAAGCAGGAAAGTGCTTTCTTTGCAAGCATGAAGTCCTAAGTTCAAACCTTCCCTCACCCCCAAGAAAGAACTAAAATAATACACTTCAGTCTTTCAATTCAAAGAAGACGATCTCATTGTAGAGATGTGGGAGATGACCATTTTCTCCTCTTTTTATAGTAATTATAGTCCTAGAATATCACATTAAGTTGTAAGAGCAAAGCTAATTGGCCTTGGATCTAGAGTGGCAGAGTACAGAGATTAAGAATCCTAGCTCAGGAGTCAATAGACTTGGGTTCAAATGTTGTTTTTACTACTTACCAGCTGTGTAGGCATGGCAAGGTACATTGTCTCTGAACTTCTGTTCTCATCTCTGAAACAGAATAATATTAGTATTGGCCTTACAAAATTGCTAGAAAGATTAAATGAGATTATGTAAGTAACATACCTGATACATAAAAGCAGTGAATTGTTATAATTGCAATTCACTGAGTCTCAAATGATACTAATTGCAGGCTGACCATTAAAGAAAGCACCGAGAAAGGAAAAAAAAATATAGCCAAGTAAACCATACAGTGTTTTTTTTTTAAGTTTTAAAAAGTTTAATGGAGTCAATAAGTCATATTAACTATGTTCTGGCAGGCATTAAGACTTGCTTTCTTGAGACAGAGGTCTACACGAGAAGGGGAGGATCAGGAACCAGTGATCACATTAGTAGTAGGTAAAACAGAGCTTTATCATCTTTAACCTACTGCAAGAAAAACTGAATACAGTCGGGCATCCATGAAAATACAAAACAGTATATGAAAGACTAGAATAAATACCTACCCCAACCATCCCATCTTCCTCAGGCCAACACTGAACCAAAAGGGAAGCCCACTCTTAAGGGTCCTGCCTGTTAGACTGAACAGCACTGAGAGGTAGACAAAGAGATGGCTTACCTTCAGCACAGTTTATTCAGGAAGAGAAACTTGTGGAGATGGTCTCCAGCAAGAAAGCTAAAGCCCACTGTCCCTTGCAGACTGGGGTAGGGTTATAGGAAAGGAAGGACTTGGTAAAGGGGGGGGTGTGTGTGGAATTTTTTCCCTGTGGCTTGTCCATTATCTGTCGCTAGGGGTAGTCAAGGAACTGGGTCTTGTGTTCTGGTATAAGCACTGGGAAACAGGATGCTTCAGTCACAGATCAATGACAAGAATAGGATGCTGCTGGTGGTAGTCAAGGAGCTGGTTCTTGTGTTCTGGCACAGGTGCTGGGAAACCAGAGTTTCCCTTGGGAGCCCATCTCTACTGGTGCCAAACAACTCTAGTTAGGGTCAGCAGAGTTTAAGATGGCATAAGTGACGTCAAGTTGAGACCTAACACCGCCCTCTCTCTTTCGGGTCACCTTGAATGCAGTCACGCATTTCCATTTGCCATAAGGAAGGTATCCCATATAGGAAGTTGTACTTGTCTTAAAACTGACATTTAAGGGGGAGGTGGCAAAGAAAGGGTCAGGAAGATGAATAAGGTGCAAATAATGTGTACACATATATGTAAATGCAAAAATGATACCTGTTGAAACTGTTCGAGGAATTGGGGGAAGAGGGGATGAAGGAGAGCAGTGGAGAGGGTGAATTCAAGTATTTGATACATTGTAAGGGTCTTTGTAAATGCTATAATGTACCCACACCCAGCACAACAATAAAAAAAAAAACCTTGGTATTTATTCTGGGGTCAGTTTAATAATATTAACACTCTAGAGCACTAACACACACAAAAATGAATCCAATAAAGTTCTGTGGATTGATTCAATATCAAGTATTAATTGCATGCCCATCATTAGCACCTCTTTATATCAGGTGCATCAGTTTTTAGTTTAAAAACTAAAAATAAGACACAGTCCGATAATTAGAAGTTGCACATTATATATAGAAACTAGGTGCATGGTACTTGTTAAGGTGAACAAAAGAAAGCCACATTGGAACTGGACCCCCTCCTTGCTGAAGGTGACTTATTGAAAACTCCAGCCGGTCTTGGGAAGGTCAGAGGATCATTGAGAATTATCTCATCCAGTGATCTTCCTGGGACTTCTCCTCCCCCGGCTCCCCCCGCCCCACCTCCTTAATCAACCCCCAGTCTGTAGCAGCTAGAGGCTCCAGCTTTCTTGCTGGGGTCCCCCTCCACAGGGCCACTTCTCCACAATAAACCCTGTGCTGGCATATGAGCTGTCTCCCCGCCTATCCATTCTGTGCTTTCTTTCATTCTAACAGCACTGTGTGATTGCAAAAATAAAAGCCCTCAAATGTGACAAGGAAGCCAAATTGTGTCTTTATACAATTTTGAGGACCTGGCAATACTGTTGAAGCAAAAATACTTAACACAGCAGGAAATGGACCAAAACAAAGAAGAAAGTATTCTATAACCAAATAAGCATCTGACATTTCTTTTCCCTTTGAGAATACAGTTTAGGTTTTGCTTTGGAATGGATATATATTTACCTATGATGATCTTGCTAAGGAATACACAATACCTGATGTCCTCTGCTAGAATTATAGTGCTGAGAAATCCACAGTTACACGAGGCATCTACTGTAAATCCCTAGAACTTCCTTTCATGACAACCACTACAGAATCAGCTTGTCTGAAACAGTGAACAAGGGAAGATGGCCTCATGTTTCCTTTGCAATGATAGTATATATTGAGGATCAAGTGGCTTGATCCTTTCAGATCACATGGTGGCTATGAAAATGTTTGTAGTTTAGATAACTCCATAGCGTTTATAGATTGGTGAATCTGTAAGCATAAGAGGCACTCAAACTCCTTTGCTGAAAAGCACTGACTCCTTCTTGGTGTAAGAAAAATGATCTTTTTTATCAAAGTATTTGTTACCCTCCTAGATTATTTAAAAATTCCTCAGGTCGCCATCTTAGGTGACTTGCATGTTTGAAGGGTCCTTGTTTCTTCTTCCGGATTCCTGTGTGACTCCATTCCCCACCAAACGGTATGCCCTAACCCAAGCCTTTTAGCCAATCAGGAAAGATTGTGAACCTTTGAGCTGGACAAATCTCAGGTGAGGGGCAGGTACAACTGCATCAGGGATATAAGGAGGAGCTACTGTCATCCATCGTGTGCTTTCGTGTTTGCTCAACTGGAGTGAGCACATGCTCGCACCCTCTTGATCAAGAGAAAATTGCCTTGTCAAGATTTTCTGTCTCTTATATGCTGTTTTTGGCACTGGAGGGTCTTTAATTCCTACAACTTGGGACTCATCTGGGATTTTACGTTCTGTCTAGGAAGAGGGGCCCCTGGTCCTTTCCTGGGGAGACATGTCCTGCTGTCTGGTTGTTGCAGCTCTGGGGGTTCAGCCAAGGGTGACAACTTTCCAGATCTGTGCATGAACTTGGACTCCAGAATTTCTTGACAATGTGGGTAAAAGAGTTCTGAAGACAGGGACCATGTAAGTTTTGTGCACAAAACAAGACAAGAATTATCACAAGGGTGATCAAATAATGTCTTGGTGGTTGGGACACTGGAGGCTGTGTGATGTGTGAAAGAGATGTATCGGGTGACACAAAGGGAAAACGGAGTCCTGATCTGCAGTTCTGAGGTGACCTCATACTGTTTAAGGTGGAATTAGATTCTTGAATGTAATCCAGGTCAGCAGTTTATACTCACCTGCCATCTACCAAGTGGTGTTGCAAGTTCCCACAAGGGATGTGGCTGGAGATGGACAAAGCAAAAGAGAATCAGAGTGCAAGAAACCTCCAAGGTAAAGTGGGGGTTGAGCTCCTGATAGAGCACAGTCGACCAGAAGGGAGAAATGGGAATAAAGGCAGCAAAGAGGGAGGCCAGAAAACAAAGGCCAAAGATAAAATACCCTCTGAGAGCCCCCTAGGGAAGATGTTAAAATATTGGGATGACAGCTCCCGTACTAAGGGAAAAAGAAACAAAGAATGGTTAAATACTGTTATTTTATTTGGACGCAAGAACTGATCTTAAAACTTTTGGGTTTTTTTAGCCAAAATTTGGGTCTGATGAGGACTGGGTCTGTCAACTGTTAATTGAGCATGTAAACGAGAACAGCCCAGTCACTCAAGAGAAGATGGAATATGACCTCTGTCAGAGACAGAGTCCTGTAGTCCCGCTTCCACTTAAAGAAAAGGAAAAAAAGACAAAAAAAAAAAAAAAAAAAAGCCCAAACCCCTTCTAACTGGGATTTACTCTCCTCCCTTCCCCCTGCCCCCACTTATAACCCTGCTGTTCCTCTGGCTCAGGTGCCAGAGCCTGCCCCACACCACCACTCCAAGCTTCTGCCTCTTCACCTCCCCCTCCTAACCCTTCCACCTATACCCCCTTCCCTCCCTACCTGAAAACCCTCCCTACTGCAACTTCAAAGGTAGTTAGAACAATGCCATCAAAACCTTGAGAATCTACCTTTTCCCCAGTGTGAAGAAGAAAAACCCCACCCATTGTTTCCTCTCAGGAGGTTCCCCTCAGAGGAGGTGAAATTGGGTTTGTAAATGCCCCTCTTACCAGCTCTGAGGTCCAAAATTTTAAAAAGGAGCTGTGACCCCTTCTTGAGGATCATTTCGGGGTTTCAGGACAGGTTGATTAATTTCTGGGACCACAGATATATAGTTGGGCTGAGTTAATGTGTATTTTGGGAATTTTCTTCTCAGGGGAGGAAAGAGCCATGATCCATACAGTGGCAGTGGCTATGTAGAATCATGAACACCGCCCCCCCCCGCCCCCCCCCCGCCCCCCCGCCCAGGACAAAGAGTCCTGGTGGCTGGTGTTGAGTCTCCTAATCAAGATCCCTGATGGGATAACAACACCCCAGGGCACTGAGAAAATATAAGAGACTTGAGAGATTTAATAATGAGGGGATAATCACGGGGAGGTGACTAACACAACCATTAGCTTTGTAAATTTCCTGGGAAGCCAGGGACTTCATATTTCAAAGAATAAGCTACAGTTTGCTGAGACTGTAAATGGAAGTGAAATATCTGGGACATTTGATCAGTAAGAACCAATGAAGGACTGGACCAGAAAGAATAGAAGGAATCACTAGTCTCCTGCTCCTAGGAACAAAACAAGAATTAAGGAAGTACCTTGGCTTAGTGGGATACTGCTGGTTGTGGATAGACTCATATGCCCTTAAAACTAAATCTTTATATCTCAAATTGACCCAAGAGGAACCAGACCCCCTTCTTTGGACCCCTGAGGAGATAAAACAAGTAGATGAGCTAAAACAAGTCCATATCACAGTCCTGATGGTAGCCGTGCCCTCTCTTGAACAGCCTTTTCACCTCTTCGTAAATGTAAACAAGGGAGTTGCCCTTGGGGTGCTAACCCAAAAACATGGGAGTCAACATCAACTTGTGGCCTTCTTATCTAAATTCCTGGATCCCATCACCTGAGGTTGTCCTGAGTGTATTCAGGCAGTAGCAGCTATAGCCCTTCTAACCATTCTAACTGAAGAAAGTAGAAAAATCACCTTTTGGGGGAAACCTAATTATCAGCACTCCCCATCAAGTTAGGACAATCTTAAACCAGAAGATGAGTAGATGGCTGATAGATTTTAGGATCCTAAAGTATGAGGCTATCTTGCTAGAAAAAGATGACTTGACTCTAACTTACTGATGAGGGCCTAAATCCAGCCACTTTCTTGAAAGGGGAAGCGGGAAGGAGGAACCCCACACATAAATGTTTAGATACCAAACCAAATGAAAGAAAGGCCAGACCTTGGGGAAACTCCTTTCCAGACTGGGTTCCATTTCTTTGTGGTGGATCCTCTCTGGTAATTGAGGGAAAAAGACTTAATGGGTAGGCCTTGACTATAATAGATTCAGGCTGACTCCCTAACAATTGGTCAGCACAGACTTGCAAATTGTTTTCTAAATCAGACTCTTAAAAATCAGCCCACTAAGTTAGTCTTTAAGACCAGATTACCTTAGACTAAATGTCCTCCCATAGCACTATTCAGGAGAAGGACGGCCCCTTGGAAGGACAATGGCCTCTCCCCATATGAAATGCTTTATGGTCTTCCTTACCTTAGCTCTGTTACTGATGTGCCTACCTTTGAAACCAAAGACGATTTCCTCAAAAATTATATACTTGGATTGTTCTCTACCTTACTTTCTCTTAGGAAAAAGGGGTTAGCACAGGCTCCTCCACTTGACTTTCCTGTTCACCCACACCAGCCTGGCAGTTATGTGCTGATCAAGACCTGGAAAGAAAATAAGCTTGAGCCAGCTTTGGAAGGACCCCTCCTGGTTCTGCTGACCATCTGGACCATCTGCTGACCATCTGTTCTCCATCTGGACCGTGGAGTGGGGTGGACTCATCACACAGGGGTAAAGAAGGCATCCCCACCCGACCAGAAGGAACAATGGGCTGTGCTCCCACATGCAGGCAACACCAAAGTGACTTTAAAAAGACTATAGTGAAAATACTCTTTCTCTTTCATTTGGGAAATGTTATGCTTGTTATTAATGTAACTCAGAGTACTTTTCCCTTAATTGTGGAATTCAATGTATGTCAGGTCCTTCCTTTCAGAAACCTTACATCCCAACTTCAACTCCAAGGATACTCCCTTTATATGTGTCCCATCCCAGGACCCACAGGGAACCTGATATCTGTCCAGAGTGGACAGATGTGGGGTGGAACACTGGATATAAAGGATACACTTCTCTCTTTTATGAAAATCATAAGGACTAGACTAGACCCCAGTGCACTGGAAAGACTCTGATTTCCACCATACAAAATAATTGACAGTCTTTTAACAGACTACAGTCAAAATTACAGGTGTTTTGGACACACCCCTCTCCTTCCTGAAAGATAAACAGTGTGACCCACTTAGATTGGTCATAGAAAGCTCTTGGAGTATGACAAAAAAACCATCCATATTTTGTAAATATGGGTTGGGGTGGGTGTCTCAGGAACAGACCCTTTAAGGTGCCTTGAGCTCTGTCTAGCTCCCAAACCCTCTCAGGGGACACCCAGTTCTACCTCCACTCCAATGTTACCTCCACGTTTATATGAGTTCAACTCGGGTAACTGTAGTAGAAGTCAAGGACCTAAGACAAATTGTGGCTATTGAAATCAGGTATGGGGATGCAAGTGCTTGGATGGAATGGATAAAATATTCTGTCCATACATTAAATAAGAGTGATGGCTATGTTTGTACTACTGGGAGACCAGAGTCTCAGGTGGTCCCATTTTCATTAGGATGGTCCTTGGACCCAGATGGAGTGTATTGCATGTTGGCTCTGTTTCAGGATGCCAAGGCTGAGGGCAACGAATACTGCCAGACGTTATCACTGCTGTTCCCAGAGGTCAGAGGTCCTGCGGGTCAGCACTCAAGGACTATTAGGCCACCCTTGACGTCAATTATACCTCATGTCTCACCAGACAGGGAGGATGATTGGCAAATGACAGGATTCAGTGAAAGCCGGTCCTTCAACAGCCTCACAAACCAGTCCACACTCTTGGTGGGCAGAGCTGATATCTGGTGGTACTACAGAGGACCTGTACTTGAGACTCTCCCAGGTAACTGGGCAGGCACCTGTGCTCTGGTGCAGTTGTCAATCCCTTTCATCCCAGCATTTAGATCCCCAGCCCATGCCACACATCTAGAAAAAGGGAGAGACACAGACACAGACACTGCAGCCAATCACAGAGGCTTCTTTGATTCCCATGCTTACATTGATGCCATTGGGGTTCCTAAGGGAGTGCCAAATGAATTTAAAGCAAGAAATCAAATTGAAGTACTCTTGGTGGTCCACTATAAATAAAAATGTCAATTGGATTAATTATATTTATTATAACCAACAAAGGTTTGTTAACTATACCAGGGATGCCATCAAAGGACTAGCAGAGCAATTGGGACTAACTAGCCAGATGGCTTGGGACAACAGGCTAGACATGATACTGGCTGGAAAGGGAGGAGTTTGCATAATGATTGGAGTTTTGTGTTTCATGTATATACCGAATAACACAGCCCCTGATGGAACGATTACTAAGACCCTGCAGGGATTAACTGCTGTATCTAACGAGCTAGCTGAAAGCTCAGGTATAAATGGTCTCTTCCCTGAATTAATGGAAAAATGGATAGGAAGATGGAAGGGCTGGATGACCTCAATCTTAACTTCCTTGATCGTAGTGGCCAGAGGTTTAATTTTAGTAGGGTGCTGACTAATTCCTTTTGTCTGAGGACTAATACAGTGGTTAATTGAGACAACCCTCACCAAACAATCACCCCTGCCCCACTAAATTAACTTGTTTCTATTAGATACTCAGGAACATGAGAGCCAATGGCTCCTAAATGAGTTTGAAGAAAAGTATTTAAATTAAAAGAGGGGGAAATTGTAAGAAAAATAATCTTTTCTGTCAAAGTATTTGTTACCCTCTTAGGTTACTTAAAAATTCCTCAGGTTGCCATTTTAGGTGAATTGTATGTTTGAAGGGTCCTTGCTTCTTCTTCTGGATTCCTGTATGATCCCATTGTCCACCAAACTGCATGCCCTAACCCATCTCCCAAGCCTTTTAGCCAATCGGGAAGATTGTGAACCTTTGACCTGGACAAATCCCAGGTGAGGGGCAAGTACGACTGCGTCAGGGATATAAGGAGGAGCCACTGTCAGCCATTGTGTGCTTGTGTGTTTGCTCAACTGGAGTGAGCACATGCTCGCACCCTCTTGATCAAGAGAAAATTGCCTTGTCAAGATTTTGTCTCTTATGTGTCTGTTTTTGGCACTGGAGTGTCTTTAATTCCAACACTGGGCCCATGAATTAACTAATAGTAGGAGAAAAGCATGGTGTGTGTCCTCTAATGTGTGTCTGTCTTTGCTTGGAGCCATTCTCTCTGCAATCACCTTGCAACCACCTTGGAATCAAAGAAGGACAGGAATGATCGATAACATCTTCATGTAAAAGGACCGGAACTACCCCCAACAGTAGCCCCTCCTCTGGATGGATGGACCACCTGACAGTTGACAATGAATCCAGATAACAACTCTGGAAACCGCTCCCAGAACAAGGACTGAGCTAATGACCAACCACATCACACCTGTGAACTGAACTGTTTAACTATGCATAACTTTGTCCTCTGTCCCCAGTTCTTTGTCTACTTAAACCTATAGCTCATGTTTGTACTCCAAAGATGGCTGAAGATGAGTTAAGTGCTTACTCTGTGTTTTCCCATGGCATGTCCCAAGCATGTGATGAATTTTCTTTCTCTGCCTTCATATCTAAAAGCCTCTTTATTTGGCATTTAGGGGCAGGTGGCCTGATTTGGCATATGGAATCTCAGGAGTTTGGGCCTTTGGTCAAAAACTCTGGTTTCATAAGGACATCTCCAGTCTGGGCTCAGGTATGGTCTCTAGAAAGTGCTACCATTGTCCAAGTAGAGTACCATTTCTTCAGAAAGTATTCAAATCAACATCACGGAGTTCATTTCTCCTTTGACTGGCATTCAATGTATCTGTGTAGGAGAGCCTGGGTACTGAACACACACTTATACCAGCCACTGAACCACTAAGACCATGAACAGCTATGGCTTTCTGGAAGGGTTGCAAATCAGTCTTTACAGATGAGCTCATTTCTGTGGAAATAGCTCCTTTAGGGACACTATAGTCAGTCTTGGGGGAGCTCTAGAGTATCATGGTGGAGGAACCTATCCACACAGGAAGCTGATCAAATATCCTCTTTGAATACTTATTCTGTGTTTTTTAACCCAAGCCTACACATCCTTATTATGTTGCAGGTAGCCAATGTGAATTCCAGTATCAAAAGTTCACTGATAGGTATCCATGCTTTCTTTGTGGAGGTTGGTGATGGTGGTGGCTGCATCTTGGAAGGGGACCCAGAGAGAAAGACTTTGCTGCATGCACACTCGGTCTTTATAGAGCTGAAATCTGGAAAAGGTACAGTGCTGGTCCTGCTAAACGTTGGCCAGGCACTGCCATTCCCACTTGGAGAACCAGAGCTCAGACAGGTGCTCCTGCATCCCTGCTTCATCCTCCTTCTTCCTCTATCCTCCATCAGGTGGGACCAGGTGACCTAGGCCTTCTGCACCTACACTGGCACCCTGCTTCACATAGCTTTGGACAAACCCAGCCCATGTAGTCCCAGAGGACCTCCTGAGCTGGGCCTGCCAAACCAGGCACCCAACTGAAGGTCAGCTGAAGGTCACCACCACTTGCCTCACCTGTCCATGGCACTGCCGCCTCTCTGGGGCTGCTGAGCCCACTGGGAAGGAAGACCCCATACAATGCTTTTTAAAGACTTAACTAGAAATAGACTTCAAAATCATGAATCATTCTTACCTATGCATAAACAGGGAAACATAAGTGAAATAATAAATTGAGTATTCTTAAAACTTTTTTACATTTAGAATCTGACTTTTGTGAGTCACTTATCTACTCAGATTCATCAAATCCACATTTCTCACTTCATATCTCCTTCTATCCTTTGAAGAGCATTGGAAATACAGCTTTTCTTAAAAGAAGCCATGAAAACAAAAGTTGCAGGCCTCATTATCAGACTTTTAAGATGGATGTACAACTTGGGAGCCTGCTTACTTTTGGCTTCTGCTTCAGAAATGTTGCTAAACTTGTCTGATTCCCTACCTACCCTACCTGTCACACAACTAACAGCTGCTTCATTGTTGTCTCTAGAAAGTTCTAAGCTGTTCACAGCCATTGAGTAAATGTTGATGCTGGCACTTTATTGTTCACAAATACATAAATAGCAAAAACCATGGCAAGAGAGCAATGATAAGATATGTTGTGATTCAGATATGTTAGAACATAGTTGAAAAATGTGTTAGGCTGGGTGTGGTGTACACACCTATAATCCCAGCACTCAGGAGGCCGAGGCAGGACAGTTCATGGCCAGCCTGGGCTACATGGCAAGACTCTGTCTTTAGAAACAAAACAAGACAAAAGTTTAGAATTGATAAAATACAAAATGCACCCCTGAACTCTAGGAAAGCAAATTTTTAAATGTCTATAAAGCAAAAGTTATGAATGGTCTCACGTGTGACCAGAGACTAAAGGTAGACATCTTCCAAGATGAATTGGAAACTTCGAAGCCTTCTTTTCATGATGCTGCTAGTTATGAATTACATTTTTGGTTCTCAAAAATCTAAAAGGAGCATAAAAGCTGTTTAGTTCAAACCCCCACCCCCCAAAAAAATCATTTCTTGAGACACTTCTAAACCTTTTTTGCCATATGGCCACACATTTTTGACTTTTTTTTTTTGCAATTACTGAGTAGTATTCAGGTAACAGAATAATTATTTGGCATTAGCTGCATCAGAGACAACTGAAGATAAAAATAACTACCACTCTTGTATGTAATTAATCTGAGCTGAACCCAAACAAGAGCATGCTTTGAATTTCCATGCCAACGTACAACCCTACCCTGTGCCAGGCAAGGTTAGTGCCTCTTGCAAATACTACTAGGACAGGGCTATCTAAAGACACACTGGGTAATGTGTTAACTATATAAAAAAGACACTATACAGTTTAAAAACAAATCTTGCACAACCGTGCATTTCCATTTTTCTCTTAAAAAGGAGTAGTTGTATACACGGGGTTAAACGCTTTATAGATAAGAAAAAAACAGCACTACAACTGACTTATTCACCATCATCATCTTCTTTTTCATCTTCTTCCTCCGCTTCTTTTTCTTGCTGGTTTCAGCCTCTCTCTTTCGCTATATCAAGTTTTCTTCTAGCTTGGTAGGCAGCAATATAGTTTTTGTATTTTTCTTTCAGCTCAGCAGACTTCTTTTCATGATGCTGCTTGTCATCTGTAGACCCATTGTTCCATACCTCCCCCAGTTTCTTTGCCACATCAGCAATGGATAGGCCAGGATGTTCTTTGATTTGGGGGCAGTACTGAGAGCAGAACAAGAAGGCTGCAAGAGCCTCTTGGGTGTATCTTTGAATTTCTCCTTTTGATTTCTCCTTGAGGAGGGATACAGGTTTTCATTTCTCTTTCATCATGGACCTTGCCTGTCTTTGCTGTGTCTTCACATTTTCCTTTCTCTTTAGCAGATTTGGTTTTCCACCTCTCTGAGTTCTTCTTAGAAAACTCTGAGAAGTTGACTAAGGACTGAAGTGTCATGTGCTTTTCCTTGTGTCCCTCCAGGCAAGTCTGCACGAAGAATGCATACGACATTATCTTCCCTCTTATCTCTTTAGGATTTCCGTTGCCTGTGTTTAGTTGTTTTTCCTCAGCGAGTCTTGTCAAGCTGTCACTTGCCTAGGCTGACTGTTTGGAGCTCGATGGACTGCAATGACTGTGAGAGTAGGAGTCAGAGGCAGCTTCCTCTGTCAGCTCTATAACATTATTCTCCAGCCAGTGAGGTTTCTATTGGCGCCATGCTTGACTTTTAGTGAGGATGTGGTCCTCATTACATATGCAGGATGGCCCTGTCTTTGGACAGTTCAAGAAATTTGAAAGTTCTCCCTTACATATAGTGTGTGAAATTACTTTGTTATGACTTCTACGCCCTGTACCCCTAGGGTTATGCAGAACAAATCTAATTCCTGACTACAGTTCATCAGATGGGTGTGTCTGGGGGAAATAAGGCAGGAAGGCAGTATTTTATTTTTATTTTTTACAATTAAGCAATTGCACTTGTGACAGGATGTCAAAAGTGATAGTTCAAGATATAATTGACATAAAATTCTGAAGCCAGATCATCATATGCAGAACTTACAAAGGAAATGGTTGAGGATCTGTTTCTTGGCTTTTGAACTCTGAAATCACAAGAAGATAAAAAGGGACTGGCAGGATATGGAGAAGATTTGTGAAGAGAGTTCTTTGCTGTGATTCTTTCTCATAGTGGGGGAGTATGGGAAGCTTACTACATCCTTCTCAAGCTTAATGAAAGAAATGCCCATGGAGTCACCCAAAGAGGTCTGAAATGTGTTCCCTGAAGCTAGAAGACAGTATGGGGAATAGGACTGACTTGGGTCTGAGAAAGTTAAGTGAGCTATAGTTATAGGACAGAAGTGCTAGTGTGGGGATCAGCCTGTACCATAGCATATTCTGGAGTCATGTGTATTTTCATGGCCAAGAAAGATAGAGAACTGACAGAAGGTTGTCTTAGTGCTTGCACAATAAGGCCACCAGGAGGGATAGACAAGGGCTCCAAAAATCTGGATTTGTAGCTTCATTCCTAGACTGAGGGAAAATAGGCAAATGAACAGCTGGAAGAACTGCCTTAAGAACAGTACCATAAGAAAGCATTTCCAAGAAATAAACAGCTCCAAAAAGTCCACGAAAATGTCCATGGGAAAAGAGTTGGCATTAGTTACCTGCCAAGCTCAGAGAGCAAGGAGCTGCCCAGCCAACTAGGAACTTTCCATTCCCTTACCTATCCTCCTCCTGCTACTGCTGCCCTCCTACTTTGGCCTAGGTGGGAAGCAAAGGAAATAGATTCTAATGAAAGGAGATGAGAGAGAGGACAGGGTAATAAACTCAGTAAGTTTTAAATGGGTTACAAAAGACAAAAAGCTTGAACTGGGCTTCCAACATATGGGTTATTCGCCTTACCATTTTTTTAAACATAGCATTGTTAATGAATGTAGTCTTTATTTGAAAAAGTTATATTGTATAGAGAAATGCTAAATTCTACTTTTAGTTGCTACCTTCCCACATACTCCCTTAGTGTTTAGAGATGTAGCTACTTTTTAACAATTTGGTACACACTTTTCCTGGCCTTTGGAAAAAAAAAAGAGCTTTCTAAGTGTATGATTATATTTGTCAAGATTCAGTTTTAGAGAACAGAATTCAGTCTAGCTGGATTAAGTATGAAGGAATTTATCACACAATATTCAACAGTTTGCAGAATGATGGGGAGGGATGAAGAAACAGACTCTAGTTTGAGTTTTCAGTAAAGTCCTCTAATAGCAGTTCGCCCAGAGAATTACCTCGTCTTCCATGATCAGAACCAATCTGGAATCATACTGTCACTGTCATGATCAGGAAACAGCCACCATAAGAAAAAAATGCTGCTCTTGCTGGGGCAACAGGACCATAGCCTGTTTGTTATGGTCCAAGAAATGAAAGCACAGGACCCTGCTGTCAATACTGCTACAAAGCTAGAGCCCAGACACTAGGTTTCAGCAATTTCTTAGCTTTGCTCTTGGAGGTTTCCAAAAGCAACACACACTGCAGAATTATAACCTCTACTTTCACCTTCCATTTGATGTGCAAGGACTTCTGGGTAGGCAGATGTTAACTTATACCCAGTCCAGTGCCTTTTACTTTCCAGGGTCTGCAACTCAGAAAAGAATTTGGGAAAATAATTAAGTAATATGAGTCAGCTCCACAGATAATAAAGGGTTAAGTCCTAAAGACATAGTTCAACTTGTTAAATTTAGAGAGAAAGAAATTGAGACTCAGAGAGGTTAAATGACTTGTTGGTAATGGGGTAGAAATAGAATCCAGGCCTTTTACAATAGAGTTCAATGTGCCTAAGGAAATTATTGTAGGAGTCAGGTAAGGTTGACCAGCCTGTCATTGAATTTATTGCCTATAGCTCACCTAAGAGATTGTTTTCATCTGAGGCAAACCTCTTTGCTTCCCAACTTATATTTGTGTACTCTCTCAAAATGCAGAACCTTATAATTATCTCTGTTGAATTATGTCTTTGTTAATTTAATAAGACAATATTAGATCTCAGTCCCTCCAAGTTGTAACACATGCAAATTTAGTAAGCATATTTCTGTACCTTAATCCAAATTGCTTGAAAGAAAAAAGCTAAATAAAATGAAAGAAAGGAAATTTAGGTGGGGCTCTCTTTTGCTGGAAATTATTTCTAGTAATTATTTCTATTTACTAAAATTTATTTCTTCATTGCCATAGATCTATGTCATATCTTTGGATACAATTATTTAATAAATTACCAACCTACTTCATTGTCCTAATATCCAGTTCATAATTTTCTCCTTTGTCCATAAGGATAACTGTCCAAAAGCCTTGGGAAGTACCCAGCCATGTGAGCATTCCCCTACTCTGCCTGTCTAATCTTCCTGTCAGAAGAACAGGCTATCAGGACAAGACCATTCTTGGTAAGCTGATGCTGGCACCTAGTGGACACTGCTTCTTTCCATGAGAGTTTGCAAGACATTCCTGTGGTCATCTGTTCAAATACCATTTTGATTAGAGGCTGTCTTACAGACTTGGTAGCCTGAAGGTACAGAAGCAGGTGGGGCTTACCCATTTAGTACCCTGTGACCCTAGCAAGGGATCTTGAGATCCTCTGTGGAAAGGCTATAGTGACAGGAAGCTTGTGAAGGACATGTAGGAGCTACAGGGGCTACAGGTCTGAGTAATCACTGTGTGTGCTGATGTGGCCAGGGCTACTGAACACGTGGTTCAGGATAGTTTGTGAAGGCTCAGAAGAAAACCTCTTTTTTCATAGACATCTCGGGCATATTTAATAAAATAATCTCAAGTGCCTTAGCCCTCACATCTCTGTGCCCTTGCCTTATTGTTCTCTGTCTTCCTACAATCCTCTTTGGGCTCTTAACCAGCACCCTTTAAAAAAAAATCATGGGAAAGACCCAACTTAAGTGTTACCTCCTCTGAGAATTTTTCCCTGATTCTTCCAGCCAAAGTGAATCATTTCTTTGTCTGAACCCCCAAAGCACTTTGTTTTGACTGTCAATTTAGCACATGGTTTGGGTGTCAGTATCCCTGTCTACATCGTAGAAACTTGAGGCTAAGTTCCTCATTTCAGTCAGTGTGGTATCTCCAGTACTAAGCAAGAGTCACCAATACTGAGATAAGATGGTGCTTCTATTGAACTTCCAAATTTAGTGGGTTTTTTCCCTCTCTTTGATTGGGCAGGTTCTATTTTCAATTCTAATGGCTAAAGATCAGGGCACTAACTTACTGGTAGGAAGTGAGTCAGATGGAGTGAGCAAAAGACTATTTCTTGGAAGAAGTGAGGTAGTGAATATGTGGCAGACTTAGAGGCTGTAAGAAAATGGGCAAAACCCAGCATTTTGAAAGATTTGGAAATATCTGAGGTCTGGCCAACAGCTTACAGACTTTCTGATTTTTATAGTTCAAAATCTTTCAGGAATGTTAGATCAGTTACTACTAGCCTTGTCTTTTTGAATGGGGAAATTGAAGTGCAGAAGGCCTAACTAGCTTAGCCAAAGTCATTCAATCAATACATGACAGAATGCAAACTGAAATCTAGGACTAGTGCAGAGCTCTTTCTCCTATAACACAACGTTACCGAGGGAAGAGCTAAATAAACCTTCTAGCTTCATTTGCTCCTAGTGGACTTAAAAATGGCTAATTTTGAAGGTCATATGGCTGGGCTATATATCATTAGTTTCCCACTAGTTTTGCTGTAGATAATACCTCTAGCGTGTGAATTATGTTGCCTGGGTTACTTTTCAGGGACCTGAAGGCCACTTTTGCTGAAAATTCTGACTTCACTTTGGCCTGTCTTCATATTTGTGTCTGTCCCCTTTGCTGCCCTAACCTTTGAGTCAGAATCTACTCAACTTTGCATGTAGACATGTTAATCATTGAGAACAAAACTTTAAAACAACTTGATTTGCCTAGTTTTTCTCCTTCCTTTTTGAGGCTAAAGACATCTACCAGCCACAATGATCAGAAACACTACACCACAAAATGAGTAAAAAGAGGGGACACCTGGGTTCCTGGGACAAGCTGATTTCCTGATTGGCCCATATCTTGCTCAAGAAGGAAAATAGCATTCGAGACCATGCCCACAGGAAATGGAAAATTACAGACTTTAGCCCATTCCAACAAATCAATTAAAGCTTGCCTCTGCCTTTGTTCAGGGAACAGTCTGGTCTTTCTCAATCAGTGCTGACTCCCTTCAGCTAAAGCTGACATCCTAATAAAGCCTTATTTGTAACATTTGGCTTGTTCTCATTTCTATCATTTCTATGCTAAAAGATCTTTTTCAGTAACAAGATAGCAAAAGAACCCCAAGGGTTGTGACACTGGTAAAGGGAGCCTGTGGCTATTCCCTGAATTTTGTTTAGGGGAAGAATGGAAAGTGAGGAACTGTGCAAAATGCAAACAAGCAAACCTAGATATGAAATAAGAAACATCTTGGTATCCCTTGTTCCACTCATCTGACTCTCTGTTTACCAGTTTCTCTTTGAGTCAAAAAAGGAACTGAGAGCAGGATCTAATTATCACTAACCATTTCCTGCTCCAGCACTTCTCAGAAGGATAGCACCAGGATGTGATAAGTTTGTAAATGTTGGGTGGTGGTTGGGAGAGCTGGAAGTTGGGAAGTCAAGAAGTCAAATGACCAAGTTGTCCCTGTACAATGAGGTACTTCTACTCCAGTCAGTCATCTCTGGTCCTAGGACTCTGTGAAGCTAAAGTTTATTTCTTCTGAATCTTACAACAGTTGTCCTTCTAGAGAATGATGGCACATTTTCCCAAAGATACAGACCTCTAAATTAATAAGCAGTCTCGGAGATTGGGTTGTAGCAAGGCAGATGGTCAATATCCACTTGTCCTTAATTCTTATGGCCATTGAGGTTTTGGACTGGTTGCATGAAACGATTCATCTCTTTCACCAGCTCCTTCTCCAAGTCATCCACAACCACTTCTCCCAGCCACTCCTTCACCATGGCTCTATTCACTCCTGTTTTATATCCTGTCTGAACCACCTCTGGTGCAGTGGAATAGCATGAGATTCCCTTTTCCCACTAACAAGACATGTTGATAAGTTAATTCTTATCACAACCCTGTAACATAACCATGTTATTCTCATTTTGTGGATAAAGGAACTGAGACTTAGAGAAATCAAATGACTGTCTAAGAACATGTGATAATATATTGTAACTGACAGAATCAAACATGGGCAGGACTAAATCGAGGTCTAAGAGTCAGACCTTAGTTTTGTCTGGCTTCAGACCATATTCCTCAAAGACAGTGTTAAATCTGAACTCATCACTTTGTAGGTACCTATCCTCCACTCACAAACACAGACAAAATAGTAAAATTATGTTATTATCATCCATTTATATTTTTGTTCAATATTGTTGGGAGCCTCAAAGTACATTTCATATGTATCTTTATAACTCTCCTAGGTCTTACATAACATTAAGAACATAATTGAAAAAAGTGACAAACATTGACTGATAATCCCATTGGGTGAAGGAAGGCACTGACAACATGCTAGACAGAAATAGAAAGAGGAACTGCTCTTTGGACCATGATAGGGAGGTGAAGGGACAGAAGAGGGGATGTTTCCGTGCTCACTGCTGAGAAGAGATGTGCACTTAAGACAAATTATTTCCCAAAATGATAACTTTATGTTTGATATGTGACTCTGATCTAAAAGTCAAGAAAAAAAAAGAGAGAGAGAAACACACAAAGAGTGAGAAGGCTGGGTGATGTGTACATTCGTGTGATTGATCTGCTGTGTTATATAAAGTAACACAAAATTCTCTCAAAATTCAAGCCACTACACACTTGATCTCTCAGCAGCTATAAGAAATTTTTGCTTGATCAATATTGATCAAGATTGCAGACTCACTGGTGGATGAACTAAACAGATACATTGTGGCCGTGTGTGTGTGTGTGTGTGTGTGTGTGTGTGTGTGTGTGTAGCTACAAATTCTAAGACAAAGAGCCTTCATCTCTCTTCCTTGACAGGAATCACCACGATCCCTCTCTACAGACAACATTTTTCTTCCTGGAGTCTAACATCTTGCTTTTCTTGCAGGTTACCATATTTACATTTTTCCCTAATACAGGGGATATGCAGAAAATCTGTCTTGCAAAAGGGCAAATGGAGCCATCTAGCAGCTAAGAGCACAAATATAGACGCTGTTAAATTCACTTTAGCCCCAGGAATTGAGGCATAACCTTTAATGTTGAGCCAGGTTCTGTGGGTGTTCAATAATAATCCATAGGTTGGGGGAGTGACATAAATGGTCCAGCTCCTGCTTAGCAAGTGCGAGGCCATGAGTTCAAGCCCCAGTACCGCAAAAACAACCAATCATCCACCACCACCACCAACAAAACAATAATCCACATGTGACTCCTATCTCCATTCTTGAAGGAGCTTACGTTCACTTTAGGGAGATGAAGAAATAGCACTTGCTTCTAACAGAAAACTAATAAAAATAAGGAAATTATTGGCTAATAGAATGTCAATAGATGAAGGCTTAATTTTTTCCTTTTCCCACACTGTAACTATCTATACTTATTAACAGTGATAACCTTAAGAAATAAATAAAAATGACATATAAAGAACTGCATCATGCCTATGATTGTAAGCCTCCCTTATAATGCTAGCCCCCCCAGAAATAATCACTATTAATATTTTGATATATATCTCAATATTTTTTCATATAAATGTGTATATATGTATTTTCTAAAATAAATGGGCTCAGACATGCTTGCTATTTGTAACACAGATTTTTAAACTTTATAATGTAGATAGCATGAACCACTTCATTAATAGTTTTTAATTGCTGCCTAAAATTTCATTAAATGGATAAAACATCTCTTTCAACGAATCTATTACTTCTAGTACTTAAGTATTTCCAGTTTTTCACTATTACAGACAAACAGGTGATATACTGATAGTCACGAAGACCATTTTGGGCTTCCTCAGGCTCACTGATTCACTAGAAGGACTCACAGAATTCAGAAGAGCTATTATACAAAGATAAGGTTTATTATAGCAAAATGACACAGATTAAAATGAGCAAGGGAAAAAGGTACATTTGTAAAGTTCAGTTTCACGTAATCCCCTCCCAGAAGAGTCACACAGGGATGTGCTCAATTCACCCAGTGATGAGGTATGACAACATGTGTGAAGTATTGCCAAAAGAAGCCTTCCCAAGCCTCTTTGTCCAAGGTTTTTATTGGGGACTACTTACATGGATATGTGTCTTCTGATTCTCCAGTCACCCAGAGGTCCAAGTGATTCAGCATGATCCAGGGCTTTTTTGTTTTTGATCTGAACACTGACTGGGCCCTCAGTTGTCCTTTCCCACAGGTCAGTTTTCACATGTATTCTCCAGTCTCTTCAGGCAAAATTTCCTCAACCTACCTATTTTTCTCAAACCTGTGTCCTCACTCTTAGCATATAAACTAGATATTTCTTTCACTCAGAAAACAGAATGCCTGTGGCTTTTTTCCTCCCTGCATTTCCATCCATCCTTCTCCCCATTCCTCTTGTTGCAGTGGGAAAGGATGATAATCTACCCAGAGGTTCTGGGTCACACTCCACTCTCCAGTTTATTCAAGGACTCCAGGGCTGGAGATGTAGTGGTAGAGAAGGTGGTTAGCATGTGCAAAGCCCTGGGTTCAACTCTCAGATAGTAATATATATATATATATATATATGTATATATATATATATATATATATTCCCCCCCTCCCAAGGACTTCTTTTTTCCTTCTCTTGGTATTTTGCCAGAACTTAAAAAAATCCTATAGAAACACACACACACACACACACACACACACACACACACATCCCTCCCTCACATTTCCCTTTGGCATGGTATCATCTTTCTTTTCTTTTCTTAAAAGACTAGTCCATACTAACTACCTCCATTTTTCTATTTTCTACTTCCTCCTTGCCCCCTGCAATCAAGCTCCCTTTCCCCAACTCCATTCCCAATAACTTCCCTGAAACTACTCTCACTTAGACCTTGAAGTTGTTAACTCCACTGGGAAATTTCACTTCCTACTTTACTTGACCTCTCTGTGGCTCATCTTTGGCTTCTGAAGTATCAATTTATCTTACTATCTCCTTGGCTGTGACTCAGGGATTTTTTTTTTTTAATTTACTTGTCCCTTAAATCTTTTTTTTTTTCTTTAGCAGTCACTCCTTTCCTTTTGCAGTTTTAAAAACGTTTTTGAGACAGGGCCTCACTATTTAGCCCAGATTGGCCTTAAACTCATGATACTCCTGCCTCAGCCTCCAAAGTGCTGGGATTATAAGCTTATGCCATCATGCCTGGCTTTTTGCATCTTGTCTTGTACTCGCATCCTAGACAATCTCATCAATCCTAGTCTCCTCATAAGATGATGACTGAACTGCTTTTCTGAGTGTCATAACTTACTATCCAACCAATTAGCAGTCATACTTACTTGGGAGTCAACGTGTCCCAAAGCAGATTTACTTTTCTCCAAACTAAGGCTCCTTCATTATTTCCTATGTTGGTGAATGAAGCCATCTGTGGAGAGAGGACTACATAAGCACAGGTCTATCAAATAAACTGCGAGTTTCAGTTTGGCACAGCCCCAAACCCCATTAAGGGGACAAGCATAGTTATGCCCAATAAACTTCAAGCTTGAGTTGGCACAGCCTCTGCTCCAGAAGTGGGCCAGATGCAGCACAGCTGTTTTTCCTAAGATGTTTACATTCAGAGAGAAACTGTCACAGGTTCCTCCTGTTCCTGAGATTACAATGTCATGAACTGCCTTTCCACCTCTTGTTTCCATCCAAGCATCCAGCCTACCTGGCCCCAGCTTTATGCATGTTTGATCTTCTGTCTGTTGTCTTTTTCTGCATCTCCCATAACCCTCAGTTAGGAGTCTAGGACAAGCTCATGTGGGACGCGAGAGCCATCATCCACCCAATGAGCCAAACCAGAAACAACATCATCTTTGATTTCTCCCTCTTTCATCTCCTGTATTCATGTTGTCTCAAAGCTTCCTCTCTTCCACCTTCTTTCTTTCTTCTTTTTTTTTTCAGTGGTACTGGGGTTTGAACTCAGAGTCTCACGCTTGCTGGGTAGGCACTCCACCAACTCTTCTACCTTCTTAATAGCTCTGAAACACATTCCCTTCCTCTGCATTTCTTATGCCAGTACCCCAGGCCTTGTCTTTCCTGACTCAGTTATTGCCCAATATTTTATTTGGACTCTGTCACTACAATTGTCCTTTCTAATCTATTCCCCACATGATAGTCAGATTTATTTTATAAGAACCAAATCAAGTTGTATTATTCTGCTGTTTAAACCATAATAGTCTACATATAGTCTTTATAGTTGTGCACAGGACACTGGAAGGATAGGCATGTTCAGATCATGAGAGCAACATTTACCTTGGTAAGAAGTTTTAGCTTTTTCTTAAAAACTATATGTATGTATGTATGCGTGTGTGTACATACATGCATATATAAGTATATAAAAATAAATTGCTATTTATTGTATATTCATGTATATGCATATATACATAATAGTATATATGCATATACATAAATATACAATAAATAGCAATTGTTTACAAGAATGTGGAGAAACTGGAACTCTTGTGCTTTGTTGGTGGAAATGTAAAATGGTGCAGCCTCTATGGAAAAGATTCTCAAAAAACTAAAAATGGAATCATGATATGATTCAGAAATCCCACTTCTAGGTATATAGCCAAAAGAATTGAAAGTAGAAATGTCAAAGAGACATTAGCATATTCATGTTCTTTGCCACATTATTCACAAAAGCCAAAAAAAGCAACCAAGATGTCTACCAGTGAATAAATGAATAAATAACACACACACACACACACACACACACACACACACACATTATTCTAGCATACAAAAAGAAGGAAATCCTATCATATGCTATAACATGGACGATCTTCATAGGACTTTATGTGGAATGAAATAAGCCAGTCACAGAAGAACAAATACTATATTATTCCACTTAATATGAACTATCTAGAGTAGTTACAATCATGGAAACCAAAAGTAGAATGGTAGCTGCCAGGGGGTGGGAGCTAGGAGGAAATTAGGAGTTGTTATTCAATTATTAGAGTTTCAGTTTTACAAGATGAAAAAGTTCCAGAGAACTTGACACAATTAAGTATAGTTGACACAGCTGAATTATATACTTTAAAATGAAAAGAGAGTACATTTTATATTATGACTTTTTGACTAAATTTTTTAAAAAAAATTTTGGCTCAGGTAAAGGTATCAGTATTTGGTGGTTCAGACAATGTTCATATTTATCTGTGCAGACATTATGACAGAGTGCCTGATTTTTGTCTTGTTCCATTATGGTCTCTTTGGGGCATAGATATGTATTATTATGTATATATATTATAAGGTAAAGGTCTCACTTCATTCTTTGGCAGGTGGGTATTAATTTTTCCCAACACCATTTATTGAGGAGACTGTCACTTCCCTATTGCATGGTCTTGGACTATTTGTTGAAGATCATTTGATGATATAAGTGTGAGGATTTATTTTTTGGCTGTTTATTCTGTTCTTTTGGTATACACATTTGCCTTTAAGCTAGTACCATAACTGCTACTTGCACCATAACTACAATTTCTTTTTTGCTTGTTGGTTTTTGTGTTTTGGGGTTTCTAAGCAGCCCACGTTGGCCTGGAACATGATCCTCCATACTCAGTCTCCCAAGTTCTGGAATTATAGACATGTATCACCACACACACTGCTAACTGCTACTTTTTATTTATTTTGGCAGCAGTGGGGTTTGAACTCAGGACCTTGTGCTTGCTAGGCAGGCATGCTTATCACTTGGGCTACTCCACCAGCCCCTAACTGCTACTTCTGAACCAAGTATAGATTTAGTATTTCTGTAGCATGCCTTCCCTATAGATAAGACTGAGATACCCAGTCATAGAATCCCCCCTCCAGCCCCCCACACTGTCAATTTGATTCCTGACAGCATCCAATCTAGAGCAAAGTCCTGCTTCTTTAAACTCTCTCCAAAACCATGCTAATAAAAAGCCCAAATCCTATAATAGGCTCTTCCTACCACCTGTTACTGAGATGCCTTGAAATGTTCATAGTTCTCTGATCAGTAATAAAATAACTTGTTTAACTACAGGTGGGTTCCTGGTGGTCTCAGGCTAGAGGGCAATGACATACAAAAACATGGGGTTCATACCTTCAAAATATATGACAGTAAACATCAAGAGAAGAATTTACATTCCCATAAAATTGGGTGAGGGGAGTAGTCGCAGGAGGAGAAATATAAATGGATTCTTAGCAGGAAAAAATGTTTTACTTCAAATGTACGAAACAATGCTGCTGACTTAGTGGATGGAAGCTTCATTTCAAATTTGAATTCGGTTGCTCCTCCTGCCTCTTCTACTTAAAGTCTTATCACAAAAAGCCTGCTACGGTTGGGGGGAAGCTGAGCTGAAATGGTTCTGAACAGGGCTCAGCAGCAGCAGCAGCCCTTCCCCTAAATCTGTATTCCCGCTGTCGACGTGGTCCTCCAGGGGCGCTACCGAGCAGCTGAGGCCGCCGGTGGCGGGGGTGGGGGTGGGGGGGGGTGGGGCATCAGGACGCTCTAGCCTATCGCCACTCAGTGGTAGGGGCCGCGACACCTGGCTTCCGGCGCCGCCATGTTGGAGGCGGAGGGCCAGAGCCATGGTTTTGAAGGCCGGATTCCAAGCGGCAGCGGGGCCAACTCCGTTGGGCAAATGCTGGAAGTACGGCCGGGGCTGTATCTGGGTGGGGCGGCGGCGGTCGCGGAGCCGGACCACCTGAGAGAGGCCGGCATCACCGCCGTGCTGACGGTGGACTCGGAACCAGGTTTCAAGGCGGGGGCCGGGTTCGAGGGTCTATGGAGCCTGTTTGTGCCAGCGCTGGACAAGCCCGAGACCGACTTGCTTAGCCACCTGGATCGCTGCGTGGCTTTCATCGGCCAGGCCCGCGACGAGGGCCGCGCCGTGTTGGTGCACTGGTGAGTGATCGGGTCGTTGGGGACAGGAGCATCGTCACACCTCCTGCGGGACGCGAGTGTCCCCAAGAGGGGGAGGTCTTGAGGCGGGTCCTTGATCCATGGGTTCTTTCGTTCATTCTTTAGCAACTTTTTTTTAAAGTTGGAGTTGGGGGTTCATAAAGTAAATGCCATCATTCTAAAGGCCTTATGGGCAGACACCTGTCCCAACGATTGCAGTGTAGACCAGATGTTTTGGGGAGGAAAGTTGTGATTGTTTTCTTCCCCGTCATAGCATAATGAATTTATTTAATCAAAGTTTTACATGACATGCACCCTTTAGAAATGAAGACCCAGGAAAACTTTTAGTCGTTTTTGTGCTTGGATTCAATTAAGAATGGGCAGTCGTGTAGAAATGGGATTGGACAGAAGGGGTATGAGCCCGTGTTAGGATAGTATGCAATAAGGACTGTATTGGCGTTGTTGGCTCCTTTGTGTAGCAATACTTCCGATGGGGAATAGGGTAGGACCCTATCTAGAGAGTCCTATGATCTATCAGATTATGTAGGTCACAGATTTTCTCCCCGCCCCCCCTTTTTTTTGGTCATGTTGGCATGTTAGGCAAATACTCTACTACTGAGTTACAGCCCCAGTCTTAAAGGAATTTCTCTATGGCTACCTCTTACACAGAAGAATGCAGGAAGGTTAGAGTAATATTTCTACATTGTTTTGTTTGCTTTGTTTTTTGGGGTGGGGTTTCACTATGTAACCCAGGCTAGCCTTGAATTTGGAATTCTCCTGTCACTACCTCCCAAGTAAGTGCTGGGATTACAGGCATGCACCACCATGTTGCCTTATTTCTAGTTTTTTAAATTGTTTTTTACACTTACTGACATGTATATACATTGTTTGGGCCACCTCTCCCCTGCCATCCCCTTATTTCTAGTTTAATGGCTAGCTTTGGAGTAGAGAGGTTCTAGTTTCTGTAACATGCCTTGGGGAAGAAAGGGAAGCAGGAGGAAAGATTAAATGGAAGAAGTAACTTATAGATTATTATGTGCACAGAAGCCATCATAATTATTCATTAGTCCATCCTGATTGAGAAGCTTATCTGTGCTTTTTTCCATAGGGGAAGGGGAGTACAGGAAGAGAAAACAATTTTTAGGGGAATAGAAATGATTTTTAGGAGGATTCAGTGGGCATGGAGAAATATACAGTGACTTGGGACAAATTTTTTGAGCCTGAAGAGCAGACAATGAATATTAAGTAATTATCTCTGGACTGTTGAGTGGGACCGAAATAGAAGACAAAAGGTGTGTGACAATATCTGTCTAGGTATGCTGATGGACTTGTTTTTCTTCCTGCTATATGAGTTTAGCTAATGGAAACTCAGGGAACAGACCAGAGGTAATTGTTTTCATCCTTGGTGGGTCTGGACTTTAAGAAAACAAGAAGATAGTTTCTTCTTCCAGCATCTGCTGCTCTCCTTTTTTTTTTTTAATTTTGTATTTCTTTTATTTATTTATTTATTTCCTTTTCTTTATACGTACATACAATGTTTGGGTCATCCCCCATCTCCCCCCCCCCCCCCGGCTTCTGAGCAGAAACTGTTATGCCCTTATCTCCAATTTTGTTGAAGAGAGAGTATAAACATTAATAAGGAGGACCAAGGGTTTTTTCTAGTTGAGATAAGAAAGCTATACAGGGAGATTCCTTGCATTGCTTTCCTGTGCATATGTGATGCATTCTAAATTGATTCTTCTCGAACTAACCTTTTCTCTTGTACCTGATCCCCTCTGTCCTTTTAAAGTTTCTGCATAGGTAAACACAACAAGGGGAAAGCAATGAGTTCCTTTAATTTAAAGTAGTAAGCATAGTATGGTGCCATATTTTGGGATGGTAGTTCCTGGACTCCTTCAGTACTAAGAGAGATTAACAAAGGTTGAAGTTATTCCGACTGCAGAGGAAAAGCATATTTTTTTTTGTTTTGGTACTGGGGATCAAACCCAATATCTCATGCAGGTTAAGCAAGTGCTCTACCACTGAGCTGTACCCTCAGCCCCAAGAGATTATTTTTAATATTTTGTTTGGGGTAATGGAGGGTTATTGATGAAAGGGAGAATTGGCTGGGATCTAAATGATTCCTAGGCTTTGGAGTATGTTGCAGCAATGATAAAAAGAAAATCTTAACAGGTATTTGGGAATCCCTGAGTAGACCTGCTGGTTAGCTTGAAATGTGATAGCAGTAGTTGAAATTTACTGGGCATGTACTCTGTGCCAGCATTTCTTCTGAAGATTTACATGAGGGATAGAAACTAGGGATAGAATTGAAAGACATCTGGAACCAGATCTGGAGGGACCTGAATGTTAAGAGCAAATGAACTTAGAGGTGTTCTGGAGCCATTACAAGAGTTTAAAAAATTAGGGCAATTATTTTTGAGTAGGTGATACATTCACATTGTTCAGAACTCAAAAGGAATAAGGAAATAATGGCATAATTTTTTTGTACATTGGTAGTATTTCAGAAGCTGTGGGTTTGAGTAGAAGCAGAAGTACACTTGAGTTTACCATTAATGGAGGGCTGGGTTTTGTCTTTTTTTTTTTTTTTAATTGTTGCTATTTGCTATTTTATTTTGAAGGTCTCTTTTTCAGTCATGCAGGAGTCAGTCGAAGTGTCGCTGTAGTGACTGCTTTCATGATGAAGACTGACAAACTTACCTTTGAAAAAGCCTATGAAAACCTTCAGACTATCAAACCAGATGTTAAGTGAGTACTTTGTCATAGCAGTAATTCAACTTTTGTAATGTGATTTTATTTAAGAAAATTGAGTGTTTGTTTGTTATTACAGGATGAATGAAGGATTTGAATGGCAACTGAAATTGTATCAGGCAATGGGATATGAAGTGGATACCTCCAGTGCAGTTTATAAGCAGTATCGTTTACAAAAGGTTACAGAGAAGTATCCAGGTAAGTAATAATTGCTGGCATATATTGGACTTTTTTCAGGTGTCACTTATTTAGACACTAAATGCATTATCTCTCTTTTCCAGCAATCCTGTGAGATAGGTACTATTGTTTCCTTTTGAAACTGTGGGTTAGCCAGAAATAACTCACTCAAGATCACATTGATTATAAGTGGCAGGCTGAGACTTGAATTTAGGCAGTCTGATCTAGGACCCAAGACATACTCACTGTTCTCTCCTACCTCACCCTCTCAACACAGTTTCATGTTTTGTTTTGTTTTTTTAATTTCTGAGTTCAGGGCTGGCAGAGTGTCTGAAGTAGTAGAGCACCTGCCTAGCAGATGTGAGGCCTGAGTTCAAACTCCAGTAATGCCAAAAAAGAAAAAAAAAATCTGACTTTAGCACTCATTGCCTCAGTTTTGCATTTGAATTTTGTTAGAAAATGCAGAAAGTTGACTGATAAATTCATGCATTTTAATTATGTCTTACAGAATTGCAGAATTTACCTCAAGAACTTTTTGCTGTTGACCCAACAACCATTTCACAAGGATCAAAAGATGAAGTTCTCTACAAATGTAGAAAGTGCAGGTAAAATATTTTTATATCCTCTGGAGATTTTATTCTGTCCTAATATAGCTGAAAAGCACTTAAAAGTTTTGTGTTCTTATTTTTGTAGGAAGAATTTGCTTAATTGAATACTGTAGAAATGATTAATTCAAATCTGTTTTCCAGAAGAATATAACTTAACAGTGAAGTAATCAGATTGTAGGGGTGATTAAAAATTTAAGTAGCATAATCACTGTTATATTATTTTGTCCTCTAAGAAATACTATACATTTCATTTGTTCTTAAAATCTTCTTGGAAGTCAATAATGTTTTTGTTTGGGGCTTGCAGGCGATCTTTGTTTCGACGTTCTAGTATTTTGGATCATAATGAAGGAAGTGGGCCTATAGCCTTTGCCCACAAGAGAATGACACCATCTTTCATGCTTACCACAGGGAGTCAGGCTCAATGTACATCTTATTTCATTGAACCTGTACAGTGGATGGAATCTACTTTGTTGGGAGTGATAGATGGACAGGTGAGAACACATTTGATTTTCTACAATTACATTGTATCATCTTTATTTTGATTCGTTTTTGCTTTTTCAACTATATTTTTACCAGTGTTTTACTCCATATTAACACCTTTCTTTTTGAAGATTATACCTTGCAGTATAGTTAAGGCTACCAAAAATAAACTTTTGTGTGTGTTTGTTTTGATGGTGGGGATTAAGCCCAGTGTCTTTTCCATGCTAAGAATGCAATACTTTTATAAAAAGTATTTTTTTATAAAACAGCCAATTCAAAGTTCATTAATTACATTTGGTTGAAAACCACTGACCTAAGTTAATAGATTCCTTATAAGACTATTATATTTTTTCAAATATGTCTAACATTTGTTTTTTTTCTTTGTGGTACTGGGGTTTAAACTCAGGGCCTACACCTTTAGCCACTCCACCAGTGTGTTTTTGTGATGGGTTTTTTCAAGATACAGTCTTGCGAACTATTTGCCCGGGCCAGCCTCGAACCGTGATCCTCCTGATCTCTGCCTCCGGAATAGCTCAGCCTTAACATTTGTTTTTAAACTAATTAGAAATAGGTTTGACAAAATTTGAACTTTTAACAAGTAGGTTAGATTTTAAAATTAGGTTTAAAATTTCTTTTTCTCTGTTGGCTTAATGGTTTGTTCACTTATGCTCGTTCTCTGTCTCTTTCACTGATCTTTGAATTTAGTATGCTTGCGATGAGATTCTTTTTCATTTCCTGTTAAGGACTGCAGTCAAATAAATGTTCTTTGTCATCCATTTTTCTCCTTTAGGTATACTTGACATTAATCTGAGGGATTCTATAATAAAAGTTTTTCGTTTATGTTTTGGTACTGGGGATTTACCCAAGGCTTCGTGCATGCCAAGCATGGCTCTTCCACTGGTCTACAACCCCAACCACCTATACTAAAAATCTTAATGAATTTTTTTGTTTTGTTTTGATTTGTCTCACTATGTAGCTCAGGTTGGTCTCCGACACGTGATCTTCCTGCCTCAGTCTTCTGAGTGGTGTGATTGTAAACGTGTGTCACTTGGTTCAGTCTTAATGAATTTGAAAGGCTGTGTGGTTCATATAAAAGTTTGTACAATTGATATTTTATGAAACCTTTTTACTATAATAATCTCATTTGAGGAATATAATAGCTTTATAAAAAAGAGAGCAGATGTATTTGTAATTTATACTTGGAGAGACTTAGTTTATATTAGTGTTTTGCCTGGAAAGTGTTTAAATTTAGCTGTTTTTTAAAAACAGCTTTATTAAGATGCAACTCAGCCAGGCATGAAAGTACATTTCTGTAATACTAGGAGGCTCACAAGTTTGAGGCCAACCCAGACTATATAGCGAGACAATATAACTCACTTACCTTACAATTCACCCATGTAAAGTTGTATAATTCCATAGTTTTTTTGGTCACCATAATAATCCTCATTACCCTCAAACTAATGCATCCAATAGCAGTCACTTCCCATTTTTTTTTTTTGTGGAGTTTTTTTGGTACTGGAGTTTGAACTCAGGGCCTTGTTCTTGATAGGCAAGCACTCAACTACTTGAGCCACACTCCCAGCCCTTTTTGCTTTAGTTATCTTTTTCATATAGGGTGTTAAACTTTTTTGTTGGTTGCTGGCCTTGTACCATGATCCTCCTACCTACACTCCCCGATAACTGGGATTTACAACTATGTACCACCAAGCTGGGTTTGTTTGTTGAAATGCAGTCTTGCTAACTTTTTGCCCAGGCTGATCTCAAACCATGATCCTCCCAATCTCCACCTACCAAGTAGCTGAAATTACAGGTATGTACCATCATGCCTGGCATCACTTCCCATGATTAATAGTGTTATTTGTAGCAGATAGAATTTTTAATTTTGATGAATTCCAATTTATCTTTTATTTCTCTTTTGTGTTTTTGATCTTGCTGCCTTTAGCCTGGAAAACACACACACACACACACACACACACAGACACACACACACAGACACACACAGAGGACTTTTTTTGTGAAAGACTGTAAATCACACTTATGTGTGCTTTTTTTGCAATGCTGGGGATGGAATGCAGGATCTTGTGCATGCTAGGCAAGTACTCTACACTGAGTTACGTTCCTCATCCTTGTTCTTTTGAGATAGGGTCTTACTATGTAGCTCAGACTGGTTTTGACCTTGCTATATAGCCTCAGCTGGACTCATGGTCCTTTTGCCTCTGTACTCTGTGTGCTGGAATTTCTCTGTCTGTCTCTCTCTCTCTCTGTCTCTCTTGTGACAGGGTCTTCCTATATAGTTCCTATACAGTGGTCTTGACCTCACTGTGTAGTGAGGCTGTCCTTAAACTCATGATCCTCCTTCTTAGCTTCCCAAAGTAATAATGGGATTACAGGTTTGTACCACCATGCCTGGCTGTGTTAGTTTTTTCATTTATGGTTTCTGAGTTTTATGTCAAGACTTTCTGTAGCTCAAGATTTAAAATAAAAATCTCTACCTCATACTATTTATACCTCATGTATAGATTAAAGTGCTAAATATAAAAAAAATGCCAGAGCTACATTAGAGAAAATATAATTGACTTGTTAAGTATTTTTGGATGTATCTATTTTATTGGATCATCAGTTTTTCTGACTTGTGTGCTGTCAATATCAGTTAGTAATAGGACTGAGAATCCTAACATGCTTTCTGTCCTTTATCCATGATGTTTTTATTTGAAATCTTAAGTTGCAAATTTAAAAGCCATGTATGAGGGCTGGTGGAGTAGCTAAAGTGGGGGAGCACCTAGCAAGCCTAGCAAGTGTGAGGCCCTGAGTTCAAACCCTAGTCCCACAAAAATCCTTACCTGAGTCTTAAGTTCAGCTTTTTTTCCTCCAACCTGGAATTCATTTGTTCTTCATGAGTACAAAATGCCTCTTATACAATAATTGTAATTCATGATCTACAGTAAATTTCCAATGCATTTTATTTCCCTGATTAGATTCTTTGAAGATAAGAACTATCTCTTACTTATTTTTATATCCTATGTTACCAAAGCTTGTTGTTCAATTCATATAAAACTGAATGGATGAAATAACACATGTGCTTTATTTCAGCTGCTTTGTCCAAAATGCAGTGCCAAGTTGGGTTCCTTCAATTGGTATGGTGAACAGTGCTCGTGTGGTAGATGGATAACACCTGCTTTTCAAATACATAAGAATAGAGTGGATGAAATAAAAATGCTGCCAGTTTTGGGATCACAAACAAGAAAATTATGAACTTGTGATGTTTGGTAGCTTGGAAAGAAGCCCGTTGATGATGTGGGCTACCCTGGCTTGTTATTTATTATTCATGACAAGAGTGTAGTTTTTAGGCCAACATTTCATTTGAAATGTGACAGGATAAAATCATTTGATGTAACATGGAAGTTATGCTTTATTAGTTTAATACATGATGTAAATAGAATATTTACGTGGCAATCAAAAGCTTTTTAATCATGTACATTTGAGTTGATATTAAAACCTTTTATAATCCAGGTACTTTCTGTGTTTCATATATTTTAATTTTAAAAAAATTAAAAATTTTTGTTGTGTTGTGGATTGGTCTTTTGTACCGGTATTGTGCAGTTGAAAGTTCTCTGAGCCCGCAGACTTGAGCATGCTACACAAACACTTTACCACTCAGCTACATCTCCTGCCCTTCATATATTTTAAAAGTTTTGAGTTAAGTCTGGATAGACAAATTTATGTATAAAAATTGAAACTGTCAGTGTTGAGGTAGGTTTCCAGAAATGTAAAGCAGATTTAGTTATATTTTGAAAACTGTTTTTCTTTTTTTTTTGCAGCACTGGAGTTTGAACTCATGGCCTCACACTTTCTAGGTAGGCTCTCCACCATATGAGTCACTCTACCAGCCCTGTTTTGTGTTGGGTGTTTTAGAGATAGGGTCTGATGAACTTTTTTCCTGCATTGGCTTAGAACTGCAATCCTCCTGTTCTCTGCCTCCTGAGTAGCTAGGATTACAGGCATGAGCCATGGGTGTCTGGCTCTTTCTCTGTTTGAAGGGACATTAGTAAGCCTACATATGTTAGGTCTTTCTTGGAAGTGTAAAGGAATGGTCATTAGTAAAATACCGATTTAAGTGTAGTTTTCCAGTTACTGTTCAGAAATCCCCATTTCATCTACATTTTTAGAAAAATGTATTTGAGATAGCTCTAGAAGTAACCTACATAAAGAAGTGTATTAATGGTAGGTAATAAAGATGAAGAAAAAATGGAGTTATTTGTCAATTACTCTTTTAGCTCAATATGTTTAAGTGTTGGACATATTCTAGAGTTTAATTTACTTATTAATAATAGAATTGGACCTAATTAGATATTTGAACATTTACATGAAATCAGAATTACCAATAAAGGAAAGTCTGTGCCATTAAGACATTTTGCTTATTTACATGTGTCTGTATAATAAACATCAAAATGGTAGTGATTTTAAAATTAAAAAAAAATGTGAAGTGTCCTCTTTAAAAATGACCTGTATGGGATTGTTGTAGATGATTCTTGAAAAATATCAGTATATGATCTGAAACCTCTGGAAAAAGTTCCTTCATTTCTGTTGTAGCTTTCACAAAATCTGTTCACTAGTTTTTTCTATTGTCCTCTAGAAGCTTTTTTTTTTGGGGGGGGGGTCTGGAGTTTGAAGTCAGGGCTTTGTGCTTGCTAAGCAGGCGCTCTACTACTTAAGCCAAATCTCCAGCCCTTTTTGCTCTGGTTATTGTGGATACAGGATCTTGCTTTTTAACCAGGCTGACCTCATCAAAAATTCTCCTGTTTTATACATTCTGCAGCTGGGGTGATAGGCACATGCCCCTGCATCCAGCTATTGATTGAGATGGGGTCTTGATAATCTTTTTGCCCAGGCTGGCCTTAAACTGTGAACCTCCTGATCTTAGTCTCCTAAATAGCTAGGATTATACTCCAGAAGCTTTTAAAAAACAGATTCATTGATAAGAAAAACAGTTGAATAGCTGAGTTGTACAGCTGAACTTAATGTATATCCTATACTGTATCATATAGCACAAAGAGAATGGCATATTTTCTTGCATTTGCAGTTTTTCAGTAAATGTGTACTGTGGATGTAGTATGTGCACAATTCCAGTGTCACAGTGAAGAAATCAGATAAGGCTTCTGCTTTCTTTTACATATATTCCAGCTGGGGGAGAGAGAGACAAAATAGCTTTTTGAAAGATAATTGAGTTTGCCAGTGAATGATTTCGGGAAACTTGTTTTCTTTATGTGAAAGAAAATTTGTGAAACATCTGAGATTTTAAAGTTCTTCAGTGCTTCACTTTTGGGGCGTAGATAGAAAATCTTACATACCTTCATTTTCTACTCCCCCCCCCCTTTTTTTAGGGGGGACTGGGGTTTGAGCTTAGGTTCTTGTACTTCCTAGGCAGGCACTCTAGCATTTTGAGCCACACCGTCAACTCTGCTTTAGGTAACTTTCAGGTATGGTCTTGCATTTTTGCCTGGGACCAGCCTGGACCTCTATCCTCCTACCTCTGGGTTCCCAGGTACCTGGCATTATAGATTGGTACTACCCTAAGATGGGGGTCTCCCTAACTTTTTGGTTGGGCTGGCCTAGAACCTTGGTTCTTCTGATCTCCCCCTCCCAAGTAGCTGGGATTATGGGCTAGTCACCGTTCCTGGCCTTATAGCTTTTGTGTTTTTAGAGAAATAAAATAGAGCCCTTTCTTTTACATATCTTATTTAGGAATAACAATTTAGGTCATTTGGATTTACACATTTATTGAAAACAGAACTGTTAGTCTATTTCAGAGGCATTGTGCACAGTGAAGACGGTACTGAAGTAGAAGCTAGAGTTGGCTATAATAATTCTGGTCTACTGATTATTGTCTTATGGAAAGGGAGCAGATCTTTGAAAACTGGGTCAATTTTCTCCTTCACAAAAGGATTAGTAAATGCTCTGCCCTCCTGACAAGAGTTGCTTTAAAGATCATTATGTTAGCCTTAATTTGTTCATATATAAAATAGAGATAATAGTACCTATGTCTAGATTAATATGAGGATTTTGTGAAATACAATAAGGAATTTAGTACTGTACCTAGCTGGTAATAGTTGCAATTAAAAATAGCTGGAATTGGGGCTGGAGGTATGAACTAAGTGGTAGAGCACTTGCCTAACAAGTGTGAGGCCCTAAGTTCAAACCCCAGCACTGCCAAAAATAAAAAAATAAAAAAAATTTGCAACTTATTGCTCACATAAGTAGGTAATATGTATTACCTACTTTAAACCTCAGTACAATCCTATAAGATGAATCCTATCCTTATTTTACAAGTGAAATTGAGGATTAGAAAGATTAAGTCACTTCTTCAAGGTAACATAGCTAGCAAATCATTATACATAGATTAGAATCAAGACTGACTCCAGAATCTTGCTTTTAAACTCTATATTCTAGTTTTTGAGTTCACTATTTGGAGTCAAGTATGTCTGAAAGATGTCATGCTGAATATGTTGATCAGATTATAAAATCTACTAGTGCAGATGAAATGCAATTTCAACTAAGTTGTAAATTCAGTAATCAGACTCCCCACCAATGTTTGTAGGATGCCCGTAAGACTACACACTGGTGCCTACATGCTATTTGTGTTTACATTTTAAGGTTATGATTCAAGCTACCTTAAATGATAAATAAGTTGTTTTATTTTCTTATCGTGATGAATATACTTTCATAATGACCTAGAAGGCCAGGTTTTAATTTAGAATTCTCAGATTTTAAGTAGAGTTAGACTTTGACCCCACCCCTGATTTGTCCTGCATCTTGGACTGGTGATATATATACAAACACACATACCACCTACCACATATACCTAAGCTTGCTCTATTCTTATGACATACACAGTTTGCTCAGTTCACCCTTAGTAGGTCAGAAGCCTGAGCAAGCTCTAGAGGTAGACTTGGAGTCATTTGGGCTATTTGGATGTTACAAGCATGTGTAAAAAGGGCATGTGTTCTAGTTGGACGCATCACTGTCTCACCACAGATTCATATCCTGAGGGGAGAGAGATCAGAGAAAAGTTCTCCAAAGTGTGGACCCAGGGTTCCTGCCTACATCAAAGAGTGGTATTGTCTCTAGGTAAAAGTTCTTCAGATTTCATTTCTATTCCAAAAGTTTATATGGAATGTGAATGAGGAATAGATTCAAGAAAAAGGATTCAATCACAGTGAACATGTATGATTTTAACAAAATGCAGAATATGAAAAATCTATAGAAAGATATTTAATGGCAAACCTTTTAAAACTTTAAAACTTCAAGTTGGGAACAAGTTAAAAGATGCCTGTGCTTGCCCCAATCTTCAATATTATAGTCCAGAAAAACAAAACAAAACATTGCAGTTGCGCAGTAAAACAAAGGGTGGGGGTGGGAATCTGAACTCACTGATAAGTCCTTTTTTTTTCCCCTACACTTGCAAAGCAGGTGCTTTACCACTTGAGTCACACCTCCAGTCCATCTTGCTATGGTTATTTTGGATATGGGTTTCATGAGGTATTTATGAGACCTGGGCTGCCTCAAAATGTGATCCTCCTGATCTCAACCTCCCAAGTAGCTAGGATTACAGGCATGAGCCTTGGCATCTGGCTGATAAATCTTGACATCACTACAAGTGGGACAATATTTATATTCTCCTGATATGATGCAAGGAAGTACCAGTTAAGTATTCTTGCAAAAAAAAAAAAAGACAAAACAAAAACAAAACAGAAACCAAGCTTCTGGATGTAACTGGCAGTTTAGGAACAAATTTAAGTATCACTATGAAGATACATTCAGCAGAATCACAAAGTGGGAAATTCCACAGGACAAATACATGAAACAGTTATTAGATGATGTTAAGGAATTACTGATTTTGTTAGGGCATTATTTTTAAATAAGAAAAGGACTTCTCAATTTAGAGCCACATATTGAAGTATTTATGGATAAAATAATATGTCTGAATATAATATTATATTTAATTTGCTTTAAAATATTTCTGGAAGCCAGGTGTGCACACCTGTAATCCCAGCACTTAGGAGGCTGAGTCATGAGGATCACAGGTCCACGGCCAGCCTGGACTACCTAGAGAGTTCCAAGTCAGCCTTGGCTACATAAAGAGACCTGTTTCAAAAATCCAAAAACTGAAACAAAACAAAACAAACCTAGGAAACAGCAAAATACAAAATAAAAGTGTGTGGCAAACTGTTGAAACTGGGCAGTAAAAACAAAGGGATCCATTATCTTGTGTTTGAAAATTTCTGCATTAAAGGTTTATTTTTTAAGACCAAAATAAAATGTTAAGTGGAAATAGGTCAAGGCAAATATGACAGTTTAGCAAGGTTTTTGGATACAAGATTACCATACAAAAATCAACGTTGTTACTATGTTTAAATAATAACAACAGATAAAGGAAGAATGTGAAAAAAAATAACTACCGAAGAAACTAAAAAAAAAAAAATCTGACCTCAGGAGAAGGATTTAAGTGAAATACAAAAGCAAAAGATTGGTACATTTGGCTACATTAAAGTTAAAACCTAGAAGCCAAAAACACTATAAATAAGGACAAGTGTCAACTTTGGAGACAGCTGACAATAATAGCAAACTTTGTAAGAGTGAGCAGTTCACAGAAAAAAATACAAAGTTTAGTAAATATGAAAGAATGCAACACTTCTTTATTTGGCAGGGAATTACAAATTATAGTTACTGTTTAGTGACAAAAATTGTAAAAGTCTGATCATATCTAGTGTTGGTGAGAATGTGCAACCAAGAGAAGTTGTTACTGCTATGAGGCTATAATTTGGAATAATTTGGCAAGTGACCCTGCATACATCTTAAAGACATTCTTGGATAGACACACATGGAAGCCCTGCAAGGATATACTTTACACAGTAATAACTGAAAGAACCCAAGTGTCCCTCTTTAGGGAAATAAAAAAAGAACATGTTATATATGTGTTCAAGAAAATATCATAGAACAATTAAAACATGGATAGGTCCTCAAATAGTAATGTCGAAAGGAAAAGTGATTTAGAGAAGGTTAGAGTGGTAGTTATGTAAAATAAAAAAACCCCATAATGATGTTAAATATGTATCTACAAACATTCAAACGTGGCAAAAATAAAAATGGATTAAAGTGATTCATATAAAATTCATGCTAGAAGTTGCCCATATGCAGGGAGGGAAATGAAACGGGAAAATTAGAGTTTAACTTTATCTGTAATACTTAATTCCTTATGCTATGAAAAAATCAGAAAAATGCAAATGTTAATATTTGTTTACTCTTGGTGATGGGTTCTCAAATGTCCCATAATTACCTGAACTTACTGAATTACAAAATTCTTTTTAAAATAAAAAAGAAAACTTTCTTTTTCTTTTATTTTATTGTTTTTACATTTACTGACATGGGTATACATTCTTTCTGCCACTTCCTCCCCTTCCCCCACTTAACCCTCCCTCCCCCCACCATCCGCTTTTAGGCAGAACCTGTTCCGCCCTCTTCTCCGATTTTGTTGAAGAGAAAACATAAGAGGTAATAAGAAAGACATCCTTTTTGCTAGTTTGGGATAAAGATAGCTATACAGAAAGATTCCTAGCGTTGCTTCCATGCACTGTGAATAGTTCAATCATGATTTTCTTATAAGACTCATGCGTCATGTTTATTGCAGCGCTATTCACAATAGTCAAGTTATGGAAACAACCAAGATGCTCCACTACTGATGAATGGATCAAGAAAATGTGGTACTTGTGCACAATGGAATTTTACTCAGCCATGAAGAAGAATGAAATCTTATCATATTTGCAGGTAAATGGATGGAACTGGAGAACATCATTCTGAGCGAGGTCAGCCAGGCTCAGAAGACCAAAAATCATATTTTCTCTCTCATATGCGGACTTTAGATCTAGGGCAAGTGCAGCAATGTGGTTGGACTTGGATCACATGACAAGGGGAGAGCACGTACGGGAGATACAGGAATAGGTAGAAAAACCAAAACATGAAAGCGTTTGATGTCCCCACTCCAGAGGAATTAATACAGAAACCTTAAAAGACAGAGGTTATCATGAGCAGGGGCTCAGGAACCAAGGTAAAGATCAGAGTTGAATCAACATGGGTCGTAACACAAGTGTACACGAAAGCAATAGTAGGACTCTCTCTGTATAGCTATCCTTAACTAGCAAAAACGCTTTGTCTTCCTTATTATGCTTATGTCTTTGCTTCAACAAAATCAGTGATAAGGGCAGAACAGGACCTGCCTGGAACTGAGGGGGGAAGAGGGAAGGGGAGCCGGGTGGAGAAATGACTCTAACAATGCATGCACATGTGAATAAATGAACAACAACAAAAAGAAAATATCCAACACACACAAAGACTCATGCGTCTGGTGGATATAGAAGCATGATTTTAAGTTTTTATGTCAACTTTGAATTTGCAGCTGGGCCAGAATAAAAGTGTTATAAATTTCACCTTGTTTAACGTGTTAGTTATCCTGATGACAGACGGAGTCACCTTAGTGTAAGGGAGGCGTTGGTCCCGGCTGTTTCGCATTGTGCAATCTGTAGTAACATCCAGCCACGAGGACAGCGGAGGATTCTGGGAAGCGTTTCTGTTTTGTTTGTAACCATGGGAAAGATTTCACACGGTCCTAGAGGGATCCGGGTTCTTACACGGGAGAGGATTTTAAATAGTGCTGGCCGTTGACATTGAGCGAGAATGAAAGAGAAATTCTATCTAGCGGCCCTGAAACTATGTTATTAAACTTAGTTCACGCTTTCACAGCGATAGGACATTGTTAGTTAAAAAAAATCAAGTTTACAGTTAGTGTCTAATTTTCTTTTCAGATAGCTACACCGCTGTCTTAATAATCAGGCAACAAACCAGTGTGTTCAGAAAGGAGTTTTACTTTTCATTTTAAATATTATCAATAAATTTTGTTTAGCCGAAGCGGTGTCCACGTGCCTCTCCCGCCCTTAAAACGGAGGGACAGAAAGTGCTCAGAGATCTGATAATTTATCTCAGACATCTGCTGACGTTTCCTACCACAAATCACTCGCGCAGTCGCAAAGCTTTGACTCCTCTCGGCCACCGTCCACTTGGCGTTACGGGGTATTTTGTCCACCGGCAGCCGCCGTCCCAGATATTACTCACGAGTTCCAGGGCAGAGGAACTTGGGTTCGTGGGGTGCGGGCTGGTGTGTCCGGCACCATGGAGTCACCTTTTAGCCCAGGACTCTCTCACAGACCAGATGAAGATTGGGGTGAGTGGGGTCTGCTGATGAATGTACTCGGGGCCGCGTCCACGGGTTTCTTTCTGTCTTCTTCCGCTCGCCGGTGGTGACAGGTGTGGGCGAGCCTTGCCCCCGGAGCGAGGCCACTCGCTGCCGGTTCGCCGTCTGGGACTAGCAAAACCACTAGGCTTCTGTCTTAACCACAGCGGTACTAAAGTGTTGTCTTCATTGGAATGATAGGCTTTTCAGTGTTTTCCCCTGGGGAAGTACCAAGTGAACTTTGTGGAACAAAAACTCGACGGCTTGAGGAAGCTTGGACGGGATGGCAGCGTTCGCCCCAAAAGGCTGCAAGCTATTTTTTTAGACTGTGGGATGTGGGCAGTGGCGCCGTGCGTATGTGTGAGTGCTCGCGCGCGCACGCACGTGTACGTGAGACTGGGGACAATGCACAAAAAACTCAGCTGGCAGCTTTCATTATTGGTTTAAGGCTGATGTCCATATTGGCAAGAGAAGCAAAGTACCCAAGTACCTACCTCGCGTCTTGGATTACCTAGATCTAAACTTATAAACTGGCGCCATCCTCACCGAGGTCCAGACACAGCTCTCAATTTTCTTGCTTGGTTTTTGGTGGTCAGGAAGGGTGGAATGGAATGTAGTGGGAATAGGTTGGCGAAGCTTTGTCACCTAGGTGTTTAGAGGAAGATTTTATTCTCCTATTAATTGCAAGACATACTTGCACTTTCTTGGATTTCAGTGTGAATTTCGAATTTTGTAGGTCCTTGAATGGGCCTTGTAGTGAGCCTGTATCATTCACCAGCTTTGGAATTTGATGTGTTGGTGGAAACGCAGAATGATATTTACACTTCTCCACTAAACTGACATTCTCAGAAACATGAGTGGAATCTCAACCCCATTTATTGAAACGAACCCCTCATTTAATTTAACAGTGTCAGACTTTCTCTAAAATTATATTCTGTGAATGATTCATTTCAACCTTTGGGTAAATTTTCTAAGAGTTTCTGGAAAAACTTTTGACTGTCTATGACCAAGTGCATTTTCCCAGGCCAAATATATTAGTCATAGTAACAGCATTTCTTTAGCACTTTATTTATTTATTTGGTACTAGCGTGGAACATGTGTGCTAGGCAAGCACACAAGTCCTACCACTGAGCCAGATTCCCAGCCAGCACTTTACTTTTTGTGAGACCCCTTGCTAAGCTCTTTACGTGCATTATTTTATCTAATCGCCACAATAGTCCAGTGAAGTATCATTGTTTTATAGATGAAGAAAGTGAAGCTGAGAGAATTTGTGCTCAAAGTGTTAAAGCTAGTGAGTGGTAGAAGCAGGTTTGTCTACCTCCAAAACCTGCATCTCTGTTCTACAGTGCTTTCCTGAATTATTTCTGCAAGTTGGGTTCTTTGTAGGTGCCTCAGTTTTTGCTTCAGTATGTTGGGTAGTTATAATTTGTTTTCTCAGCTAGTCAACCATATTTTCATAATACTTCTTAAACTATGTCTGTGGAGCACTTCCTGATAGCTTTATTATACTTTGTCTTCTGATACCCAGCTGTGTTTTCCTGACTTCTAGTCTTAATGTTCTTTAACAGAGCATTCCGTTCTTTGCAGTCAATTGACTGACTCCTCTCTCAGGTATCCTGCCTGTCCCTCCCTGAATGTGTCCCTTTCCCATTGTTTTTCAGGTTTTCCTTTTCAAATTGTTAACTGTCTTCTCTTAGGTGAACACTTTCAATTTCTTAGGTGTTCAGTAGGTACCAGAGTGCAACACTGCTTCTTTTAGTGTTTCTCAGTAAAATATAGATTCTTTCTTTGGGAATTGCTGTTTCGGGTGTTCAACTATTTTGCTGTGTACTTTATGTTTTAATAAGATTAGAAGCTACTCAGTTAAATGTTAAAAGTCAGATTATATAATTAGTATTTCTGGCAATTCTAACAACTTTAAATAATTAAATTGATCAGCCCAGAACAACCTATGATAGGACTTTTTAAAAAATTTGGATAATGAAATTTAAAGCAGAGGTCTGCAAAGATTTTTTGAAAAGGTTCAGATAGTAAATATTTTAGGCATTGTGATCATGTGGTTTCTGTTGAAAGCTATTCCATGTGGTAGTGAAAAAGTGGCCATAGAGGATGTAAATGAGTAAGAATGGCTATGTTCCAATAAAAGCTCATATAAACTGAAATCTGAATTTCACTGTTTTTATTTTTTTTACATTTATTTATTTATTTCAGCAGCTTGTTATGTAGCTCAGGCTGGCTTTGAACTCGTGATCTTCTTGCCTTAGCATTCTGAATGCTGAGATTACGGATGTGCACCACCATGCCTGGCTGACGTAATTATTTTTAATACAGTTCTTAGTAATCTTGCTTTTTAAAAATACAGTTTTAGATTTACAGTGTAGTGGAGCAGATAGTACATATAGTTTCATATCCTTCCTCCCCATGATTTCCCCAATTGGTGACATCTTCATTAGTGTGATATTTGTGTTACAATTGATGAGCTAGTTTTGATACAGTTATTAACTAATGGATAAAGCTTAATTTAGACCTTAATGTAAGGGTTTTGACAAATGTATCATTACTTGTATCCATCATTATAGTATCATATAGAGTAGTTTCACTGTCCTAAAGATTCCCTATGCTCTATCTATTCTTCCCTCTTTCCCTTCTCTTGAGCTCCCCATCCCTACCCCATAAGCACTGATCTTTTCACTGTTTCTGTAGTGGTTGCCTTTTGCAGAATGCCATGTATTTGGATTCCATCCATTTCTTTTTGTAGCTTGATAACTTATTTATTTTTAGCACTGAATAATACTACATTATGGGATGTTCCATAGTGCATTAGTCTCTGCTCAGGATACTATGACAAAATATTATAGATTGGGTGGCTTAGTAGAAATTTTGTTGCTCATAGTTCTCAAGGCTGGAAATTCAAGATCAGGTTGTTAGCATTTTCCAGTTTTGGTGATTGCTTTCTTTTGGCCTGAAGATGACTGCCTTCTTGCTATGTCCTCATATGACTTTGAGAGAAAGAGTCATTCTCTTTTTATTAGCCACAGTTCTATCAGATTAGGACCTTACCCTTATGCCATCATTTAACCTTAATCAACTCCTAAAGACCCTATCTCTGGATACAGTTGTGTTGGGGTTAGGGCTTCAATATATGCGGTTGTGAGGGACACAGTTCAGTCCATAGCACACAGTTTGCTTATCCATTTACCCATTGAAGCATATCTTGGTTGCATCTAAATTTTAGCAATTATACGTGAGGCTGCTATAAGCATTGATGTGCAGGTTTTTATGTGGACATGAGCTTTCACATCATTTGGGTAAATATTAAGGCACATGATTGCTGGATCATATGGTAAGAATATGTTTAGTTTTGTAAGAAACCGCCAAACTGTTTCCCGAAGTGGCTGTACCATTTTGCATTCCCACCAGCAATGAGTGAGTGTTGTGTTGCTCTGCATCCTCACTAGCATCTGGTGTTGACAGTGTTTTGAGTTTAGTCATTGTAATAGGTGTGGAGTGGTATCTCATTGTTTTTTAATTTGCAATTTTCTGATGACATATGGTGTTGAGCATCTTTTCTTATGGCTATCTTTATATTTTACCTCTCATTTCTTCTACCTCCCTCTTGCCTGTATTTGTGCAAAAGCCACTTTTGCGGGAGGCGGGGACCCACATAAGATATATGTACCAACTTGCGAAGCTTCCTGCTACTATGGTTTCTTTTGTCTTCAGTTTCTTCCACAAAGGCTCTCTTCCTTTTCTTGCACTAACCAAAACCTGTTGCTCCCAGATACCACAGCTTTCCCTAATGCCCTAGTGAGTGTAACTCTTCATTCTCAAAGGCTTTTTTAAATCATAGTGCCTCTGAAGGCGACATTGATGTCTTCTTTGTCCGTCCCTGCCACTTGCATTCTCCTTTCCTCCACTGTATATCTAGGTAAAAATCTCATTTTGTCACAGTATGCAATCTTCCACCTCTCTCTTTTGCATTGATCTGATGATTCCTAAGTCACTCTTACTTTTTTGAAAAGTTTAGCTAATAGCTTATTGACACTTCCTTGAACATCACACCTGTCATGATTCTTAGATTTTTTAGTATTCTCAGAGAAGATCCTTTAAGTACACTTATGTACTGGACCTTCTCTCTACTTGTGATCTTGCTTTTCACCTTGTTGGGCTATTTACTCCCCTGATCATAAGCCTAAATCTTTTAATTTCCAATACCATAATCTCACTTTCAGACATCCTACTCTGACCACCATCTCTTGTCTTACTAGTTTACCCCTACCCCCACTTTTGTTTTTGTTTCTTTGAGACAGGGTCTCACTATGTAAGCCCAGGTGATCCTCCTGCCTCAGTCTCCCAGTGCTGGGATTACAGATGTGCATGCCTGGTGGTTTACCCCTTTTAGTATTCCAATTCTGACAGTCTTATGATCCTACTGAGATTTTTTTCATCTTTTCACTGTCTCTGTTTCCATCATGACATCACTTTCTCTTTACCTGGGTTAAGTACTCTGGACAATCTTTATAACCATTCCCTTGCTTATACCCTTAATGTCCTTGTCCATTTCTTGTTTTATTGGTCTCTTGGATAAACTACAGCCTCACTTGAATCTAACTTTCCCTACTCCATGACTGCACTTGCAACTGAACCTAGCTAAAAAAAAATTCAGCCATGTTGACTGGGTTCACTTTAAATTTATGATACTTACCTGAAATAGACCAGGCCAGCCATATTTCTCTGGTCTTGTCACTTTCCCACTCTTATATTGTTTTATAAAGTTTCTTCTCTCTTCAAACTTCCAGTACCTCCTTGGAATTTGAGCTTCCACAATCTCCCACTGCCTCATTTACTCAGCTACCAGCATGTTTGCCTTCTCTTTTGATGCTGAGAATAGTCTCCTGCTCCTAGCCAGTCCTTCTCGTGTGCTTTAGCTCCCTCCTGCTTTGTTCAAGAATGTTTCTCAAGCTGTTCTTCCTTCTGCTTCCTGCAGCGTCATTTCCATCATCTCTGCCAGTAAGCATGTAGTTACTTCTCTTATTTAGAGTTAAAAAACCCCAATAACAACAGCAAAATAAAATGCCAAAACCCTCTTGAAATGGCACTTCTCTTTCTTTTCTTTTTTTTCTTTCCTGTACTGGGGTTTGATTTGAACTCAGGGCCTACACCTTACCACTCCATCAGCCCCCCCCTCCCTTTTTGTCATGGATTTTTTTCGAGATAGGATCTTGTGAACTATTTGCCTGGGCTGGCTTCAAACTGCGATCCTCTTGATCTTTGCCTCCTGAGTAGCTAGGATTATAAGTGTGAGCCACCGATGCCCAGCTTGGTACTTCTCCTCTTGCTGCTACCACATTTCTCATTTTTATTTTTTTAGTAGGATTCCTTAAAAGTCCATGTGTAATGGTTCCAATTTATCTTCTTTCATGTCTCCTGAAGCCACTCCTGTTAGATTTGAACACTCCACTGAAACTACTGTTTCTAAGGTCGTTGCTGATTTCTGTGTTGCTAAATCCAGTGGTCATTTCTCATCTTACTAAACATATAAGGAGTAAACAAATAAATAGATGGTCAAGGTGGAGGTCAGGTAGAAAAGCTTGCTGTATAATAATCATAGTTTGCTAGTGCTGAGAGAAGTCTAAATTTCAGTAGTTTGGAATTGAGAAAGATTTGGGACTAGGAATAGATTTTAGAACTATTTTAGAGATAATTAGTGCCACCAGTTTCTCATGGGTTCTTCTGAAATATCCTGTGGATATAAGAATATATTTATCAACCCACCCTTAGTTTTTTTTAACCACAGAAAAGTTGAAAGATTAGTACATTGGTAACCTGCATTTCCTTATCTAGATGTATCTTAACTGTTAACATCCTGCCACAGTCTCTCAGAATGACACCACATTTCCCTTTCTTTCGCCATCTGAAACTTCTAAACAGATCATCTGAAACATCTCAGCACTTCACTATGTATTTCCTAAGAACAAGAGATACTTATTTTTAAAAAGCATGAATTCAGACTAATTTTGAGAAGTGTGTCATGTGAACCTAGATAGTATAGTCTAATATACTCTTAGATTATATGGTGTACGAATATATGGTATATCTTATTGCTCCTATGAACAAAACAACATGAGATTAAATCAAGCATGGAGAAAAATGATGCAATTGAGTCACAGTATATGTGAGATGTATGATGTCTGTGCCACTGTAACATGGCATACTGTTTTATTGTAGATTTTTTTTATAAGTAGAAGGCTCACACTCTATTAAAATAATGCTAAAAATAATAAACTAGTATCATTAAGAACTGTTTCTATATTTTACATAATTGCATGTGCTATATTTTGATAGGATTGGCAACACAGGATTGTTTACAACAAATGCCTTAGTAATGCATCATTCTAAGACACTCTTGATGCCTATGGCACCAGAAGGCAATAGGGATTTTTCAGTTCTATTATAATTTTTTTTCCTGTGGTACTGGGGTTGGTACTTGCTAGGTACCTAGGTGCTCTACTGCTTGAGCCACACCTCTAGCTGCCTATTATAATCTTATGAGACCACTTGTATATGCTGTATATTGACTGAGACATCACTATGTGGCTTATGGTTGTACTTGTATTTCTTTTCTTTTACTGTGAGAATCCTGATTCCTAAAACATTTTTTTTTTTTGGTTATTTTGAGACAGAGAGGTCTTGCTGTGTAGCCCAGGCTGACTTGTGATCCTCTTGCCTGTGCCTCCTGAGTGCTGGGATTATAATAGGTAGATGTGCCACCATGGCTGTCTATCCTGTTTTTTTGTTTTGTTTTTTTTTTTAATAGCTTGTTAGCTATTCCATTGACCATATATTGAAAGAGGGAAAAGGCAGAGGCAGGGAGACTATTTGGAGGCTCCTGTAGCAGTCCCCATGAGTTATGATGGTAGAATGGATGTATACTCATACACACACACATACATACATGTTTACATATGTATGCACATATATTTTTGAGGCAGAATTTTGATGTGTTGCTCAGGTTGGCTTGAAACTCATGGGATCAAGCAGTCCTCCTGCTTCAGTTTCCTAAATAGCTGGCACTATATGAGCATACCACCCTACCCAGCTTGACACACATAAATTATTTTTTTGAAATAGTTTCAAACCTATAGAAAAGATGTAAGAACAATCCAAAGAATTCTTACATCATGTCCTGCACTCAGATTCCTCAGTTTTTTTTTGGTGATACTGGGGTTTGAACTCAGGGCTTCATGCTTGCTAGACAAGTACTCTACCACTTGAGCCACTCTGTCAGCCCTTTTTTGTGTTGTGTATTTTTGAGGCAGGGTCTTGCAAACTATTTACTTGGGCTGACTTCAAACCTCCATCATCCTGAGTAGCTAGGATTACAGGGTGAGCCACTGGTGCCTGGCAGATTCTTCAATTTTTAAATTATGCATTTCCCTGCCTCTTGTGGTGGGGTGGGAAGAGGGGGGGGGGAGGGAGGGAGGGAGAGAGAGAGAAAGAGAGAAAGATACCACCTTTAAATAAGACAGTGAAAAAGAGAAGTAAACCATGATTCCAAAGTTACTGGCCTGACTGACTGGAGAATTGAATTATCATGAATTGAGATGAGGACAGAACAGTAGGAAGTTTGGCAAAAGTGATAACAAGCTCAGTTTGGGATGTGCTAAATTTGAAGTACCCTTTAAACAATCAAGAGGAGATGTTCACACTCAGTGTGTATGCATTGACATTATCAGCTAGAGATACATGTTTGGAAATGGCTGGAATCTAGATGCTATTTAAAGTTGTGAGCTCAGTGACACTGCAAAGGGAGTAAAATAGAAAAGCTTATGCTGAGCCTGTGGACAATTTCATGATCCTACTTGATGGTAGGGTCAACCAGTGAGGTGGGAGAAAAACCAAGTGAATGTACTATTTTGGAAGCTAAGAGAAGAAAATGCTTCAATTAACATCAAAGTATGAAGCTGTGTCAGATACTGTTGGTGGGTCATATGATAGGTGAGGACTAAATTTCCATTGAATTTAGCAGGACGGAGGTTATTGACGACATTAATAACCGTTTTATATGTGAAGGAGAGAGCTTGATTATAGCATATTCAAGAATGAATGAGAAGAAAGAAATGAGAGACAGCAGATACAGAAAACTCTTGAAGAGTTTCAGCCTATATATAAGATACATAGCCACAGTCATCTACTTACATGAGTTTTGACTGTGGAGCAAAAAGGTGACCTTTTCTGAGAAATGTATGTGTTACCTTATTACTACCTGTGCCGTTTTTTTGCTGTGTACTATGTTGTTTTAAGTTGGTGAAATGTTTTGTCATGAGGCAAGTTAATAATAGACTGGCAGGGTAGTTCATGAACATGTGCTGTGAGGAAATGTTGGAGCCATTTCCGTGGCACAGTAATAGAGAGCACAAAGGAAAACTCTTCACAGCACTTGAAGTTCTCAAAGTGTTAGGGAGAATGGAAGCCTTACAGATTGATGGAAAACAGCCATTTTGGGCCTTGTCTGCACCTTTCTCTCAGAAAGTTTTTAATCTAGATTACTAAAGGATCCTTTCTTGTCCATATTGTCTTGTTTTATAAGGAAACCTCATTCGAAATTGGAATATGCTTTGGTTTGCTGAAATGAATTTAATGGTTTAGATGAGTTAATCTTTTATTGTTCACAAAGAAGTTTTTGCACTCTTAACTTAGGCATGAATGGCAAATATACAGTACGTGTATATTCTCTGTTGTCTTCTCTTGTCATCATTGCTGATCAACCACATTTCTCTCTTTTTGCTGAACACAGATGTATCAACAGAATTCCTATTAGTGATGTTCTAGAAAGTTACCACCAATTATTCACATGAAGTTGGAAAAAAATTTTACATTATTGTAAAAAATTTAAAAATCTCCATTGTAGGGGTTTAGTTTAATAAAATAAAAATTATGTAGAAAGCAACAGATAATTAGAATTCAGCTTTGAATTGCTTGTCATTCATGCTGCTTGAGTTTATTAATGATAGTAATGGCTAATGAGAAATCCTAATAGAGCTGACATAGGGATATAGTGGTTGTTCTTTTGTCAAATCATTGAATTGACAGTTAATATCTTTTCTTTTGTTTAAAGATTCTGTGCTGTTTGCCGAACTTGGTTATATCACAGATACTGATGAGCTGCAATTGGATGCAGCAGATGTGACTGTAAGTATTTACTAGCAGGGAAACACTGCATAATGTGATGTTTAATCTTTACTATAGTTATTACAAGAAAGTTTCAGAACAGTAGATTTAAGCTAGTTTAAATAACTTAGAATTAATTATGAAAGTTAGTAGCCATTTTGTAATCAGTAAATGTAGGGCAATAGAATTGCTTTGGTCTTGGTGTGAGAAGATTTGTTTTCTATGCCTACTTTGACCCCAAGGGTGGTTAACCTTGGAAAGGTTGCTTAAGCGGTTCACTTCTTGGTTTTTATAGATACTTTGCTGCTTAAGGGGAATGGTGTGATATTGGGTGTGTGTGATTAATGGACCCAGTCAAGCAGAACTTACCAACTTCATTTTTAGTGTAGAAAACTTTGAAAATCAGTTCCATCCTTACTTTATGTCTTTGATTGATTAGGGGTTTGTGTAAAAGCTATTATTGTAACTCTTTGAGCCCTTAAAAATGTCTTAGATTTTTTTTTAAATTAGCACATGGGAAGCTCATTGGCTTATAGAACTCTAATTTATTAGAGTAATTTATCAGTCAGGTTGAATATCACTTATATTTTTAAACTTATCAACTTGAATATAAAAATATATAATGCTTGCTTAGTGACTTTCAAATACTTCTTTTTTTTTCATTTAGAGAATACTTCATTAGTTTCTGTAACCAAACTCACGTAGATAAGACCTTACATATTTAATATATTGCGTTACCCCTGTACAAATGGAAAAAATTAAGTTTAACATTTCTAGACCAATATGGCTGTTAATTTCTGTACAATGCCAACTCAACACAGTAAACTGAGATACTTTTTTCCAAAGTTGACAGCACAGCTAAAGTTTCTAAAAATTCAAATTATGTATATTCACATATACTTATATTAAAAAACAATAGCAGTACGCTATGCATCAGTAGCAGCAAGAGCTTTTCCAGGTTCTGCAGCCATCTGAACAAAATTGTAGAGACCTCCAGCATACTATGTTAAAAAAAAAAAAAGATAAGTAAAAGTGAAAAAAAAAAAACCACAGAAAAATGGCAAAGTTCTGTCACTGTTGTGGTATCTGATATAATTTTTTAAATTAGCTTCTCAGTCATTACCTGCAAAGAAATCCTTCTAGAATAATAAAAACAGTTCTGATAAAGTACAGTCACTATTTCATATCATAGGCAGGTACAAAATATTTTACATCCACAAAGGTAAGATAGAGTACTGCCCTACAGCTATGGAACTGCAAGATACAACTAAAAGGGCATCGTTGGAGACTTGATTCTACTTTTCCAGCAGAGGGTCCAAAGGATGGTGTGACAGTGCTCTATAAAGAGACGCACTTTCTTAGATAGGATTTCTGTCATTAGCAGCATAGTTCTCTCACTCTCTTCACAAACATCAGCTAAAAAACTGTTAAAAAAAATAAAAAGGTCAGGAACCCTCCCCTCCCTCCCCAAACAAACAGATTCCTCACAATTACTGAATTCATAGAAAGATGACCGAATGAAGGCAAGCAGGACTCAATCTAACTAGGGTTTTACCAAATCTATCCTGTTTGAATGGGGAGAGCTCCATGGAAGAGAGATGCCAAGCAGCACTTCAAAGCTTCTGACTACCGTCAAAACACAGCAGTAGCCAAACACTGCTCATTTGGATCTGTTCAAGGATGCTGATGTTAATATTTAATTATCTGCTCACTCAACCAGGAACAAGGGGAAGATCAGTTCCTACTTTACTTTGATTGTGTTCAACGAAGTCACCATGTTACAAAAATAGCAAGCTGCCATAATAAAAAATAAGGCTCCTCTATCCAGCACCAGTTATTGTCAGTTTACTTCCAAGTCTACAGACACTTTCAGCTATTTTTTGAAGAATAATTTAGCAGTTGTTTTACTATAAATTAATAGGAGAGAGTAAAGCCCATGTTGTATTTTTTTCCAGATCAGCTTATGGGATTTTAATAGTTTCAGTGTTTTGTGAGGTACTATAGAATGTGACTTACTGAGTAAATCGAGTTTTCATATTGGCTAGTTGATTAAGTCTAGGTTCTAAAAGAAACAGTTTGTTTCTTTTAAATTGTGTCAAATCTGAAAGATTCCTGCTTTTATAGCTAACATTCTATTACTTTACTCAAGCCACTCAATCTTCCAGTTCCTTAGTTTTGCTATTAAAACATGAAGAAGTTGTATTAAATGATCTCAGAGGGTCCTGGTGTCTTCCTTCTTCCACAGGGTGGGAGAATTTCCCATAAATCATTGAAGAACTAGAGTATTTAAGTGCTAGTGTGATTCACTTTACATAAAATGGGCCTGATAATTCCCAACCAGATGAAATCCCTTTGTTGTAAAAGGTATTTAACTTTTCGACTGAGGACTTAGCGAGAGGCATGCCTGAGGTAGAGCATGGTCACTGTTGAACCCGTTTAAAAGTACTGCAGCACACGGGCAAGCAGCACTGCTAATGTACTTAGACTAAGAATGCTTAGGGATTTGTTGGTTGCGGAAAGTACAGGGCTGCTTAGTTTTTTGATTCAAATAAGAGAAAAAAAGTGAAAGGAAATTGCTTTAAAAAAAATGGTTCTTTCATGATTTAAGATTTCTTTTTCAGGTGAACTTCTATACATTTTCTTCCTATACCCTGGAACAGTATTAACTCAGATAAGAGTAGTCTAATAAAACAGTTTCTCTTCTTTCCTTTTGTTACATTCCCAATAAAAATAAACAATATAATAGATATTTCAAAGTGATCATATTGTCCTAGGAGTCTTTACTCCTATTTCCTGCATGGGGAGCAGGAAATATTTCTCCTGTTTTCCCCCATTTCTCCCTACTTTTATCCTGTTATACTAAATTTATTGCCTAATAAACTTTGTTGTCATTGTCATTAAAAAATATTGTCCTAGAAGTTACTAATAAATGGTTAACAATTACCAGATGAATTTTTACTTTTTTGGGGTGGTACTAGGGATTGAACTCATGGCCTTGTGCTTGCTAGGCAAGCAAGCACTCTACCACTTAAGGTAGGGAAAAAAAAATCCTCCAGACTGTTTTGCATTAGGTATTTTGCAGATAGGGTCTTACACTTTTTGCCCTGGCTGGCTCTGGTCCACAATCCTTGTACCTATGTCTCTCGTACAGCTAGTATTATAGGCTTGTACCATCATGTCCATCTTGTTCTTTGAGATAGAGTCTCACTAATTTTTTTGGCGGGGGGGCTGGGCTAGCTTCAAATCTTGATCCTCCTATCTCCTTCCCCCCAAGTAGCTGGGATGACAGGTGCAAGCCACTATGCCGGACCCAAATTTTTATATTTTGACTAAGGCTTATTAACTTTATTGTTGTTGTTTTATTATCTGTATTGACTGGCTTTTTACTTTTTTTTGTTCATTTGTTTTGTTTTTTTTTTGAGACAGGGTCTCCTATGTAGTCCAGGTTAGACTGGAACTCATGATCCCTTCTACCTCAGCCTCCCCAAGTGTTGGAATTACAGGTATGCACCACCATGCCTGGCCTACAGAGCTTTAAATAACTGAATTGATTTATCTCTAGGTTCTCCAAGATGTATTCTGAAGATGAACTTAGACTTGACTTAGAAAATTATTTTTACTAGGTTGGGTAATAGCAGTTTTATTATTTATGCCAAATTGTGTCTGATAGTTTGATTTCACGATGTATGTATTTTATTTTAATTATGCTGATTTAAAACCTACAGGAACATAATTTTGATCGTCTTGATTTTGATTTGGATTTGATGCCTTGGGAATCAGACATTTGGAACATCAATAACCAATTCTGTACAGGTAATTATGTACTTCATTGGTAAAAGCTTTTACCAGATCTATTTATTTTATAGTTTGGCAATACTCAGAAGTAGGTATGGCTATTGGTCTACTTTGGTGGGTTAAAATATCCTACTTCTGGTATGGTAGTACATAAATAAATGTCTTGACAAAATGAAAATAGAGATTTCATGGTTATCTTTCAATAGTGTAATGAACAAGTAGTTCATTCGTATCAGAAGTAGAAATGCTGATTTTGAATTATGAATAATATCTGTGAGAGATTAGTCCTGTATAGGAATCCAACAGGACTTCGGGAATCAAAGACATGAAGTTGGGGTTACCGGAACCTAGGAACTTGGTGGAAGGGTCCCGTGCATTTGTTGTACATGCTTCTGATATTCTGTGCTAATATCTTAAGGGAGCTTGATGAGGTAGAGGTTGCTTGTAGTGACAGAAGCTGGAACCTATGGCAAATTGCCACTGATGGAGTAAAGCTGATAGTTTTACCTTCTAGCATCCTCTAGAATCCCTTATTGACAGCACCTAAAAGGAAGACAGCTTGAAAATATATTAATAATTTGCATCATAGACTATGGGAGGTAGATTAATGCTGAGAGACAATATATAAATAACCAGCACATTCCTTCTTTTAAATTCCTCCCTTCCTATTCCTCTTCATTTTATGTATTATTTATCTTGCTCATTGCCTGCCTTCCCACAGAGAATATGGGACACACAAGGTCCTTATTCTTATTACTGTTGTTTAACTCTAAATCTGAGAAACTTGAAATAACAACCATTTTTTTAGTTTCTCAGAATCTATGGCCTGGATGCCCCAGAAATGTCTTGTCTCTGCTTCTTGATGTCTAGACCTCAACTGGGGGAGATTTGAAGACTAGAGTATCTCAACATTTGGGGGCTGGAATCATCTTGAGGTTTCTTTGTTCATATCTCTGGTGCCTTGTCTGGGACAGCTTAAAGACTAGAGCCACCAGCTGGAGTACCTGCAGTAGGCCTTTCTGTGTGGCTTGATTGTCTCACCATGTGATAGTCCCAGGGTAGACAGACTTCAAAGGCTCCAAGTGCTAGTGTTTCAGCCTTAGATTTCACACGGCCTTATTGTTATACTGTACTGATTGATGGGATCATCAACCTATCTAAATTCAAGGTGGGAGAAATAGATTCTACTTCTTGATAGGGAAGTGGCTTCAGGGATGATGGATATTTTGTGGCTTGGGAAAGCACAGACTGCCACTCCTGCTCTGACATTTGGAAATATTGCCTGGGCTATAGTTCTGAATACATTTTTATAGAATAATCGTTAAAAAGATATGAACAGTTTTGATCGTATTATCAAAAATACTTTCCAAAATAATTCATTCCTGTTTCTGACATTTAAAAATTTTTTTTGGCTCTATATTTTTTTGCTTATAGTATAATATTTAAAATGTACAAAAGTTTTATATGGTAGAAAAATATCTCCTCCTGCTCTTATTCCTCAGCCAATAAGTTTGGCTCCCCAGAGACAACAAACACTGTTAACAATTCCCTCTGTTTACCCTTCTGCAGAATTAGTATAGATGCAAGTAGATAGATAGTATCTTAAACACATATACAATTTATTACACAAATAGAAACATATACCAGTTATACACCAGTTTTTCACTTAGTGATATATTTTGGTGACCTTTCAGCTTTCATGTCTAATTGAATTTCATAAGTAGATTTTTATCTTTCTCATTCATTTTATTCTTAGTTTATATTGTCTGGTGAGAAAAACCTTTACTCTGTGTTTTTCATTTAAAGATATTAAGGCAGAGCCTCAACCTCTTTCTCCAGCTTCCTCAAGTTGTTCGGTCTCATCTCCTCAGTCAGTGGACTCTTGTTCTTCAACTCAGCATGTTCCTGTAAGTAGCCAGTCTTTTACAATGATTTGGGTTATTTTATTTATTTATTTTGTTTGTGGTATGGGTTTTGAACTCAGGGCCTAAACCTTGAGCCACTCCATCAGCCCTTTTTTTTTGATGGGTTTTATTGAGATAGGGTCTCCAAACTATTTGTCTGGGCTGGCTTAGAACCACGATCCTCCTGATCTCTGCTTCCTGAGTAGCTAGGATTACAGGTGTGAGCCACCGGCACTGGCAGTGATTTGGGTTATAATGCTATCTGGAAAATATGATATGGGGAGACAGTTAATATTTATTAAGTGCTATGAGGAGTCTTATTATCTCCTGAGGAAACTGGAACTTGATGCAGGGGCTTGTGGGAGCTAGGAAGTTGTTAGGGTTTTTGTTTTAGCCTCCTTCACCTATTGTTCTTGCCACAGTAGTTTCATTATTTTATTGCATTTTAGCAATATTTAGTATTTTGTTTGTTTTTTGGCTTACTAGTTGTCTCTCTGAATCCCACTCTCCTCCCTATTAAAATAGATATTCTTTAAGGACATAGAAGAATGTAAGATTTTTTTTTCTTTGTGGTACTGTGTTTTGAATTCAGGGCCTCAGGCTTTGCTAGAGAGGTGCTCTACCACTTGAGCCACAACACCAGCCCAAATTGCAAGTTTTTATAACTCCTGAGCCATAGAATCAAGAATGATCTCTTTAATACAGGCGTACCTAGTATTATCTTTTGAATGACTAAGGTGTTACAGAAGTCTGGTGGATCCCAAGAATGCTTTTGCACTCCACCAAGACAAAGGCCTTGAGGTCAAGAAAAGGAAGTACCTGATTTAAGTAATGGGGAAAGAAGAAAGTTTAAATTGATATTTCAATGTGTTATATCTGCTATAAATTGAGACACCTTCATTCTGGCAGGTTCTACAGTTAGTCAGCTATTAAATCCTGGTAATTATGTCCACTTAATATCTCTAAGATTCTCTTCTGTCCTGCCAGGCTGTCATCATCTCACTTGGATTAAGCCAATAGAATTTTTAAATTTTTTTGGACTCTAGTGAGGTTTGAGCTCAGGGTCTCATGCTTGCTAGGCAGGTGCTTTACCACTTGAGCTACTCCACCAGCCCTTTGTTGTGTAAGTATTTTTGAGATAGGGTCTTGCAAATTATTTCCCTGGGCTGACTTCGAACTGTGATTCTCCTGATCTTTGCCTCCTGAGTAGCTGGAATTACAGGCATGGGCCACAGGTGCCCAGCAGGCTAATAGGACTTTAACTGTTACACCACCTTCCAACTCCCTGACCTTTCCTAGCAGAGTCATCTTCAAAGAGAAATCTTTCAAAATCACAAACTTGACTGTGTCAGGTCTTAAAAACCTTGAAGGATGAAATTCAAATTCCTAGTGTACTAGGTGCTCCATGACCTGCCTATGCGTACCTTTCCAGTCTTGTTCCTAACGGCCCCTCCTGCTTTTATACTCTGCTTAGCCTAACTCCTGCAAGAGTTCCTCCTGAGAGAGCTCCTGTGTACTCTACTCATTCAGCTGTGTCAGGCACTGTTCCAGCCTTTAGGGAACCAAGTGTAGGGAGACTCTGCTCTTATAGTATTAAGAGTTTTATGCATCCTTTTTTCTTTTTTGTTCTCCTGGAAAACTCATCCTTTAAGTTCCAGAAAATTACTTCCTTTGTGAAGCTCTTCTATAATTGCTACTATCAGAAGTTTTCTGTGGTCCCCAAATTTCTCCAAATGATTTAATATTTTAAAAATTAACTTTTGAATTCAGAGTATATGACAAGGTATATTCATAAAAGCCTTTTTTTTTTTTTAAATCTTTGTTCTTTCTCTCCTTTCTTACAAAAAAGTTAGCTTGGTCAGATGTTGTAGTGCATATCATCCCAGCTACTCAGGAGGTGAAGGCAGGAGGATCTGGGGAAAAGGCAGCAAGAGTCTATCTCAAAAAGGACTAGGGGTGTGGCTCAAGTGATAGAATGCTTGCCTAGCAAGCTTGAGGCCTGGGTTCAATACCCAGCACTGCAAGAACAAAACAGAAACTTAGCTTACTATGTACTCTACTATATACTTTGTCTGATATAGTGCTTTTTTTTAATTAGCAGAATAACCGTAACTTTAGGGTGTATATTTTCTCTAGTCCTTTTCACGACTGCATAATATTTCATTGTGTGTATATATTATACTCCATTCAGTGTTTTTGTTGTTGTTTTTAGTCTTTTCCAGACTAATAATACTATAGTAAATAAGCTAGTTTGTAAGTCACTTCATATTTTTGCCAGGATATTTTTAGAATCTAGTCCAAAAAATAAGATATCTGAGACCTGCATAAATACATTTGTAATTTTGCTAGATATTATCAAATTTCTCTTTATTGAGATTAAATAATTTTGCATTCTCGGATATAGGATGGCATGCTTTCCCTCATCGCTTCATAGGGTATTTTATTTGGTGTATCTTTTATTACAAGTGTGGTTGAATATCTGTTCATATGCTTCATATGCTGAAGGCCTATTTGTGTTTTTTAAATGAACTATAAGTTCACATTTTTGCCCATTTTTTTCCTGTGGATTGTGGGTTTCTTTTTTTCCTCAAAATCTTAGGTTTTTAATTATATGTTGGGTTATTCATCCTTAGTTTGTAATATAAATGGCAAATATTTTTCCCCAATTTGCCTTTCAGATTTATTTCCCCCAGGTATATATTTTTCTATAGCTAATTTATCAATCTTTTTTTTCTTCCCTCTCTCCCTCCCTCTCTTTCTCTCTCCCTCCTTCCCTCCTTTCTTTCCTTCTTTTCTTTTTTCTTTTGTTGTCTAGGCTCCCTTGAACTCCTGGGTTCAAGTGATCACTTTGCTTCTCAGCTTCCCGAGTAGCTGGGACTATAGCACAAACCATTGTATCTGGCTTTGGTCTTTTCCTTTATCTCTTCCTCTCCTTCTTCTCTTTTGTCTCTCAAAAGAGGTTCTTTATCAGGTTACAAAAAAATCACTCGTTTTAATTCTTGTTTTCTTGCTTAAATTAATTTCATTTGGAATAATCTTAAATTTATAGAAATGCTGCAAGTACATTACAAAGATTTGCTTCCCCCCTACCCTACCATTGGAGAGTAAGTTGCTAATGTGATGTCCTAATACCCCAAATACTTTTGTTGGTACTGGAGTTTGAACTCAGGGCCTTGCATTTGCTAGGCAAGTGCTCTGCCACTTAAGCAATGCCTATCTCCTTCCTACAAACAAGGATATTTTTTATGTAACAACAACACAGGCATCAAGATCAGGAAAAAATACTGACATGTTATTATCATCTAATCTTTAGCTCTCATTTAGATTGTATCAGATGTCCCAGTGTTGTCCTTCAGACCAGGAAAAGGATTCACTTCTGATTTCTGCATTAGTCAGGCACTCTACCGCTTGATCCATGCCCCTAGCCTTTTTTTGCTTTAGTTATTTTTCAAATAGGGTCTTGCATTTTTGTCAGGGGCCAGACTCAAGACTGTAGTCCTCCTACCTACGGCCTCCTGTATGGTTGGGGTCATCGGCACATGCCATCATGCCTGGCTTATTGGTTTAGATGAGATCTTGTTAACATTTTGCTTGGGGTGGCCTTCAGCTATGATGCTCCTGATTTCCACCTCCAGAGTAGTTGGGATTACAGGTGTGTACCATTGCATTTCTTTTTTTGGTGGTACTGAGGCTTGAATTCAGGGCTTCAAACTTGGTGGGCAGGTGCTGTACCACTTGAGTCACTCTGCCATCCCCTCATTTACATTTCATGACACAATTTAAGTTTGTCCTATTACTGATGATGTTCACTTAAAACTATGTAAAGATAGTATTTGTCATTAAGCTTTATATTTATTCACTAATATTAGTATGAATTCATTTTTTCCTATTTTATTTAACAGGCTTTGGCTCATTACTATGATTATTTATTTTGATTCTTTTATTTTCCTATATTTGCCCAGTGGGAATTCCTTTTTGGGTCCTATTTTTTTTGGCAGTCGTAGGATTTGAACTCAGTGCTTTGTGCTTGCTAGTCAGGAGTTCTACCACTTGAGCTATATCCCCAGCCCTTTTTGCTTTAGTTATGTTTTGAATAGGGTCTCATGTTTATGCCCAGGCTGGCCTTGACCTTGATCCTCCTATTTGTGCTTCCCATTTAGCTGGGCTGACAGGGATGGCAACACTATGCCCAGCTGTTTATTTGTTGAAATGAAGGTCTTGTAAACTTTTTGCTCAGGTTGGCCTCAAACTACCAATCCTGGGATTACAGGGGTTGCACCATCATGTCCAGCCCTGTAGTTTTCTTTATATAGGTTCTGCATATTCTTTAGAAAATTCCTAGGTATTTTATTATTATTATGTAATGTGTTATTACATATTATGTAATATATTATTGCTATTATGAGTGAAATACTTTATTATATTTTCTAAGTGAATACTAACATATAATTATTAAGGTCAAAACATTTTTTGGGGTGGTACTGGGGTTAGAACTCAAGGCTTTACACTTGCTAGGCAGCAAGTGTCTACCGCTTGAGCTACAGTTTCTAGCCCTTTTTTTGCTCTGGTCATTTTGGAGATAGTCTCCTTTTGCCCATGCTGGCTGGGACCACAATCCCACTTTATTCTTCCTGCTGTAGCTAGGAGGGATGCCTTGTTTTCTGTAATGAGAGGGGTCTCATGAACTTTTGACTAGACTGGCCTCTCACCACAGTCTTCCCCATCTCCACCTCCCAAGTACCGGCGTGAGCTACTGGCATCTGGCTTCATAATCAGATATTCCTATTCTGTTACCATATAGTCATATTTTTCTCTCTGAATTGAAGTACTATTTGTCACCTATGCTAAGTTTCTTTAGTCTAGCAAAGTAAGATAGAGCCACTGAATATTAAAAAAATTGGACAGGGCTGGTGGAGTGGCTCAGGTGTGGTAGAGTGCCTGCCTGGCAAATGTGAGATCCGGGGTTGAAACTCCAGTACCAGCAAAAAAATACCAAAAACCAAAACAAAAAACCCTTAATGTTGTCTTCCTATATCTCTGTATTATCAATTTACCTAATAAGTTAAATTGTCCTGTTTCTTTTAGTATTCATCTGTTTTTCAAAAATATTTGGGACAATGCAGTGTTAGTAAATAGAAAAGCATAAAAATAGTAAGAATTATTTTGCTTTTGAGATTTTTTTAAGGCTTACTAAAAGATTATGGGAAAAGATACTGGTGTTTTAACTATAGTCTTATGAACTAAATGTTTGTATGATGAGAACCAAGTATGATAGAAAGTTTGTAGAGCAAATCATTCACATTTTTAATATGAGAGGATGGTGTAGACATGCTTCACACTTTGACTTAGTCTGCCTTTGGGACTGATGGATAATCTTGATTTTTCCATAGTCACTTTAGTACTTAATACATAGATAAAATTTCTAATATGTTTCATCTTTGCCTTGAAGTATTTTTTTGTATCTGTATGGATCTTGCCTCTGTTTCTAAGCATTTTTCTTGCTGAAGGATTGTTCTCTTCTGCATTAATTTGTCTGTGTTTTTGTCTTGCTATAGGAGGAGCTGGATTTGTCTTCTAGTTCCCAGATGTCTCCCCTTTCCTTATATGGTGAAAGCTGTAATAGTCCCTCTTCAACAGAGCCACTGAAGGAAGATAAGCCAATCATTGGTCCTAGGAACAAAACTGGTATTTCTCTATCTCCTCATTTCTGTTTTAGTCTGAGTTTAAGTTCAATTTCTGAAAAGAAAATGTTGGATTAAGCATACTGTTATTTAACTGCCTTCTTGTTTTTAAATTAGTAGCCCTATATTTTTTGTTATGGATGATTAATGTGCAGAAGAAAGGGAAAAATAATCTTCTTTGATTGTTTCTGTCTTTATATTTTTATAGGTGGAAAATACTTTAACATAGAATTAGACTCACCAGGCACTGGTGGTTACATCTGTAATCCTAGCTTCTTGGGAGGCAGAGATCAGGAGGATAACAGTTTGAAGCCAGCCCCAGGCAAATAGTTCAAGAGATCCCACCTCAAAAATTCTCAACACAAAAAAGGGCTTGTGGAGTGGCTCAAGTGGTGCCTGCCAAGCAAGTATGAGGCTCTGAGTTTAGGCACCAGTACTGCCTCCCACCTCCACAAGAAAAATAAAAGAATTAGGCTCCATCATGTTCAGGAGAGATTTTAAAGTTTCAGTTAAAGACACTGAATGTGATGTGCTGCGTGTTACCACATTGATGCCTAGTCTTTGTTTAGTGGTTTTAGCTGTTACCCTTTACCAGGCCACCTGTCCCCTTTCAGAAACTATGGTTTGGTCAAAAAGGAAGATCCTAGATTAAGGGGTTTTTCTTCAGTCTCCTTGGGTATAGAATAGCTATTTTTAAATTCCAGCTGAAGAAGATAGTTACTCAGAAATCTATAGACAATATGTACCTAAAAAGTGTGTAATATAATCTGTTTTCTAGGGTTTACTTAATTCCCTTCAGATTGATTTGTAGTTTTTTTGTTTTTCTCCAGAAAATGGATTGACTCCAAAGAAAAAAATTCAGATGAGTTCAAAACCTTCAATCCAGCCCAGGCCTTTATTACTCCCAGCAGTACCCAAGACTCAGACGAACTCCAGTGTCCCAGCGAAAACCATCATTATTCAGACGTTGCCAACACTTATGCCATTAACAAAGCAGCAACCAATTATCAGTATACAGCCTGCACCCACTAAAGGTACCTGTGTTTGTTGATTTGGAATGCAGTAAGGCTTGCATTTCATGGCTTGTTTTAATTCAGTCTGTACCTTCTGAGCATGTACTGTGTGTCAGGAGTTGTCCTTGGTTCTGAGGCTGTTGTAGAGATGACTGATATGTGGCTCCTATCCTGACACAGGTAGTTCTCTGCATCAAGTACATCTAATACTTTTTTTTTTTTACAGTTTTAATTATGATAACACCTGTCCTCAACCACTTTTAATGAAGAAGAAAATTTTCTTGGTGTCATTTTATTCATAGATCCTTTTGACTTTGTAATTCTTTTTTTGTTCTTTAAGGAGTGGTCAGGATTTAAAATAATATTGTCTATTTTAGGTCAAGCATGTGTATTTTAGTGACAGAACCTGGATCTTTTTTTTTCCCTTTTATTTTATCGTGTTTTACATTTACTTACATGTGTATACATTGTTTGTGCCACCCCCCTACCTCTCCCATCCCCCTGCTTCCAGGCAGAACCTGTTCTGCCCTCCTCTTCTCTGATTTTGTTGAAGAGAAGGCATAAGAGATAATAAGAAAGATGTATCATTTTTGCTAGTTTGGGATAAAGATAGCTATGCAGAGAGATTCCTAGCCAGAACCTGGCTGTTAATCTCTGAGGAGACTGCATAATTTAGTAAACAGGGTATTAAATTGGACATTTTGAGGAGAGACCTGAGCTCTGTCAACTTCCTAAGAAATCTGTTTGTTTCCATGTTTTATCCACCAGATGGCCTCATATACTTATGATTGTACAAGAAATCTAGAAAGAAGTTCAAGTTCAAGAATTTGGTACTATTCAGATATGGCAGTCATTTGTTCTTGGAGATCTCTTAGGCAGCTTAGTCATCATTTTATTCATTCTGACACACGAATATAAGAAAACTTGTACAGCATGTTTTTCTCGTATTTAGCTTGTTGGCACCAAGCGGCATTGGGTGTTAATGGTGTATAGGTTTTAAATAAACACTAGTGTAACATTTGCTTTTATGGCCATATTTACAGTGTGATTATTTAGCTCATTTCCTTGGAGTATGTTTTTAATGAGGCAAGGTTACAAATTTGATCTCCTCTTTTAGTTTTTTTTCTATTATATGGTCATAGACAATAGCACATTGATAAAAAGAACTAAATAAAAGAATGGATGGATCAATGAAAAATCTATCAATAAATTCCTACTAAAAACAAAACAAAACAAAAGTCAAAAAACAAAACCCCAAGCAAATCAAAATAAAACATTTGGATTGCTTGCCCTGTGATTACCATGTTAAAAGCGCTGCAGTTTTGTGTGTATAATAGTGATCCTTTAAAGTAGGCATTCTTGTTATCTCTAAATGGGAGTTAAGTGTTAATGAAATTCTTAAAATGAAATCTAAGATTTAATGTATGTTCTTATATGATTTTTTTTCTGGGGGTAGTCTCAAAACTTTCATCAGGCTCTTGAAAGGATCTGTGTCTTTCCAATAGCTAAGAATGTAAACTCACAAAGAATCTCATTAGAGTTCCCATAAGCTATGAAAACTATTATATAAAAAGCAAAAATAAGACATTAATCTTATAAAATATAAATGAGGGATATTCTTAAGAGTTTTTTCTTAGACTCTTGGCTATGTTTGAGTGGTAGGAGATCTTTACATATAATAAGAAGACAAATTGTTCTTTTCCGAGCCATTTATTATTTCTTGAAATCCGAATCACACATTATTCTGAAATTCAGTGACTTTCCATGATGTGAAGACTATGTTTAGTTTTTGTGAGCATGCACTAATATGAGGCCCTAAAAATTATTTGTTTTATGAGATACTCTAGATAGGTAGTATTGTTATACAGATTTACGTATGTGTTTTTCATTTATTTGAGAATGGGGTGGGAGGAAGAATGAAAATAAAGCCAAGGAATTTTATACTTAATCAGTGTCAGTATTAGTAGTATTTTACCACTGGGGAGGGGGAAGATAATTCTTGCAAAATTAAGTTCAAATTCTCTAGTGAGAATGTAAAAGTCTTCATAATTTACTCCAGTTTAGTTTTCTAACTTACATTACAATATCACTTCTTGCCATAAACCCTTCCTTCTAGCTCAACTAATCTGGCATTGTTCCTTGAATTCTCTTGCTTTTCCTAGTTGCTTGGCTCACATTCTACCAACCTGGAACATTTCCTGTCTTTTTCTGCTTCTAAGTCCAATATGTCCTTTAGGATTGATATGAGCAGTGCAGTGAGAGATGATAAAAGTGTGGAAAATCAGTGAAAATGGAGAAGTAGGATAGAGAGTGGAGATATGAAAAAGTGTAGAATCATAGGGCTTGGTAATTGGATGGTGTATAAGGAAGTTTAGAGAGGAGGTATCTTGGATGACTTCTACATTTCTGTCTTGGGGTCTTTAGATCATTGCAAATCATTGAACTAGGGGATAGAGGTAAAGTAACTTCTCTTAGGAAGAACTGGAGCCAGAAGTTGAGCCCAGATAATCTGACTGAGTCTTTGTATTAGATATAATATAATCATTATATTTTATTGCTTCGAAAAGAATGTGGTCTTGTTCTCAAGAATTCTAAACTTTAATTAGGTAGTTAAATTTATATAAATAACAGTCACTATAAGAATTAATGAATCAATATTATATGCAATGCCTTTATAAAAGCTATTATACAGAAAAGGTGTTAATAATTAACAGTTTTATAAGGTCTTATTATATTCTAGACACTCTTCTAAGTGTTTAAATGTATTATCTTTTTTTTTTTTTTTTTGGTGGAACTAGGGTTTGAATTCAGTGCTTCACACTTGCAAAGCAGGTACTCTACCAATTGAGCCACATCTCTAGTCCATTTTGCTCTGATTACTTTGAGGATGCGGGTCTCACAAACTATTTGTCTGGACTGGCCTTGAACCAGGATCCTCCTGATCTCAGCCTCCAAGTATCTAGGATTATAGGTGTGAGCCACTGGCATCTGGCTTTTTTTTTTTTTTTTTTTTTTTGGGATACAGGATCTCATTATGTAGCCTAGGGTAGCCTCAAATTCATGATCCTCCTCCCTCAGCTTCCTGAGTGCTTGGATTATAGGCATGTCCCAGCACACCTGACTTACTTTATTTAGTCCATATATCTCTGAGGATAGATGTCAATATTTCCATTTTGTCAGTGACAAAACTAGGCACAAAGAAATTATTTGCCCCACATTGTACAGGTATACTGTTTTAGACAAAGTAGGCATTTAATAAATGTTTGCTACTTACTTTGAAATCTTTAAAAAAGTTGAAAAAAAGAATTGACCATTGAAATTAGTGAGTCATACATAGTCAGAAGTATTTAGTACTGACTCCAGCTGCCTTCCATTAAGGGTTTGCATGTAATGCCAAGGAGGATTTTGAGCATGCTGAAATGGATAAACAGCCTTTTGGTATGTTCTGTTTTATCTGTTTCCACACTAGGAACAGTAGTAACTATGTTCAGCTGCTAACTGTTTAAGGCCCCAAACAGTCCTTTGCATTGTAGTTTGTGGTCTGGTGAGCATTTGAAAAGGCATCACGAGAGCTTTTTATTCTTGAACAGATTGTAATAAAAATTTAGTTGTTTCCCTCAATTCTGTCTTGAACTGGAATGTGCCTAGAATATTTAGACAATCCTTGATTTAGATGCTGAGGATATCTGAACACTTGGGGAGGAAAGGGCTTTATGTGCAGTATAGGAAAAAAGGAGGCAGCCATGGCCCAGTAGGACTTGAGCCACATTTGGTGCAGTCTTTGCCTTGGTGATTCTCCATCTCCTCTTCATGATGCAGTTTTCTTGGTAAGGGGGTGGTGATATTTAGGCAGTTGAAAGTACAGATTTGGATTATTTTTCTTAATTGGTTTTAAGAAATATTACAAAACTATCTATATGTGTTATATGCCAGTATTTTAAATCTGTAGCTGGAGCTAGAAGTCTAATTCTTTCTTTGAAGTGATTTAATTCTGTTTACTATCTCCTCTGTTCTTAATGGTCTCAGAATTTTGAATGGTGTTTAATTTGGAGGGAGAATCTTTTTTTATCATAACTTTCAAACTTGGAGGATATGGAACATTGCTTCCTATAGGGCTCTTCTTAGAGTATTAATTTAAAAATTAAATCAGTGGTTCTGAGACTGTAGACTGTGGACCCTGGAGTATGGGTGAGGGGAGTAGTAGTTATATGGCATTTTACAAGGAATCCTCAAATCTGTATTTGGAGCAAGCATTTTCTGTAGACCAAATAGTTTGTTTCATTTATCTTTGTACAGCTGCTTTCCAATTTTTATAGCTGTACTTCTGGTTAATAAACACAAATTTATTTATTTATTTTGGCCAACATGTATTGAGTTTATTTCATCATTGAGGTCTCCTCTTGACCAGACACCCAAAAGGTTATAGAAAAAAAGGTAACTTAATTCCAATGGGAGAATACATCCTGAAGCTTTGAAGACTCTCTTTGGCATTTTAAAAGACTAAGTGTGATCCATCTTGTAAAAATAGTCATTCTACCACTTTACATATATAAAACACTGCACATTGTTCTATGTCTCAGCAGTTGCTTGCAACTATGGGGCAGAATGATCCCCATTGGCTGGAACCCAACAATCGAGATTCCCCAGCAATCGGGGCAGTCCTACCTGGCATTGCCATACAGGGTGTCACCATAAGATGACATCCAGGATCAACCATGCTTCTGGTGGCCTTGTTTAATCTACAGTTGTGAGCATATTATACTATGCATTTAGCAATAAAAATTTACATATTAGCTTAAGAGAACCCAAGGAGAGAATAAACAATTATTGCATTTTTTTGTCCTTCCCAGAGATAAAGATAAATTTATTTTAAATCATTACTAATTCTCAGTAGCTTTTACTCATTGTGTATTTTCTCAGTCCATAGAAACCAAAAGAACTACCATGATCATTTTGCCTTTTTTTTTTTTGAGACGACAGGCTCTTGATACCCAGCTTAGGTTAACGTGGTTGGAAGTCCCAGTGTAGCCTGTGCTGGCTCATGATGCTCCTTTCTCTGTCTCATAAGTGCTGGGGTCATAGGCATGTGCCATCACAACTGGCATGTGATATTTTTGGTATTAAAGAAGAGTACTGGGCCTAGTGCGGTGGTGGCTGTCTGTAATCCCAGTTACTTGGGAGGTGAAGGAAGGAGGATTGTGATCGGAGGTTTGCTCTGGCAATAGCATAAGAAAAATAAAGTAAAACAAACGGGGCATGCTTCAAATGGTAGAGTACTTGCCACACATGAGGCCCTGTTCAAACCCCAGGACTGCAAATAAAAGAGAAAAAGAAAGAGTGCTTATATTCAGGGTTTGGGGTTAGGAATCATGGCTTCAGTTTTACACTGTGAGCATGTCCTTTTATAGTGCCCAGTTGACTGAAGACCCAAGCCTTGGTCGTACATTGTTTACTTTGTGTATTCATTTTAATTATTTTTGTTTGCAGAATTGGCCTAATCATATTTTCACCTATGTATAGCCAATTCTCCATTTTATATGTGTTTATTTCATAATAGAAGTTAGTACAAGGGCAGATGAAAAGATCAAAAATGTTTAGTGATTATTTATGCCCAAGTAAATTTAATGCATTTCCAAATCAGTGAAATTATTTTTGTCTTAAAATTTTATTAAAATTATTTTGTTAGCATAACTTAATTGTACAAAGGGGTGTCATTATGATATTTACATATATGCATTATAATGTACTTTGATCAAATTTATCCCATCTATATTACTCTTTCTAAACTATTACCCTCACTTCCCCCCTTTTTAATAGTTTTTAGTGGGTTTCATTATGCTATTTTCATACATAAATATATAATATACTTAGATCATATTTGCCTCCCATCACTCACTCCTATCCCCTTCCTCCCTCCATCTGGTTTCCCTCCCAAGCAGTCTCTTTTTTACAATCATGTCATATTATTATTGTTATTTTTAGGTCTAGATTCCGAGTATGAGTGGAAACCAATATTGTACATATTTGTCTTTGTAAGCTTGGCTTATTTCATTTGACATGATGATCCCCAGTTCCATCCATTTTCCTGCAAATGACATAGTTTCATTCTTGCTGGATGATACTCCACTGGGTATATGTGCACCATATTTCTTTATCCATTCATTGATTGTCGAGTACCTAAGCTGATTCCATAGCTTGACTATTGTGAACAATGCTGCTATGAACATGGGTGTGAAGTTATCTCTATTGCATGCTGATTTACATTCCTTATGAAATAATTTTTAGATCTTTTTTCTTACTAATTTATAAATGGTGTTAATTGAATTGGGATAAAATGCTATTAATTGCATTCTACTTTTAGTGTGTTTTTTGAGGGCATCTGAAACAAAGACTGATTTTATAAAAGTGATATTTTTCACCCAAGACAGATGTTCTCAACAAACAGGTGTTCTAAAGCTTTACTTTGAATTTTAGTTTCTTCTTTGATTTTTAGTTCCTTCTGATCCTTTGAAATACCACACTGAGTTTTACAAGAGTCATATTAAGTTGCCTGAAAGTATAATGCTTTTTTTCTCTTAAAGAAGAATTATAAATTTATATATGGAATTTTAGTTCCTGGTTACTATAGTATCTTTCTTTTGCTAGGTAGGGCCAAGCAACTGTGGATATTAGATGAGGCTTTCAACACCTTATAAGATTGGCCAGATCTGAAAGGAAACACTTAGTAGCCCCCAGTAAAATTTCTAATAGGTTAGTGTTATGAGTTGTATGTCTTTTTTAGTTCTCAGCATGTTTAAAATAATGATAAATGTGAAGACTAAGAGAAGATTTGAAGGCCATTTTTTGACAGGGGTGGAAGTGTTGGTATTATCTACAGACTATTTTAAATTACAGGTTTATGTTTAGCTTGTTAGCTAAGAATTCATCTCAAATTGTTTTATATTTTTTCTTATTTAAAGTAGTCCTTTGTTCTTCCATTATTGAGTTACTGACTTTTTCTTCATATGTTTGTATGTATATATTTGTAAATTCTATTAAATTCAAAATATATGTTGTTTATAACATAATAAATATCAGAGGTTAATACTTAATCTACACATAATAGCAAATTTGATATATGTGTAGTTGAAAAGATAAATATGGTAATATATCTGTATATAGCTATATATTCTTTAGAAAGGGTCTTGCCCTGTTGCATAGACTGGTCTTGAACTCCTGGGTTCAAGTGATCCTCCTCCCTCAGTCTCCAGAATGCTGAGACTACAGGTATGTCTCACCATGCCTGGCTTGGAAATAAATTGTTAACAATTAACAATAACTCAGAAAAAATGAACTTAGTTGTTCCCATTAAAAATACAACAGCAAGCTGGGTGCCAGTGGCTCACGCCTGTAGCTACTCAGAGGGCAGAGATCAAGGGAATTGTGGTTCAAAGCCAGCCTGGGCAAATAGTTCACGAGATCCTATCTCGAAAAAACCCATCATAAAAAAGTGCTGGTGGAGTGACTCAAGGTGTAGGCCTGAATTTAATCCCCAGAACCACAAAACAAAACAATACACAACAGTAGAGTTACCATGAGTGTATGCTACTGTTGGTCATGTTCAATTTGATGGTGGGAAATCCCTCAGGATTGATTACATCTGCAGGAGAGACCTAAATGTTAGACTGCTTCCCTGCCACAATAGTTACTCATCCTCTCATTTCTTTTCTTTTTTCTAAATGCAGGTCAGACAGTTTTGCTCTCTCAGCCTACTGTGGTACAACTCCAGGCCCCTGCAGTTCTGCCCTCTGCTCAGCCCATCCTTACTGTTGCGGGGGGAGCCACACAGATACCTAAT